>NC_043001.1:91475407-91482907 GCF_006345805.1 Octopus sinensis | reverse complement strand
AAGTTGAAATCTTTCTTTCCTTTTGCCTTTCACTTCCGGGTTGACAACGAATGATAGCAATAAAAAAATGTTATACAAGTTTTATGCTGTGCAATGAGCATGATGAGGTCATTGAATGATCAAAAAAGCATGGGTTTCTTTACTTTCTTTGTTAAATAAAATAAAGAAAAATCTTTTAAATTTTGTCAGGGTAAACGTCATGTACCTCTTCTGATTTGTGCCTCTGCTAAATATTTTATAATAATATGCATTATGAATAAGGGCGGCGAACTGGCAGAAACGTTAGCACGCCGGGCGAAATGCTTTGCGGTATTTCGCCTGCCGTTACGTTCTGAGTTCAAATTCCGCCGAGATCGACTTTACCTTTCATCCTTTCGGGGATGTCTTTGTCTGTCTTTGTTTGTCCTTTCTGTGTTTAGCCCCTTGTGGGTAGTAAAGAAATAGGTATTTCGTCTGTCTTTACGTTCTGCGTTCAAATTCCTTTCATCCTTTCGGGGTCGATAAATTAAGTACCAGTTGCGTACTGGGGTCGATCTAATCGACTGGCCCTCTCCCCCAAAATTTCGGGCCTTGTGCCTAGAGTAGAAAAGAATGTGCGTTATGAAGAGATTTATGAGGAAACGAATGATTTATAGTTTCTCCAACTTTTTTTTTATCCGTAGGGAAGTAAGCTTTAGGATTTGCTGTTCACAAAGACTGACGAAGAAGATTAATTGAGAGAAATAAGGACGAAAAGTGGAGTTTGTAAAGGCAAGTATTTCATTAACAAATGCGTCATTGTCCTTATACTGACGTTAGGATGAAACGAAATGCTTTAATATAAATATATTTTGTAAACCACAAGTAAATTAATTAATTCGTGTTATAATATTTTACTGCTTACAGTGAACTGTACAGTATGCGGCAACTACTTCCTCAAGAAAGCCTATACAGAGTTGGTCGACCTGCTATGAATGGTAACCGAATCTCCTGTAAATCACTCTTTATCATCTAAAACCAAAACATACACATATTGGATAATGTAGTGCTAGATGCAGTATGTGTGAGAAGAAAAAAAAAATGATGATCATAATTACAATGCTTTTGATCATAGGTTTGCCTAATCAGGGCTAATTGAGGCTGAATCAACAATTTTGTGCTAAGTGAATTGGGGAAAGCCTCAGTTCAGGAACTTAAGGGAAACGTTGGTGGTGATCTATCTGCTGGTCTTTTATCATCTCATCGGTTATATAATGTTTTTAATCACAGCACATCCATTTGTCCGGATGAATACCGCCGTAAATTAGATGTTCACGATCTATCTATATTATGTATGAGACATCATAGCTATATATTCAAATATGTAAAGCGGCAGGCTGGCACGTTGTTAGCACGTTGGACAAAATGCTTAGCAGCATTTCTTCTGGTTTTATAATCTGAGTTCAAATGCCTTCCATCCTCTCGGAGTTGATAAAATAAGTACCAGTAGGCGGACAATTCGTCGACAGATAATTGGCCGACAGACAGGACAATTGTGTCGTATGGTGCAGAGTCCTGGTGTCCAGACATAGAGTATTCCAGCAAACACCCTCTTGACCCCAGGTAGCACAACCTCCTCTTGGCACTTGATGTTGGCCTCCGTGTTGAGTCTGAGGCTGTGTGGGAATTGTCTGTCAGCGAATTGTCTGTCGGCGAATTGTCTGTCGACGAATTGCCCACACACATAAGTACCAGTTAAGAATTGGGATCAACGTAATTGACAGTCCCCTCTCCTTCCCCCAAGGTTTCGGGCAATGAACCTATAGTAGAGAGGATTATTTCAAAAATGTTTCTATATTCTATCAGTGTCTTTCCTCAAGCTGGACATTCTCTCACAGATATTACAGAAAGTATAAAGTATAGAAAATATAAAGAACGTTCCAAGAGGTCAAGTGTGTATATGAAAGATACGGCAAATAGGAATTATTATATTTTTACACACGCTTGAAATGTTCGTGAGAATCTTCCACCCACCTGAACTGTTCGTAATCACTTTTAAATAAAATTAATTTCCTCTCTCTTTCCTTCCTCAATCTATGTCAAAAATTCCTGCCCAACAGAAAATACCCAAAGGAATGTACATTTTAAAATTTCAAGTGTTTCGAAGTTTTCGTACGTAGGGATTTCCAGAGTTCAAACGCACTTCCGGAGCATTCAGAATACTATTTAGGTATTTTTTTTTTTGCAATCTCTTCAACCACTCATATTGTTTTTATCATTTATTTTTTTATACAAGGAAACAAAAATATGGTGTGGTTTCCGTGAGAATGTACATACTAACTGGGATGTTTCTTCTTTTGAGTATTCATTGTATCGTGAGAAATGAGACTTGCATTGATGATTCCCGAGAGAGAGAGAAAGACAGACAGACAGACATACAGAGAGTGTGAGTGAGTTAGTAACAGAGAGACAGAAAGAGAAGTGTAGGAGAAAAGAGGATATAGAACGTGGCGGATAGTTAAGAAAGATACCTATTTTTTTATTACCCACAAGGGGCTAAACACAGAGAGGACAAACAAGGACAGACAAAGGGATTAAGTCGATTACATCGACCCCAGTGCGTAACTGGTACTTAATTTATCGATCTCGAAAGGATGAAAGGCTTAGTCGATCTCGGCGGAATTTGAACTCAGAACGTAACGGCAGACGAAATACTGCTAAGCATTTCGCCCGGCGCGCTAACGTTTCTGCCAGTTCGCCGCCTTTTAAGACAGATACCAGGTTGAGCCAAAAGTTTTTACAGATTTTCACTGTAATTTGATATTAATTTGATATGTCATTAATTTGATATGTCATTGTTGCCAAATGTTGCTAAATTGTTTATTCTTTATTTTTTTTTATATAAAACATATTAACATTAATTGGTTACTCTTTATTTTACAGCTTTGATAATGAGTGGTGAAAAAATTGCAGTTGGACAAATTTTACGCTGCCTGTGGAGAAAAGAACTGAGTGCGATGGTAGCGGCAAAAGAAATTAATAGTGTGGAAGGCCCAGAAACTGTCAATGAACGTGTGACACAAAACTAGTTCTGATGTTTCAAGGAAGATGATACCAGCTTCGAAGTCAAACCAAGGTCAGGGAGAGGAGGCTTTGAAATGGTTAAAGACAAAAGTATACACTGTCGACAGAACTTTGTCCTTCACAATGCACTATCAACCAACTTATCCATAAGCTCGGTCTTGTGAACACACGCTGTTGAGAAGCTCATCATTAACTGACCAATGACCAGACTCAATGACGTGTGAACGTTAATGAACAACTGCTCCCTTCTTATTTTTACTCCCTGATTGACTCATCTAGATTGTGCATTAATTAAGAGGTTTCTTTTCTGCAAGTTGCATCGAAAATGTTATGTGGCCGCCTCACACTATCAGAAATCACAGATGGTGAGCTTGTTAACTATAACGCGTATGATATTCGTTTTATGTAACGTGAGGAAGGTTTCACCTTGTACAGTAAATGTACGAACCCGAACTAGACAGCCTATTCAAATCTTCCTAAAATCATATGATGCTATCTTAAATACAGAAAAAAAAAAGAAAAAAATTGCATTGAGAAAATAAATGAAAATACGGAATGATCACGGCTGAAAATCTATCGATTATTACTTGATTACCAATCTTCTCAATCTCTGATTGTAATCTACACTAATCTGATAGTGAATATAATATGGAAGGAAAAGCGATCTTTCGGGATGATAATACACCAATTCAAACAGCTAAGTTTGCTACTGAAGGCACGAGGAAAATTCTAGTGAAGTTGAACGTCTTATCTGGCCACCAGATAAGTCCCCAGATCTCAATATTATTGAATATTTATGGTGCATTTTAGAAAAAAAAGTAGGGAGTTGATATCCTCCACCATAATCACTGCAAGAACTGGAGATTGTTTTAGTTGAAGAATGGACAAGAATTCCTTCGGAAACAATTCGAATTTTGTACGAGTCCATACCTCGTAGAATTCAAGTTGAAATTACTGCCAAAGGCGGTTCTAACCCATATTAAAAATGAATTTGTTTGAAAATTTAAGGCGTTTCCGTTATTTTGTCCTGCACTGTATATATATATATTATATATATATATATATATATATATATCTATGTGTGTGTGTGTGTGTGCGTGGTATACGTTATATATATATATATATATATAATGTACATATATATAGTGTGTATATGTAAATATGCATATGTATTAAATATATATAATTTACATATATAAACCGTATATTATATAGATATATATATAATTATAATATATATATATATATATATGTATAGGATATATATATGTATATATATATATATATATTATATATATATCCATATACATATATATATCCATATATATATATATATAATATATACGGTTTATATATGTAAAATATATATATAATATATATATTATATATATATATATTATCACTGGACTCCGTGTGGGCAGTCATCTAAAAAGTTTGTTCGTCATGATGCTGACATAAGTTCCTTGGCTTTCCTGATGAGAAGACGGGCATAATGCACCCTTTATTCCTTCGGAATTAAGAATATGCAGTCTTCGAAAACATGTGTCGAGAATAAAGGAATTTTGTCAATCGTCGTTCGACTACATTCTTTCATTTATCTATAGTAAAAAAACACACAAATTTGCACACGAAAGCACGTGATTTCTGCCCTTGGCGGAATGAGGTCTGAGGTCTGAGCAATAAGTATCCAGACTGTTGCCATAGTAACGAAGCTAAAGCACGCAGAGTGAAACCGCTTGACAAAGACTGACCTTGAATTCTGCTGTGCATGCGAATTAAGTTTTAACGTTCTAACTCACTTTTGTTGTTTACAGCAGTGCTTGGAACGAAGATGTGTAGAGTGTGACCGTCGCATTGACCAAGACAGAGAAAGTTGTCATGGCGATGCCTGCTTAGAGACCTACACAAAGTTGCAGAAAGTTTATGCAGTGGAGAGTATGAGCCGCATACAAGTGTACGAGTGGTTCAGATGTTTCCAAGATGACCGAAAAACTGACGAGCGTTCTGGGAGACCCGCGACCAGTAGAACTGAGAAACACATCACAGATTTGAGGGTAAATCGTTGAATCACCATCCGTGAGTTATCAGGAGATGTGCTGATTAGTTACGGTTCAGTTCAGTCCATTATCACTGAAGATTTGGGTATGAGACGCGTGTCTGCCAAGTTTGTACCATTGCTTTCAGCTGACCAAAAAGACACTCGGGTTTCCTTGATTGTGTCGGGAACGATGGAAACTTTTTTGAAACTTTGCATCAGCCTCTGAGCAAGTATCCCCAAGCTTTTGGCAAAATTTGATGCAAATTCCCTGCTCAACTTTCCCTGTTAATGCGACGAGCGCACGCTACACACGTTACTTCGAGGCACTGCTGTAATCAGCAGAAGTGAGAGAGACCGTTAAAAGTTAGTGCGCATGCACGGTAGAGTTGAAGGTCAACCCATTCCAAGCAGCTTCATTCAGCGTGCTCTAGCTTCGTTACTATGGTAACAGTCCGGACTCTTATTGATCCGACTACGTATCCATATATATAAATTATATATATATATATATACAAACATGAATATGCGTACATGCATATATATATATATATATATATATGTGTGTTGTGTGTATATATATATATGAAATACATATATATATATACTATATATAAGTATATAATATACGTGTGTGTGTGGGGTGTGCATATGTATATATGTATGTATGTAGATATGTGTGTATATATCACATACATATAATACAAACAAACGGTATATATATATATATATATATAGGTATATATATATAATATATATATATAAAGTATGTATATGTATATATATAATATATATATATTTAAAGTATGTATATGTATTATATTACATATATATATAATTATAATTATATATATATATATATATACATATAACATACATTTATATGTATGTACACATACATGTACACATATGTGCGTATATATATATAGATATATATATATATATATCGCACATTGTGTACAATGTCTAACATAAAAATTTGATAAACAAATATGATCTTAATCCGTTAGCGCATCATGATAAATGAAACCAAAACATGATCTGGTAATTCTATTACGATTTAATCAAAACAGGAAATGGTCTTTTGATACAGGTATGTATACATAAAGACGTGTGTGCGCGCGTGTGTGTGTGTGGGGGGTGTAAGGCAGAGGGTACATCTGTCTATGTGTATATAATTTCTTTTATTGATTGCCTGGTTTCAGTTACTGGTTTTTGGCCATTCTGGGGCACAACCCTCTTGCTTAAAGTGGATAATATCGACGTCCGCTCTGTCTAATTTCAACAAGCCAGGAATTATAAGTTATATATATATATATATATATATATATATATATATATATTATATAGGCGTATGTATGAGCGCGCATGTGTGTGTTTGTGTGTATGTGCCTGCGTGTGTATCTATGTGCGCGCGTGTTCGCAGTATATATCAGTATTAGAGATATATGGAATGTCGTCATGAAAACAGTTAGAGCATGGACTACATTTAAACACAAAACACTAACGCACTCTATAAATACTCATACACATGATAATGGCTATTACAGTACACACATACACACAAAAAAACTTGAATATAAGGTAGCCTTTCTTAAATAAATACACCATTTTAATAGAATACAGTATATATATATATATATAATATATAATATAATATATATATATATATATATATATATATTATATATATATGTATAAATTTAATCCAAACAAGAGAACACAAAAAAAAACACAGCAACGCGAGGACGTGGAACAAATAAAGTATTATTGGACGCTCAGGAAAGAAGGGAAGAAGGAGGGTTTAACGTTTCGAGCGGAGCTCTTCGTCGGAAACATAGGAGAAGGAAAGATCCCGAGAAGGGAAGACAGAGGAAAAAATCGCAGGCGGAACTCACGAGGTCAAGGCGCAGGAATGGCTGTGTGGTAAGTAGCTTGCTTACGAACCACATGGTTCCGGGTTCAGTCCCACTGCATGGCACCTCGGGCAAGTATCTTCTACAATAGCCTCGGGCCGACCAAAGCCTTGTGAGTGGATTTGGTAGACGGAAACTGAAAGAAGCCCGTCGTATATGTATATATATATGTGTGTGCATGTTTGTGTGTCTGTGTTTGTCCCGCCCCCCAGCATCGCTTGACAACCGATGGTGGTGTGTTTACGTTCCCGTTACTTAGCGGTTCGGCAAAGTGGCCGATAGAATAAGTACTCGGTTTACAAAGAATAAGTCCTGGGATCGATTTGCTCGACTAAAGGCGGTGCTTCATCATGGCCGCAGTCAAATGACTGAAACAAGTAAAAGAGTAAAGAGTATATTGCCGTTACCATTAAAGCCAATGATAGAAATGTGGAGAACTTAAGAATTAAGAAGCCTTGCTCATACAGAGATACAAACCGCAAATAAATAATAGATTAGAACTCGCAC
>NC_043001.1:91462054-91475307 GCF_006345805.1 Octopus sinensis | reverse complement strand
CTACTTGCACGCTAATTTCATTAGCAGGCTGTTCCGTTGATTGGATCAACTGAAACCCTCATCGTCAGACCCAACGGAGTACCACTGCATATATATATTCTTTTATTCTTTTACTTGTTTCAGTCATTTGAGTGCTGTCATGCTGGAGCACCACCTTTAGTCGAACAAATCGATTCCAGGACTTATCCTTGGTAAGCTTAGTACTTTTGTATCGTTCTCTTTTGCCGAACCGTTAAGGTTACGGGGACGTAAACACACTAGTATCGGTTGTCAAACGATGTTGAGGTGGGGACAAACACAGGCCCACAATCATATACGCACATATATACATATGACGGGCTTCTTTCAGTTTCCGTCAACCAAATCTACTCACAAAGCTTTGGTCGACCCAATGCTATAGTAGAAGACACTTGTCCAAGGTGCCATGCAGTGGGACTGAACCCAGAACCATATGGTTGGCAAGCAAGCTGCTTACCACACAGCCACATACATATATATATATATATATTTTATAGTATCCGGTATAGTTTTATTAATTTCGTCTCAGGAATTCCATTATTTTCGAAGTATATTTAAGTTATAATCACACCATAGAACAATAGTGGACCCACCCTGAATATATGCTGTGTAAATAACAAAAGACTACGAAAAGAACTTTAATTATAAGACGAAAGAAAAAGCAAGAAATCTTCAGTCATTGACAAGTCACATGGACAGACTATGATCATTGGAGCAGCAATGATAGGAGCCAATGGCAGTCTCAAACAACGCCCGGGAATAGCTTTATCTCTCTCTCTCTCTCTCTCTCTCTCTCTCTCTCTCTCTCTCTCTCTTTCTTTCACTCTCTCTCCCTCTCTCCTTCTCGCTTTCTATTTCTCTATCTCTTTTACACACACACGCACACACACATATATATGAACGTATGTATGTACGTATGTATACATACACACACATGCATACTTATAATTGTGTCCTTGCGCACTCAAATGTGAGTGTATATATGTAAGTACATATATATATATATATATATATAAATGCATATATATACACATACATACATACATACATACATACATACATACACACACACACATACATACATACATACATACATACATACATACATACATACATACATAACGTGTGCTAGCAGACCAGAAACAATGCCAGCGAAGGTGTTCGTTGTTGCGTAGCTATCAATCAAAGAAAGCCCTTTCAACCAAAATATTTGTTGAATAATTCCCTATAATTACGAACGTAAGAATAAACCTGTTTAATCACGGTGTTTTGTCTCCCATCATGAAATTATTCTTCGCTCCACAATTGTATATTCACGCTGTCAGACGTTTTTTGAAAAATAAAATGAAAGAAAAAGAAGCCCTGCCCAAGATCCATCATGATTTGACTTCGAGACACACCAAACGCAGCTCGATGCGATACAAACTTTCATTATTTAGCTGTAATCGTCGCCGTCGTCTGCCATTGCTCAACAATAAAATCAGACATGCTTTACTGCGCTATTTGAAAGCTCACGTTCACGTGACCACTTCATAAGGAATTTCGACTCACGTGATTGGTCAAGGAATTCAAGCTCACGTGAGCTGTCGAACAAAGGTGAGTAAAAATAAAATAAATATATGAATAAATAAATATATATTGGTGCTGGCGTGGTTATGTGGTAAGGAGTTTACTTTTCAACTACATGGGTCTGGTTTCAGTCCCACTACACACCACATTTGGACGGTGTCTTCAGCTATAACCCGGAGCCGACCAATCTTGTGAATGGATTTGACAGACAGAAACTAAAAGAAGCTCGTCATATATATATATATATATATATATATATATATATATAAGAGAGAGAGAGAGAGAGAGAGATTGATTGATTGATATATATATATATATATATATATATATAGATAGATAGATAGATAGATAGATAGATAGATAGATAGATAGATAGATAGATAGATAGATAGATAGATAGATAGATAGATAGATAGATGGTGCAGCTGTAGCTGTGTGATAAGAAGTGTGCTTCCCAACTACATAGTTCCGGGTTCAGTCCCGCTGCGTGACACCTCGGGCCAACCAAAGCCTTGCGAGTGGATTTGGTAGACGGACACTGAAAGAAGCCTGTCGTATATAAGTATGTATGTATATGTATATATGTATATATATATATATATATATATATATATATAATATATATATATACCACATATATATGTGTTTGCGTGTGTGGTGTATATATGTGTATGTGTCTACGTATGTCTTATTAGCTATTCATCCTCCTACCACCGCTTGACAACCGGCGTTGGTGTGTTTCCGTCCCCATAACTTAGCGGTTCAGCAAAAGCGGCCAATAGAATAAGTACTGGGGGTCGATACATTCGGTTAAAAAGTTGTGAAGATGGTGCTCTAGCATGGCAGCAGTGGTATGACTAAAACAAAAGATGTGTGTGTGTGTGTGTGTGTGTGTGTGTGTGTGCATGTTTGGATTTGGATTTTGTGCTTCTATTTGTCCTCCACCGCTGCTTGACAACAGGTGTCAGTTTGTTTACGCCCCCCGTAAATTAGCGGATCAGCAAACAAAAATCGCTTGAATAATTACCAAACTTAACAAAAAATAAGTAACGGTGTCGGTTCGTTCAATTAAAAACACTCTGAGGCAGTGCTCCAGCTTGGCAGCAGTCCAATGTGTGAAACAAAAAAAAGATAAAGAATTAGTGAAAATAAAGAAAACGTCTAAATCGGTAGATAGATAGATAGATAGATAGATAGATAGATAGATAGATAGATAGATAGGAGTGGCTGTCTAGTAAGTAGCTTGCTTACGAACCACATGGTTCCGGGTTCAGTCCTACTGTGTGGCACCTTGGACAAGTGTTTTCTACTGTAGCCTCGGGCCTACCAAAGCCTTGTGAGTGGATTTGGTAGACAACCGGCGTCTGTCTCTAAAAGTTCAAAGTTGAATAACGTTTTCATGCTTGGATTTGTAAACTACGATAAGAATAAGATTGGTCAACAAAGAATTTGTCCCAAGATGTTTTGCATGTAAAATTCATAAATAATGTCAAATTATCAGTTATCACCCACAGTTTCTCTGTTCCACGATATCCCTCACAGTTCCTGTTACGTGGGCTAAATTTCAGTTAAGCTGTTGAAATGTGAAGCTAACGGTTTAAGGAATATTCCTAATTTAAATGTTTATGAATAGCATTAACCTACTGAAATTATAAATCCAGCTATCTCAGTCAATAAGTCCCTGAAGCTGAGTCGATGATTCACCGTTGCTTTGTCAGTACTGTGCTTGAAGTCTATTCACCTTCATAATGCCAAGAAACTGTATAAACATCGCAAATAACTTTTGCTATTCTTTTATTCTTTTACTTGTTTCAGTCATGTCACTGCGGCCAGTTTCCGTCTACCAAATCCACTCACAAGGCTTTGGTCGACCCGAGGCTGCAGTAGAAGACATTTGCCTAAGGTGCCATGCAGTGGGACTGACCCCGGAACCATGTGGTTGGTAAGCAAGCTTCTTAGACCACAGCCGTATCAAAAATATGTAAAATATTAAGACAATTGCCGAAAAATATCTACAATAAAATTCTAATCGATAAATATAAATTTTTATTAAAATAAAACACGCGGGTGAAGTAAATCTTGTGGTGTGAAGAATCAACACAGCATGCGGGTGAAACACAACACAAGGCGCGATTGTCATGGTAACAAGCTGTTAATGTCTCGCTGTCTGTTGATTGGCTAAAGTTACCCAAATCTCCCAACTTTAATTCTAAATAATATCAGATTCTTTAATTTACGAGATAAAATCAGTGATTGATCGTAATCAAAATTCAGAGTTGCATCCATACACGAGAATTGAAAGCAAAAAATGATTAGAGGGGGGTGTCATTTTACGAATGAAAAAGACTAGATCTTTGTTTCACTCCAGATCGAACTGAATTTGTCGTTCCCATGGTCAAAACCGCTCCAAACTGTTTTGTCTTTTCATATATCTACGACTACCTTGTCATACGTATACTTTTTTTTTTTATTAAGTCGATTGGTATAATGTGAAGTGAGATACTTTAACTGCTATTTCATGCAGGCCAAACGTCCATGAAGACTCTTTCGTTGACTCGTAGCGTGTCCAGAAAATTCGCCGTAAGACAAATTCAACGTATAGACAATGATGAAGCGTATTATATCAGCATATTTATTTAATAAAAAAGAAAAAAAGAATGATAAAATTTTATAAAAGAATTTGGTAAGTTTTTATTTAACGCCAAACATTAGAAAACCGTGTTGAGATAATTTAAAACGAAATCCCTTACGCTGAATTTTCCTGCAGCAACAATGTTTACGGCGAAATTTTCCTATAACTGACTCGTAGGACAGTTGATTTAGCAGATGCAGTGGTCAGATAGACCAAAAAAAGAAAGGATTTTCGTGAACTCGTAGGACGTAGATTCGGTAAATATAGTGAAAAGTTTAGAGGTTAGTAGGGTTTTTAGGAGGAGGAAGGAATAATTGACTCCAGTGACCCAATTATATCTACTTCTAACAAAGGAGGTGGGCGCGGCTCCATTAGTCTTGGTTTTATCTTTTAATGAGTTGTCTTCTGGTCAGTGGTAAGAAAATGATTTGTGGTCAGGTCAACCTACTAAATTATCAAGGCCGTTTGTGATAGAACCAATTCGCAAGCTTTATCTCCACAAGTCAACAAGGCAGAGGGCAGTAATAAGGAAATGAGGGATAGAGAAGAGAGGATAAGGAGAAAGAAAAAGAAAGTAAGCTGACCCACGTTTCATCACTCATTACTCGCTTCGAATCGCAAGTGAGTCACATCACTTACATCATTCCTATTCACTTTCTACCACATTTCACATTATTTAGACTTCGCGAAACAAATCAATACAAATTATCTAGTCTTCAACAATGTCAAATTATTTTCATCGATTACTAGGAAACCCCGCCAGCATTACATGCGAGAGTCCCTAACCAGCCTATTGTTTAGTGGTAGCTTTAATCATTCCAAACAACCGCCATTTTCCTCTTGAATAGTGGGCAACAGCTGGTTAGCTCGTTGCAATACTGAACAGCCGAGCAAAATACTAATGCGGTTTCTATTGCCGTCACAGGTGTTGCGGTACGTCCATGACCATCGTCTGTTATTCTAGCTGGTACAATCAAGATGACTCAGTTCACTTGGCTAAACAAACAAACAAACACACACGCGCGCGCGTACACGCACATACACATACATACATACATACATACATGCACGCATATAAGTTATATAATATATATATATATATATACATATACATACATACATACATACATATATATATATATAATATATATATTATATATATAATATATATATATATATATATATACTTATATATATATATATTATTACCTTTGAGGGTTTATATTCCTATGCTAGCCACATGATAAGATCGGTATTTTAAATAACGATATTATCCTTATTTATATAAATTTATATATATATATATATATATATATATATATATGTGTGGGCAAAAGTATAAGGGTATAGATAACGGTATATAATATATATATATATATTATATATATATATATATATATATATATATGGGTAGAGGTATAAAGGTGTAGATAACGGTATAGATACGCTCAAACCACAGCTGTCAATAGCACGATCACTGCTTAATTGACTAAAATTTCATGGGGTCTCAGTGTTTATTTTTGCCTTGAAGACGTAATTTCATCCATTAATGTATAATATGATTTCAGTCTGATTAGCAGCTTATTAGTGAAGTCATAACAAAAGTCGAGTTCTAATTCATTCATAGATTTTGTTCTAATCGCCCTTTTCAGGACGGACCATATTCGTTGTTGAAGATTTCCCCACCCCACGCCAACTTCAACGCCCGCTAAACTATTTCGCTAATCCTGTCCCTGTAAGCTTCGCGCGCCGAGAAAGATGCATTCAGCTTTCAGTAACCAAATCCCTGCCTATGACGCCTATCTGCGCTGATCGTAAAGATCATAAATTCGAGGCCTATGTAGTCGACGACTTTAAATTGTGGACAATCTATGTAATTCCTTTATGTTGTAATTCCCACAGAATACGCTAAGTAGATACGATCTGAAGGACATGATACCGTTTGTCCATATCTACAGTACATTCAGAAAATTCATTTAGTACCTATCAAACTGCTGGAAACGTCTGAGCTGGCTTGTTAGACTTATGCAAACCCGCTTCGATCGGATAACACCGTACAGTTCTCCTGCGCATCCAAAACTCCGTTCCAATTTCGCACTAGTAGTAAAGAACTGGGCATTCCAAGGAAAAATACGAGAAGCCTAACGAAAATCAGGTCGCCCTGCCCGTCGAATGATAGATAGATGGCTACCAGTCGGAATGTATTGCCTTTGATACTAGTCTCGTTCACCACCATCATTTTACTCTCTGGATCCATTGTTGCGAGCCCCAAACTTTTCCGAAACAACACAGTGACTCACCCTGTCAATTCCGGTCGATTTGAAGATCCGTGCATCTCTTTGTTCTCGATGTGCACAAGAGATGGTCCTTCCGAAATTTTGATCTTGCTGGAGGCCATTACATCTATGTCTATTGAGATGAGGTCATTGAGCACGAGTCCTTGCTTCCAAGGTGAACTTAGGCCACTTGCATTCATAGACTAGCATGTTGGACGAAAGTAAAGAAGAGAAAGACCTATTATCTTATTCCCTTGAATCCGTTCTTCTGGTCAGTTATGGGTGTTTCCACTAGTAAATTTTTGTAAATCGTTTTGTTTGTTCTCCACCGAAACCTCCCATTCCGTTGGGATATTTTGTTTTTTTTTTAAGTTTCTTGCTTTGGTCGGATATGCTGCTCCGGGATGAAAACATTTCTGCTTTGTTATAGAAATTTAGTATATATATATATATATATATATATATACAAAATGAGAAAATGGAGAAATATATCTAAATCAATCATCAACTATCAGATAATACCCAATCACATACTTTATTAAAACACTACACAATAGCAATGAGATTAGACATACGGTAAAAATAATTTTACCTTTGCCCACCTAATACAGTAAATGAATTAATTGCATCGCAATTTTTAACATTTATGTATTAGCTTTGTTGGGTACTTCTCTAGCAGTATATTGGATATTGTTATCCCATGGAGGGTTGAATTTACAACCCCTATCTCATTTTATATATATATATATATATATATATATATATTATATATATATATATATATATTATATAAATTTAGTATATATATGAGGGGCAGCTTAAAGCGATGACTAACTTTCCTGAGACTGAGGCCACAAGAGCAATTAGAGAGCTTAATTGTTACAAGGCCTCTGGTGAAGGCGAAATTTGGCCCGAGATGATAAAAGCCTTAAATAGAGAAGATACTTTTGGGGTGTGTCAGGTGGTTTGGATCTCTGGAAAGACACCTAAGCAATTCCAAATGGGTGTGATAATCCCAATTCTCAAGAAGGGCAGACAAATCGGATTGCTAAACTTATAGAGGAATCTCTTTGCTAAACCACCCCGGTAAAATACGTGCTGATTAAGGATACTGACGAGACCAAGCTACCTAAAGGGCGGTGTAGTTTTCATCTCGGAGCAGCTCATCCGACCAAATATTCAAACTACTGTAGATTTTCGAGAAATCGTAAGAGTATGGCCAAGAGTTGTATGCTTGTTTGGTAGTCCTCGAAAAGACATACGAACGTGTTGAACGGAACTTGTGGAAGGTTAGTGTCTTGTTGCTTTGAAGTTCCTATGGAATGCCCTAATTTATGTATTTGGATAAATGGTGCTAGGTCGAAGATGCTCGATGTGGATGTCGGACTACGCCAAAAGTATGTATTCTTCCTTTTATAATTTCCATGGACAAGATTGACATACGCAGCCAGGTTTGAATTGATATAAGTAGAGAATATGTATGTATGTATGTATGTATGTATGTATGTATGTATGTATGTATGTATGTATGTATGTATGTATGTATGTATGTATGTATATATATATGTATGTATAGATAGATAGATAGACAGATACATACATACATACATACATACATACATACATACATACATACATACATACATACATACATACATACAGGAGTGGCTGTGTGGTAAGTAGCTTGCTAACCAACCACATGGTTCCGGGTTCAGTCCACTGCGTGGCATCTTGGGCAAGTGTCTTCTGCTGCAGCCCGGGCCGACCAATGCTTGTGAGTGGATTTGGTAGACAGAAACTGAAAGAAGCCTGTCGTATATATGTATATATATACATGTATGTGTGTCTGTGTTTGTCCCCCTAGCATTGCTTGACAGCCGATGCTGGTGTGTTTACGTCCCCGTCACTTAGCGGTTCGGCAAAAGAGACCGATAGAATAAGTACTAGGCCTACAAAGAATAAGTCCCGGGGTCGATTTGCTCGACTAAAGGCGGTGCTCCAGCATGGCCGCAGTCAAATGACTGAAACAAGTAAAAAAGAGAAAAAGAGAAAGATACATACATACATACATATAGATATGGATATAGATATACATTTACACACATTTATTTAATCTACTTGTTCTCAAAAATATACTGTCACCCAAGAAATTTGCAATCTTCATATCTACGCCAAACTGTAGCCGTTAGCAATCGAACTTCCTACAAGCATTTCGTTGATATTTTGCTTCATTTCTGTGATTTGTATGTGTAACATTGTCCGTTTTTTTCCGTCCTTGTTTTTGTATACATTCGCTGCTTTCTTCCAAAGAATCTAATGCTCTTAGCTTAGTTTTTCCTTGGAGCTGGCCAAATTGGAGCAATCTCAAGAATAATCAGCTGAAATTGCGAGGATAATCTGGTTCTTGACTGAAGATAGAGAACTTCGAATGACCCATCCTTGTTTTCTTTGTATCGTTTATCTGGATGTTTTGTTGTCCCATTTTTGAATCACCTAGCTGTCCGGATGTCTTGCGTTCTTGTCCCATTTTGTATTATATATATATATATATATATATAAATCAATAATAATAATATTAGGGAATAAATCCAACTTACAGGAAAAATTAGATTTAGGATTAAATCCAATTTTATAGTATAAATATATTATATTACATTATATTAAATTAGAGTAAAACCACTATTAGGCAAATCAAACAGTGAAAAACATAAGCCAATACATAAAATTAATTTAAGAATATAAAAGTTAAAAATTAAAAATTATTTAAATAATTTAAACTTATAAATTTTAAATATATATATATACATCAGGTGGTGCTATTAAGTTAGACATGGCCTGGACCAATCTTTGGTCGAAACATATCAAAGTTATCTAAGTTATACAAATATATATAATATATATATATATATATATATATATATATATATATATATATATATGTATGTATATTTTTATATTTATATATTATTTTATTTATTAATTAATTTATTTATTTTATTTTTTTAAATATAAATATCAAAAGTATTAAAAGTTTAATAAAAGATAAAGAGTAAAACACTACGATCGTTTCATGGCTGTACCAATTCGAATAACAATAATTTAAATTCAATTAATAATTCGAGTTATGGTTACAGTCAATCTTCAGGTTAATTGAAATATTCTAAAAATAATCAGAAATATTTAAACAATATTTTTAAGATATAAATAATATAATAATTTTACTTATAATAAACTATATTATCAAACTAGAAACTTAAAACTTAACAATTATGATTATATCAAAATCGATTATAATGTTAAATATTAATTTTAATTTTTAAGGTAAGAAACCCACCAATAATCTAATATCGGTAATAGTCTATATCTAATTACATAAATATTTTTTTTTAAATGACTATTATATATAAATTATCAATGAAAATATATAAATGTATATAAATATTATAAACCCATACGATGGGTTTCTTTCAGTTTCCATTTATCAAATCCATTCAAAAAGATTTGGTCGGCCTGAAGCAATAGTAGACTACACTAACCAAGGTGCCACGTAATGGGACTGAACCTGTGACCTCGTAATTGTGGTCATGCGTTATCGCCATTTACAGTGATCTATTAAGAACAGTACACACGGCACACCCAGGCTGTTGAACGATTACGGTTGGATACGAAAACAAAGATTTTTTTTTTAAATGAGAGTCGTCAGTAATTAGCTTTTCCATCACCCCTTGATCACATTTGCTGGAACGTACTGAGAAAAGATACAAAAAAGTTGTTTCTGGTATTCTTAAATGATAAACAGAATGTGTTTGTATCTGTTATGTAACCCCAATGAATTCTATCATAATGATGATCATTAACAAAATGCCTTATATATTTAGGGATCCATAAAATATACACCATCGAAATACTGTAATGATTTAACCCTGTGGTACTCAGCCATTTTTGAGCTGTAGAACCATTTAATTATTATTTTACATGGGTGGACCCTCATAGCTATTCGATGCTCCTGAAATAACACCTTAGGGTCTTAAAACAGAAGGACTTACTGAACAATACTTGTCCCTCACAGATATATAAAAGGGCAGGATATCATACACACACTGTGATGATAGTCATATTTAAATGGGGATAAACTGATCCTTAATGTTAAAATTTGTAATTTTTTTGTGTATTTTCGGTGTATATATTACAAAAACACACACGCATGCGCGCGCACAAAGTCCCTGACATGTGAGTATATAGGTGCAAAACAATGAGGGGTAGAATAGTATTCGAATACCAAAGGAAGAGTTTATATGTATATGTTTTGTGTATGTGTGTGTGTGCGGTGGATGTATATATGTATGTGAGTGTGTATGTGTGTGTGTGTGTGTGTGTGCGTGTGTGTGTGTGTGTGCGTGTGTGTGTGTGTATGTGTCAGTGTGTCTGTCTGTCAGTGTCTGTATGTGTGTACATCTATTATATAAAATCCGTTCTGTCTATATGTGTGTCTTCTAGGATCTCGGGCATCCTCCATCCGATTGCGCTCAAATTTGATATGTAGATACTGACGGTATAAGTCTTGAAAAAATTACAAAATTCGATTCCAAGTGAGAATGCGATCGATAAAGTGAATAAAATCGTTTTTCTTTGGAATAGAAAAGAAGTCTATCTTCATTTCTTCTTTTACTGGTGCCTCAAATTTAGGTTAAATCAGTGTTTCTCAAAGGGGAGGCCTATGAGACGGCCGGACAAGTTGTTTTGAGAAAATTTGGTTTAGATGTTTGACAACATTGCACCGTCCATTGGACGGGGGGCGTTTTGCTCGTACATATGTGTGTGTGTGTGTGGTGTGTGTGTGTGTGGTGTGTGTGTGTGTGTATGTGTGTGTGTGTGTGTGTGTGTGTGTGTATGAGCGTGTGTACGGACGTGCGTGTGTGTGTGTGTGAGAGAGAGAGAGAGAGAATATGCGTGTATGTGTGTATATAATGTATGTATATAGAAAGAGTTTAACTCCCGGTGACGTGTTGTGTCCTTGAGCAAGACACTTTATTTCACGTTGCTCCAGTCAACCCAGCTGGCAAAAATGAGTAGTACTTATATTTCAAAGGGTCAGCCTTGTCACGCTGAGAACAACGTTGATAGTATCATCTGGAACCCTCGTTGTCGTAACCGATGGAGTACTCCTACATATAATGTGTGTGAGTGTGTGTGTATAATATGTATACGTATATAGATATTATCAGCCGCTAGAAAAATGGTCTCACATGGCTAAGAGTTTTTTGACTCTCATTTCTAGCACCAACCGTGACTTTAGTGACGACTTGACTCTTTGCTTTTGTATATATATATATATCATATCATATCTTACATGTAAAGAATAATATGCTATATGTATGTATGTTATTATAATTACCAGTTTAATAAATAAATAAGTTAACATTTCAATGTCCAAAAGTTTTCTCCTCCATTTTCTTATTTGCTATATATATATATATATATATATATATATATACGTTTGTTCCTTCTGGAGCCATGCTTGGCTCATAAGGGCCGGTTTCCCGGTTTCCTTGGTGTATAGGTTCCCCACCTGGAAGGGACGCCGGTTCGTAGCAGGTGAGCTGCAAGATGCGGGAGGAAAGAGTGAGAGAAAGTTGTGGCGAAAGAGTCAGCAGAAGTTCGCCATTACCTTCTGTGGAAACCGCGTGGAGCTTAGGTGTTTCGCTCATAAACACACACATCGCCCGGGATGAGATTCGAATCCGCGATCCCTCGACCGCGAGTCCGATGCTCTAACCACTAGGCCATGTGCCTCCACACATATACATACACACACACACACATATGTGTGTGTATGTGTGTGTGTGTTGATATATATATATATATATATATTATATTAAATTAGAGATAAAACCACTATTAGGCAAATCAAACAGTGAAAATCATAAACCAATACATAGAAATAAAATTAATTAATTAAAAATATATAAAATTCAAAATGTAATAATAATAATAATAATAATAATAATAATAATATATATATATATATATATATATATATATATTTTAAAATTTATAAGTATTAATTATTAATTTAAATAATTTTTAAATTTTTAACTTAATTTAAATATTTTAAATTTTGAATTTTATATTTTTATATATTTTTTATTAATTAATTTTATTTTTATGTATTGGTTTATGATTTTGACTGTTTGATTTGTGTAATAGTGGTTTTTATCTCTAATTTAATATAATATATATATATATATATTTATACTATAAAATTGAATTTAATCTCAAATCTAATTTTCCCCTGTAGTTTGGATTTACTCCCTAATATTATATATATATATATATATATATATATATATATATATATATATATATATTCATATATACATACACACCACATATGCATATATGTCTCTGTGTGTCTACATATAGACACTAGTTAATGCTGTTGTCGCTGTTGCTGTTATACTGCACGCATTCACCTTGTATTTGAATCTGTCACGTAATGGCATTTTACCCACGCAAACAAACATGTGAGCGAACAGGCGTGATTGTGGTTTGCCACACATGCACACAAGAACCAAAAACGGAGGGCGGTGGTGCCACTCATATCAGCCAGTGCACTTTATAATAGGTTATTCACCCAACCGCACCTCGACATAGCTTCATAGAATACACACCTTATATATTTATGTGTGTGTGCGAGCTTGTAACATATACACACACCATACATGCACACACACACACACACACACACACACACACAC
>NC_043001.1:91437054-91457054 GCF_006345805.1 Octopus sinensis | reverse complement strand
GGTTTTCAGTTTGAAAACAACAGCAATGACTAGAGGAACAGCGACAATCAAAATTCGCTGAAGTCATTATACTATTATATTAAAAAAGAAAACAGGAAGGAAGGAAGGGTATTGTCTGTTTGAAGTTGTGTCACTTATCAGAATGCATTCGGGCGATTGAAAAAACAATGTTAAATGCACGCGCTCACACACACACATGTATATATATAATATATATATATATAATATATATATATATATATATATAATATATTATATATGTACGGCGGTGCCAGTTATATATATATATATATATATATGTAAGGCGGTGCTCCAGAATGGCCACATTCAAATGACTGAAACAAGTAAAAGAGCATATATATATATATATATATGTATGTATGTATGTATGTATGTATGCATGCATGTATGTTTATGTATATACTTGTGTGTTTGTGTTTGTCCCTCCACATCGCTTGACAATCGACGTTGGTGTGTTTACGTCCCCGTAACATAGTGGTTCAGCAAAAGAAACTGATAGAATAAGTACTAGACTTGCAAAGAATAAGTCCTGGGTTGCTCCAGCATGGCCGCAGTCAAAAGACTAAAACAAATGAAGAATGAAAGACTATATATATATATAAAAATATTATATGTATGTATGTATGTATGTATGTATGTATGTATGTATGTATGTATGTATAGGTTAAAGAGTTCGTTTATATATTTTTTTCTGCAGGAAGAGGTAGGTGGTGCCCACAGTCCTTGACAGATCCTTCGAGACCTGTTGCTGTTCTGTGACTCACTAACCTAGGTCGTTAGCGTTCCGCTCAAACTGTTGTAATCCGAAACCTGCAAGAAGGACATGTGCAAGGATGGAACACCAGTGGGAATTTAACGTTATGGGGGAGGAAGGTTTGGACGTAGTGGTTAGTGTTACAGAAGGCGAGTTCTATACAACATGGTTATAACAAGCAAAGAGAGACGAGGTGAGGCAGGAGCGCCTCAGTTGGTGGTGGCATGAGACCGGCTAGCAGCGAAGAACAGTAGATGTAGTAATAGTAGTAGTAGCAGAAAAAAACATAGAGAGTACATAGAACGTCTGTGTTGCCCGGACATTGGAGTGTGTTTGTGAATGGTTTCATGCTTGGCTAACCCTGATTGAGCAGACATATACATATATATATACGTATACATACATATATACATACATATATACATACATATGCCGAGGTCGACTTTGCCTTTCATCCTTTCGGGGTCGATAAATTAAGTACCAGTTACACACTGGGGTCGATATAATCGACTTAATCCGTTTGTCTGTCCTTGTTTGTCCCGTCTGTGTTTAGCCCCTTGTGGGTAGTAAAGAAATATATATGTATGTATGTATGTATGTATGTATGTATGTATGTATGTATGTATGTATGTATGTATGTGCTTGTGTGTCTGTCCCTCCACATCGCTTGACAAACGATGTTGATGTGTGTACCTCCCCGTAACTTAGTGGTTCAGCAAAAGAGACCGATAGAATAATAAGTACTACGCTTGCAAAGAATAGGTCCTGGGGTGCTCCAGCATGGTCTCTGATATATATATTTATATACGAATGGGTGGACAAACGAAAGAAGGGCACTCAGAAAATTTATTGGAAGTTATATGTACGGATAGAAACAGTTTGATTCAAATTCGTTGGTACTCTTGAGTTTCAAGTGTGATGGTAGTCTTCAGCCATTTTAAATTTCCATTTCGAATTTTAAATGGCTGAAGACTAGCATCGCGCTTGAAACTCAAGAGTACCAACGAATTTGAATCAAACTGTTTTTATCCATATGTGTGTGTGTGTGTGTGTGTGTGTGTGTGTGTGTGTGTGTGTACGACGGGTTTCTTACTGTTTCCCGTCTACCAAATCCACTCACAAGGCTTTGGTCGACCTGAGTTTATAGCAGAAGATACTTGCCCAGGGTGCCACACAGTAGGACCGAACCCAGAACCATGAGGTTGGGAAGCAAGTTTCTTACCACACAGCCACGCTTGTAAATATTGTTATTCTTAAGGATAGTCATATTTTGCCAATTAAATACATGCACAATATGTTTTCTCTTCATTCCAGCTTTATTATTTTTATTTTTGCTTCTTTGTCAAACCTCTCCGGTCACACATTCTGTGACCTCATCAACGACTCTGGACTGAGCAGAACAAGAGGAAACACGTGGGATAAGGAGTTACTGAAGAGGTCACAGGATTTGTGGTGGAAGAGCTTTCACAAAGAAACACCAACAATAATAATAATAATAATAATAACAATAATAATAATAATAATAACAATAAAATAATAATAATAACAACACAGAGAGAACAAACAAGGACAGACAAACGGAATAAGTCGATTATATCGATCCTAGTGCGTAACTGGGACTTAACTTATCGACTCCGAAAGGATGAAAGGCAAAGTCGACCTCGGCGGAATTTGAACTCAGAACGTAACGGCAGACGAAATACTGCTACGCATTTCGCCCGGCATGCTAACGTTTCTGCCAGCTCGCCGCCTTTTAATAATAATGATGATGATGATGATGATGATGATGATGATGATGATGATGATGATGGTAATAAATCTGAAGTAAAGATCAAATATATTGTGCGCACATTTAATAAGCAAAATGTGAACAATATAACAATATACCTGTTTCAACACACGATTTCACATAAAAAAAATCTTGCAAAACAAATACATAAACGTATATATAAAACCAGCAGGGAAAGATTGGATATTTACTCTTACAAGGCGGAAAAAAGCTCATACAGACAGCTAAACTGCATTCGAAGGACTGGACATTTTCTATCTCTCTTTTCTATCTTTTCTCTTTTCAAAGAAAATATTTCTCCAGCGTTCGCTATTTTCCTCTCGTTCTGGTCTAACGACTTTCCATGTTTGCTTTCGTTCGGTTTCCTTGTATGTTTCCACTGTCCTGTTTTTGTTCCCAACTTTGACCCTCCATAAAATCCAAAATTTCATTTTAGTATTTATAGGAGCAACTGTCTTCGAAGTCTCATATTGTTGAATGGTGGAAATGAGAGGTAGATAGACAGCAGACCACTGATGAAAGGTCGTTCTTTGTGTTACTTGTCCTGTTTTCAATCTTTTTCTCTCGTTGTTTGTGTATTTAACTCATTTGTTTTCGCAACGTTTACTGTTGGTGGCGTCCTGTACCCATATACTCTCTTTTACTCTTTACTCTTTTACTTGTTTCAGTCATTTGACTGCGGCCATGCTGGAGCACCACCTTTAGTCGAGCAAATCGACCCCGGGACTTATTCTTTGTAAGCCCAGTACTTATTCTATCGGTCTCTTTTGCCGAACCGCTAAGTGACGGGGACGTAAACACACCAGCATCGGTTGTCAAGCAATGCTAGGGGTCAAACACAGACACACAAACACACACACACATATATATATATATATATATATATATTATATATATATATATATATATATACATATACGACAGGCTTCTTTCAGTTTCCGTCTACCAAATCCACTCACAAGGCATTGGTCGGCCCTGGGCTATAGCAGAAAACTTGCCCAGATGCCACGCAGTGGGACTGAACCCGGAACCATGTGGTTGGTTAGCAAACTACTTACCACACAGCCACTCCTGCGCCTATATATAAATATATATAAATATATATGCATATATTTATATATATATGTGTGTGTGTGTGTGTGTGTGTGTGTGTGTGTTTATATATATATATATATACTTTAGGATTGTATAACGGTCATACTGTACACTCGATCCTTACATCCAGATATCTAAGGAGAAATTGAAATCGAATCGGCAATTAGACTTTCCGGAGCTTATCTCTGGTCTGCGATTGGTGTATCTTATGCATCTGCTGACTTAAATGTGTAAGGAACTATGCTTGATATTCCTCGAAGATGTTCCCCTCCCCAATTCAGCGTTCTGCTGTTTCCATCATCTAAATCAGGGGTGGTGAACCATTATATATTTGAAGGCAGCATTGAATGAAATGTAATGTAATCTATCCACATTAAATAAGGTTTTATTAAAACAAGGAAAAAAATATAATTCTAAATATATGGGAGAATGTAATTATTAATATTAAAGCAAGTAATATGAATGTAAACTGACCTTTTAATGACTTTTTTTTCTTTTCTGAATTTAAGAACATTACGAATTAATATTATACTATGTAATCAACAAAAACCGATAGTTTTTATGCAAAATCCAGATTTTTTTCTAGGAAGCCGAACTTAAGGGCTTCAGATGCTGCTCGCATATGACTTTCTAGCCGTAAGTTCCCAACTCTTAATCTTCTCTGTTTTTTAATAAATTTCTCATTTGGCACACGAGAGTACGGATGGTATAGTTAATAAGCTAGATACCAAGCATACCAACTGAGAAGCACACAGCTTTAAATTCTGTTCCTTCTATTGCCTTGAGTCCATGTCCAACATATTTTTATGAAGGTTCCACGCAGAGGTAGAATTCAACGAGTGTAGTTTCATTCACAATACAGTAGTTATGTAGATTCTGTTGAGTTTCGTGTTCTGTGTTAAATATTTGGTGAAACAAAAATCACTATTTTTGGCACCATGCAATGACAACTAATTCGTAGTTTGCACAAATTCCTCTTCTAATATTTGGCACCGCTTTTTCCATGATCTCCCAAGATGTATATTTTCCATCTTCGCTCTTGCATATAAAGTTTTAAAATATTCAATCTTTAGTAAGTAGTTCAGCTTCGAGGGTTTTTGGCAATTGGAGTCAAAGAAGTTGCATGAGAAATATTGGTTTCAAATTTTAGCACAAAGCCAGCAAGCAATTTCTGGAGAATGGATAAGTTGATGACGTAATCCCCAGTGCGTAATTGTACCTATTTTATCGAATCTCGAAATGATAAAGGCAACCTCGGCGGAATTCGAACTCAGAATCTAAAACCGGACGAGATGTCAGTAAGCATTTTTACGGCGTGTGCTAACGCTTCTACCAGCTCACCACCTAAGTTGCACGAGAAATATTTCTCAATGTATTGTATTCCATATATAATTCACAATATTAAAAGAGGGGAGGCAGCGAGGTGGCAGAAACGTTAGCACGCCGGGTGAAATGCGTAGCGGCATTTTGTCTGCCGCTACATTCTGAGTTCAAATTCCGCCGAGGTCGACTTTTCCTTTTATCCTTTCGGGCTCGATTAAATAAGTACCAGTTACGCACTGGGGTCGATATGATCGACTTAATCCGTTTGTCTGTCCTTGTTTGTCCCTTCTGTGTGTAGCCCCTTGTGGGCAGTAAAGAAATAATAAACGTTAGCACGTCGGGCGAAATACATAGCGGTATTTCCTCTTTCTTTACGTTCTGAGTTCAAATTCCGCCGAGGTCGACTTTGCCTTTCATCCTTTCTTATCCTTATCTTATTTAATTTTTATTAACACGAATTTTGGGCGAACGGCACATGAAGAGAAATTCCTCCTTCGAGAAATCTAGTCTCGCTTTTTTGTTTCGTCTCACTTTTAGCTGCTTGTCATTCAACACTAATTTGTTTCAAACTTGTGCATCAATCAATGCAATGTGAATGAATTTGGTTGATGGAAACTGTATGGAAACCCGTTTCCTTGTACTCGTGTTTGTTCCCACCATCGCTTGACAACCGGCGTTCGTTTGTTTACGTCCCCGTATTGTAACCGGTCAGCGAAATAAATCGATAGAATGAGTACCAGACTTAAAATAATAATAATAACAGCAACGTAAGTAACAGGGCCGAATTATTCGATTAAAACCCATCGAGACTGTGCTGAAACATGGCCGCAGTCCAGTGACTTAAGCAAGTAAAAGGTAAAAAGATTGGGGAGATAAATAATTAAAACAGAAAGCTAAAACTACAAAGAGTAATGCGTATTCAGTGCCCCCCCACCCTCGTACATAGTGTTGGCAACTATAATCTAAGGGAAATAATCCATGATTGAAATATTTTCACACGTTCTGTGTATTAGAACGCAGTCCAGAAAGCATACATGGCTACGTGCACCAACACGTATGATATATATATATATATATATGTGTGTGTGTGTGTGTGTGTATGTATGTATATATATATATATATATATATATATATATATATATATATATGTGTGTGTGTATGTATGTATATATATATATAATATATATATATTATATATATGTATATGTATATATATATAATATATATATATATATATATTATATATATATATATATATATATATATATATATGTATGTATATATATCCTCACAGACACTCGCATACAAAATTATCCACAGAAAATAAAATCACAAACTTGAGAATATAATTAACACTATTAAAATTAACATTAATACTGTTAATGAAATTCTTGTATGTGATTATTAAAATTATCATTAAAAACAAAATTTTCGAAGAAAACCCTCTCAAATCCCGTAATTGTGAAAACATAAAGATAGAAGGAGGTGTTGACGTCATGAGTACTTATAAACGTTACAGAGAACGTGAATTTTCTGTTTCTTTTTTTATTTCGGTGAAACAGTGGATCTCGAAGCACGCTAAGCCATAAACAATAGCATGGGTTGAAAAACAAAAAAAAAAACTTTTGGATTGAAACACTCAAAGGCTACTCGTGGGACATGAACCCACATCTCCTTGTAACACTTTATGGTATTAAGCTTGGCGGTGAGCTGGCATAATCGGTAGAGCGTCGGAAGAAATGCTTTGCAGTATTTCTTTATCATTTTTAATGTTCTGAGCTCAAATAACGTTAAAGCCGATTCTGCCTTTCATCCCCCAGGGTCGGAAGAATAAAGTACTAGTCAAGCAACTCAATCAATTATATCGACTAACCCGTCCCCTCAAAATAGCTGCCCATATGCCAGAGTTTTTTCTTTAACTTCTGAGTTCCCGTTCCGTTGGCATCAACTTTGCCTTCCACCGCTCAGAGATCGATAAAATAGAATTCCAGTCTCATACTAGAGTTGATTTAATCATTTACCTCCACCTTATAAAAAATTGCTGTCCTTGTACCTAAATTACAAAGGCTTACGCAACGCAGCAAGGTGGCAGAATGGTTAGAGTGTCGGGAGTAATTATTCCGTTTTGGCTCTTTACATTCTCAGTTCAAATCCCGCCGCGGTCAATTTATCCTCTTATCCCACCAGGAACGATGAAACAGAATACCAGTCAAGTTTTAGTGTTGATGGTATTAATTAATTTCCATCCCTTAAATTTGCTGGCCTTGTGCCAAAATCAGAAACAATTTATGGTATTAACTTTATGAGTGGCTGTGTGGTAAGTAGCTTGCTTACCAAACACATGGATCCGGGTTCAGTCCCACTGCGTGGCACCTTGGACAAGTGTAATCTACTATAGCCTCGGGTCGACCAAAACCTTATAAGTGGATTTAGTCGACGGAAACTGATTGCAGTTTAAAATACTTTAAAATACTGCAATCATAATTTGCCTACGCTTTTATAACCGAACCGCCCGAGCTCGACCTTGATGCTACAAATATCCTGTTTTAAAATAATCTAAATTATAACTTACCATCAAAATTTCATTTTACTTAAACAGTGACAAAGTTCATTTATTGGTTTTTAAATTTTGGCACAAGGCCAGAATCTTTGGGGGAGGAGTAAGTCGACCACATGGACCCGAGTGCTCAACTGGTATTTATTTTATCGAGTCTGAAACGATGAAAGACAAAGTCAACATCGGTGAAATTTGAATTGAGAATGTAAAGACGGGCGAAATGTCGCTTAGCATGTTTCCAAGCGTACTAACGAATCCGCCAGTTCACCGCCTTACAAAGTTAATCAGTTAAGATCTTGATTACATACATTCAGCTGGAATTCAAAAAGGAGAACCTTGTCACACACTCTCTCACGCTGACTCTGTTTGAGTTTCCGAGTCTGTGGAATACTCAACCACTTAATGGTTAATTCAGGAGCTGGTAATTTAGTTAATCGAACACCTAAATCTTCATGTTGAACGACGGGGATCCACCGCTTACGAGCGTGCACATGCGCATACATACATATATACATATAAAGACATACACACACACACACAAACACACATACATATCAGGTCTGATCAATAAGTATCAGGACTGTGGCCATAGTAACGAAGCTAAAGCATGCATACTACCCATAAGGGGCTAAACACAGAGGGAACACGCCAGGCGAAATGCTTAGCGGTATTTCGTCTGTCGTTACGTTCTGAGTTCAAATTCCGCCGAGATCGACTTTGCCTTTCATCCTTTCGGGGTTGAAAAATAAAGTACCAGTTACGCACTGGGGTCGATGTAATCGACTTAATTCCTTTGTCTGTCCTTGTTTGTTCCCTCTGTGTTTAGCCCCTTATGGGTAGTATGCATGCTTTAGCTTCGTTACTATGGCCACAGTCCTGATACTTATTGATCAGACCTGATATGTATGTGTGTTTGTATATGTCTTTATATGTATATATGTATGTATGCGCTTGTGCGCGCTCGTAAGTGGTGGATCTCCGTCGTTCAACATGAAGATTTAGGTGTTCGATTAACTAAATTACCAGCTCCTGAATTAACCACTAAGTGGTTGAGTATTCCACAGACACGGATACCCAAGCAGGGTCAGCGTGAGAGAGTGTGTGACAAGGTTCTCCTTTTTGAATTCCAGCTGCATACAAGGTAAATTATGTGAAACCCGAGTATAGTCTAAAGTTCCCTACTACTACAAACATCGATATATTTCCTGATCTTACTCACGTCTAACAACTTGGCATTGAGCACTAATTATCTTGTTAAGTCAATGCAACAACAACGTATCAGTATAATAATATACGCACCCTCAAGACAGCGAGTTCGTAGAGTCGTGGGCAAGTTAGATAGCAGTATTTCTTTCGATCCTTTACGTTCTGAATTCGAATCCTGCCAAGGTCAACTTTGCCTTTCCTCTTTTCAGAGTCGATAAAATTAGTACCAGTTGAACACTGGTGTCGATGTATTCGACTTGTCTCCTCCCCAAAACTTCGAGCCTAGTGCTAACAGTAGGAAGAATAATATTCTTTTCTACTCTAGTCACAAAGCCCGAAATTTGGGGGGAGAAGGATCAGTCGATTAGATCGGGGTCGATAAATTAAGAACCAGTTACGCACTAGGGTCGATATAATCCCTTTGTCTGTCCTTGTTTGTCCCCTCTGTGTTTAGCCCCTTGTGGGCAATAAAGAAATAGGTATTTCGTCTGTCTTTACTTTCTGAGTTCGAATTCCGCCGAAGTCGACTTTGCCTTTTATCCTTTCGGGGTCGATAAATTAAGTACCAGTTGCGTACAATCTAATCGACTCACCCCTTCCCCCAAAATTTCGGGCCTTGTGCCTAGTCTCTCAAAATTGTTGGTCTTGTGCCAAAATTTGGCATAATAATATATGTACTTTCGTGTTCGTGTGTGCTTATGCGTGCACTATTTCGGCACATGGACGAGTGGTTAAGAAATTAGTTTCACAATCACAAGTATGCGGGTTCGATCCAACTGTGTTGCAACTTAGACAAGTGTTTTTACCACGGCCCGGGGTCGATTCAAGTTTTGTGAGTGCTATTGGATGGACAGAAATTGTGGGATCCCGTTGAAAAGTTTGTAAATATGACTAAAATTCAAACCTTCTCTACATCGTGTCACTCTGATTCCGCATGAGAATTACGTCAAGAGAAATGTATCTTGTTAATGGAATACCCAGTTACTTAGATGCTAAATCAACGAGTAGGCAGTTCTGTTGATTAAACAACTGGAGCACTCTTCGCCGAAATCAACGGAGGATCTATTAAATTATTTAAGTGTAAAAGAGAAGACATTTGGATCTTTACCTTTTGACCGACAGATTTAAAAAATAATTTTTTGTAACTAAACATTTTCAAACTTCGGTCACTGGTAGAATGTGTCATATAAAACATTTTTACTCTTAGCATTTTTGAGAAAAACTTATATTTACGAAGTTATTTCACGTTAAAGTTGTCCTATTTCGGTAATTTCAACCAATCAGTGACGGTTATTCAGCTGAATAAAATTACTGCCGTCGTTTGTCAACAAGAACTTTCGGAGGTGTTTATTTCGTTTGTCACTGTTTTTGACAACCCTAACCCTAAAACCCTAACTTTTAACCGTAAAACCTTAACCCTAACCCTAAAACCTTAAAACCAGTACAAACGTACGAACGATGTCGTAAATATAAGTTTTTCTCAAAAATGCTAAGAGTAAAAGATGTTTTATATGACACATTCTACCAGTGTCCAAAGTTTGAAAGTGTTTAGTTACAAAAAATTATTTTTTAAATCTGTCGGTCAATTATTTTGAATCTAATACCAAAATAGGGTCCGTTTCATTTACTGGGGAGAGAACAGCGGAGCTAATTACCCCTCATAAGCAGCTCCCGTGAGTGGGATGGAGGAAGGTAACCTCAAACTGGAGACCTGGTCAGAAAGTTTGCTACAGATTAGATTCTGCTAAAGAGACCTGTGGACCAGATAGTGTTAAAACGGGCGGCAAGCTTCATCTTCAACCAATATAGACCACGGCGGCATTTGAACTTAAAACGCAAAGAACCGAGCAAATAGAAGCTTATTTCTGCCGCTTTAATGATTCGTCGATCATCAGCCACAGATCGGTATTTTATTTATCGACCACGGGAACGTAAAAAGCGTAGATGAACTCGGTGAGATTTTAACTCAGAACGTGACGAGCCGGAATAGATAGCACAGGGACATGTCGTCCGATGCTCTAACAGTTCCATCAGTCCATCAACATAGACAAATATTCGATGTCGCGACCCCGGGAGGATAATAAAGGTAGTTCAAATCAGCGGAATTTGAACCCAGGACGCGAAGAGCTGGAATAAATAGCACAGGGACATGCCGTCCGATGCTCTAACGATTCTATCAGCCCATCACCATAGACAAATATTCTATATCAAAATCTCTGGAGGATAAACAACGTAGTTGAACTCGGCGGAATTTGAACTCAGAATGCGTGAAGCCGGGATAAATAGCATAGGGGCATATCGTTCGATGCTCTAACGATTCTGCTACTTATCTGCCGACAAATTCTATTTTTTACTTTCCAAGAAGTACACTCTATCAAAGTGAGATGGAAGTATTTCATGTCAAGTGACTCGAAGTACTTCCATGTAAAAAAATGTTCTATTGCAATTGTTATGTAAATGTAGACCACCTAACACTTGAGGCTTATCTCTACTTTCAGGCTAGCCACACTGACATAACACAAATGTATTTCTAGATACATTTAAGAGATAACACTTCCTAGTAAATCTATTTCGTTGATATTGTCTGTGATGAGGTTGCCACAATATTGTCCTAATTATATTGCGTTACACACAACGATAAAAATGACAAATGAAAAGAAAAGGGGTTTCAGTTTGTTTGTTTTTTTGTATTGTTTTTGGATTTCCACTATAAGCAGGTATGGTTGCATAGTCAGAAGTCGGATTTCAGCTAAAGAGACCGATAGAATAAGTACTAGCTTACAAAGAATAAGTCCTGGGGTCGATTTGCTCGACTAAAAGGCGGTGCTTCAGCATGGCCACAGTCAAATGACTGAAACAAGTAAAAGATATATATATATATATATATATATATATATATATATATACACACACATATGTATACATATATATAAGTATACATATATTTATGTATACATATATATATATATTTACAAACATGCATTTCCGAACGAAAAACGTTAATTAGACAAATTAAAATACTTATTGTTAATGACGTTGTCAATTAACTGTAGTTTATTACTCATTATTTCATTCATGAATTTATTTCTCGTTACAAGCATCGAATAAAATTTGGACACGTAACTATTGTATATCGGTTAATAGTGGTATAGTTTATTCATAATTCGGCCACCAAGTTCAAGGGTAGGCGCAAGTCGATCACAACGACCCCAATGTTCAACTGCTACTTATTTAATCGACTCAGAAAGGATGAAAAGTAAATTCGAGCTTGTGGGGAATTTGAACTCAGAACGTAAAGACAGACCAGATGCCACTAAGAATGTTGCCCGGCGTTGCCACTTCGCCGTCTTTTATAGTCTCTTTCTAATTATCTCTTTAATAGTGTGTGTGTGTGAGTGTGTGTGGGTGTGTATGCGCGCGCACACGCATATACATATATTAATATAAATAATACATAAGTGCATATGTACATACATATATGTAAATACTTACATCTATACGTATATATATATATATATATATATATATATATATATATATATGCATATGTGGGCACCACACACACACACTCATATATGAGGTGTGTATGAAAAGTTTTGAGCCCTCAAGGCCAATATATATATATTGTACTGCTTGCCATTCGTGCCAGGAACTCCAATATGAACATCTCAGAGTGTTTGTGTGTCAACCTGGGGGCAATGCAATCTGAGGACATCTACCGAGAGTGATAAAAATCAAACATCCAGTCAACATCATGGTGTTTGGAGTTATCACTAGCGATGGCGGCGTTATAGCTCCATTCATCTTTCTGCACGGCCTCTCACTCATTACTGAGGTCTACATCAAGTGCCTAGAGGAGGTAGTGCTGCCCTGAGTTAAGAGAGTGGCTGCTGGAACACTCCATGTCTGGCAACAGGACTCTACACCATGCCACACAAGCAGAAGAACCCAGTAGTGGCTGTCAGACAATTTCTGCGACAACATCACTCCAAACATCTGGCGATCTAACTCCCCAGAATGAAACCACTTTGATTGTTATGTGTGAGGTGCAATTGAGCGAGAGATCAACAAAATTCCTTGTAACACCAAAGAGGAACTGAACGCAAGGATTGTGACAGTATTCACCAACTTAAACAAGGAGACCGTCCAGAAGAGTTGCAGGAGATTCCGAAGTTGTCTGGAAGTCGTGGTTAAAGTCACTGGCAATTTTATTGAATAAATTTACTCTTTAGCGTTTCAAGATATTTTTATGTAATTTTAGTAAATATATCTGTTAAAATGAAATGTCAGTATTATTTTCATATTTCCGTAACTTACACGACAGTTTATTTTCACCGCACCCTGTGTACATATATATATATATATATATATATATATATATTAAAATATAAGAGTGTATAAAATATTTTTATACACAAAGGGGAGACCATTGACAGGACTCCTTACATGCTAAAAAGGCTTTGTGTATAAAGATATTTTATATGCTCTTATATATTTAAAAATATGTTACGTCTTATGACTTTTATTTATGCATGCTAACCACTGGTAATAATGTGAAGGCGCATGGCTCAGTGGTTAGAGCGTCGGGCTTATGATCGTGAGGTTGTGAATTCGAAATCCGGACCAGGCTGCGTGGTGTGTTCTTGAGCAAGACACTTTATTTCACGTTGCTCCAATTCATTCAGCTGTAGAAACGTGTTGCGACGTCACAGGTGTCAAGCTGTATCGGCCTTTACCTTTCACTTGGATAACACTGGTGGTGTGGAGAGCGAAGGCAGGTATGCATGGGCGACTGCTGGTCTTCCATAAACAACCTTGCCCGGACTTGTTCCTGGGAGGGTAGCTTTCTAGGTGCAATCCTACGGTCAGTCATGACCGAAGGGGGGGATCTCAGCAACTGGTAATAAATTATTTTAGTTTATTTCTCTCAAATTTGCGATAGCAATATTTATAATTCTGAGGCTGTATAGGATAAAAAATGCTAAACGTCGCTCTTTTCAAGCCTAGACAGGCTCATGGGCCCAGTTTCCCGGTTTCTGTGGCGTATATGTTCCTCCCAGCTGGACGGGGTGCCAGTCCATCGCAGCGTTACTCAAGAAACAGGAAGAGAGAGTGAGAGAAAGTTGTGGCGAAAGAGTACAACAGGGGTCGCCACCACCCCCTGCCGGAGTCTCGTGGAGTTTTTAGGTGTTTTCGCTCAATAAACACACATACTCAACGCCCGGTCTAGGAATCGAAACCGCGATCCTCCGACCGCGAATCTGCTGACCTAACCACTGGGCCATTGCGCCTCCACGAGGCTATATAGGATAAGCTTTAAATTTCTTTATTTACTGCTGGACTATATATTTACGCACGCGCACTAAGTTCGAACCCTTAAATGGATAAAGATGTAGCTGTCTTGCGCACGTATTTTTGGTACGTATTTGCAACTACATAATTATTCATCAATTAGTGATTCCGCTTCAGATTCCAAATTAGCTTATTTGGCAATTAATAGCGGAACTCGAGTTCGGGATTAACTAGTTCATTTTTTGTTCATTCTGAAGTTATAATTGGCGTGCCTCATGAATTCTCTCTTCCGTGGTTTGGGTTTTAACTGGCCTTTTTGGCATGTAAGGAGTCCTGTCGATGGTCTCCTCTTTGTGTATAAAAATATTTTACACACACATACTTTTTAAAAATTTGTTATGTCGTAAGACTTTTATTTATGCATGCTAACCACTGGTAATAAATTATTTTAATTTATTTCCCTCATATTTATGATAGTAATATATGTATGTACTTAGGCGCAGGAGTGGCTGTGTGGTAAGTAGCTTGCTTACCAACCACATGGTTCCGGGTTCAGACCCACTACGTGGCACCGTGGGCAAGTGTCTACTATATCCTTAGGCCGACCAAAGCCTTGTGAGTGGAGTTGGTAGACAGAAACCGAAAGGAGCCCGTCGTATATATACATATATATATATATATATATACAGGGTGATTCAAAAGTCACCATACATAGAAAAAATTTTAATTCTTTTATAATAAACAGTTAAATAAAAAACATCTGTTTCTTACAAAAAACATAAATTGTTCTTATGTATGGCGACTTTTGAATCACTCTGTATATGTGTGTGTGTATGTGTGTGTGTGCGTGTGTGTATATGCTTGTGTGTGTGTTTGTTTCCCCCTCATCGCTTGACAACCGATGTTGGTGTGTTTACGTCTCCGTAACTTAGCTGTTTGGCAAAAGAGACCGATAGAGTTTCTTTCAGTTTTCGTCTACCAAATTCACTTACAAACTTTCGTTGGCCCGAGGCAATGATAGAAGTAACTTGTCCAAGGTGTTACGGAGTTGGATTGAAACTGGAACCACGTGGCTGGAAAGAAAACTTCTAACGACACAGAAAAAAGCGAATTTAGCTGGTATTTTTAACAATTCGAGTCGATTCATTCATTAGCTAATATTCGCCAGTCCTTAATCCAAACTTTTATTATAGTGTTTCAGTTGGATAAGGTTTAGGGTTATGGCACATTGATAAATAAATGCATCTTAGAAGTGGTAAAGGCAGACACGGTTATCTGATAAATGATAGTCACGTGAATGATCTGCTGCGCTTTTGTTTTTAAAGTTGAGGCTTATAATGTTTAAAATATTCGGTATTGATGTTGCGTTTGATGTCATCCATAAAGGATTGTATGAAGTAAAACCAATTGTTACGAATGTTGCTTGGTATTATGTACTATGTAGTGGCGCATGGTTTAGTGGTTAGGGTGTCAGCATCATGATCGTAAGATTGTGATTTCGATTCCTGGACCGGGCGACGCGTTGTGTTCTTGAGCAAAGCACTTCATTTCACGTTACTCCAGTCCACTCAGCTGGCAAAAATGAGTAACACTACGATGGACTGGCGTCCCGTCCAGTTGGGGAACACATACGCCATTGAAACCGAGAAACCGGGCCCATGAGCCTGGCTAGGCTTTAAAAGGGCGCACTTATTTTTGTGGAGGCACGTGGCTTAGTGGTTAGGTTGTCAGCATCATGATGGTAAGATTGTGGTTTCAATTCCTGGACCGGGTGACGCGTTGTGTTCTTGAGCAAAACACTTCATTTCACGTAGCTCCGTCCAGCTGGGGGACACATACGCCATAGAAACCGGGAAACCGGGCCCATGGCCCTGCCTAGGATTTAAAAGGGCGTATTTATTCATTATTTTTATTATGTACTGTGCTTAAGACGGCCAGATGAGAGTTGGTACCACGTTGGGGAAAATGCTGAATGGCATTTCGCCCGTCTTTAAGCCGTGAGTTCAAATTCCACCGAGATTGACATCGCCTTTTATCCTTTCGGGGTTGATAAAATAAGTATCAGTTGAGCACTGGGATCTATATAGCCGACTTATCCTCTTCCCCGAAACTGCTGGCCTTGTGCCAAAATAGGAAATCACTATGTAACATGCTTTCTCTCATTAATTTAGGCGCTTGTGAAGTCGCGAGTAGACATAGACACCTTTGCAGATTCCCGCCACCCTACTATTTTTCACTCAGTGAAGCATCTGAGATGTGAACGGTTGAGAAATGGATGAGTATGGGGTTTCACCAACATTCATCCGGTAGTCATAACAGCTGAGAAGACTAAAGCAAGGTAAAATGAATTGCCCTGTTCAAGGACACAAATTGCGGCTCAGACTAAGAACTGAATCCACGAACATTTTTGTTCAGCTAATTGATCTAGGTTCCTATGTAAGCCAACATAGGCAGTGTCTCAGCTTCTTTACATTTCATGCAGCGGTACAATCAAGTCGTGGAAATCGCACCAGCAATTGGTTGGTACTCATTTTGCGGCGAGCTGGCAGAAACGATAGCACGCCGGGCGAAATGCGTAGCCGTATTTCGTCTGCCGCTACGTTCTGAGTTCAAATTCCGCCAAGGTCGACTTTGCCTGTCATCCTTTCGGGGTCGATGAATTAAGTACCAGTTACGCACTGGGGATCGATGTAATCGACTTAATCCGTTTGTCTGTCCCTGTTTGTCCCCTCTGTGTTTAGCCTCTTGTGTGTAGTATAGAAATAGGTACTCATTTTGACTTAGTAGATTGACGCAACGTGAAATGAGCAACACTTGCCAGCCAGCCCAGAAATCGAACCAACTGCGTAATCCAAACACCGTTATCACTAGGCAATGCGCCTTCACATGAATTATTCTGTAAATGACAATTCAATTTCTGTTTTCTACTCGAAATAGATGTGACAATCCTTAGTACCAGTCTGCAACATATCCGTATCACAAAATATTTGTGAAAAAAGTTCGTGAATTTCGGTCATTTCACGCTCATTTTTGGATTATGTAAATAAAAACAACTTGAAACCGACATCTGCTTATTAAGGAGTGGTGAAAAGTTTGATAAGTACGTCAACTACATCGAAAAAGGATGGCGATGACCACTATTTTTATCGGTTAAGCAGTTTAGTGGTTTGGACTGGAAGAAAAGGTAAAAGTGAAACCTCCCTTTGTTATGAGCAATAAAGCCAACAAAATCCACCAGACAGGAGCTTAAGAGCTTTAGGCGGCAGTTCAAGGAGGCGAGTGAGGAGAGAGAGAGAGGGGGGGGATGGAGAGAGAAGCTCTAATGGACTTGAGTATTCTTCGTATGAACCTTATAACACTGGCTGAGTGGTATGGGGGACGGCGCAAAGAGGGAGCCAGGAAGTAAGCTATCGTTCTAGCTAACCCATGTGGGTTTACGAAACTGCTAGAACAGAAGTGTAGTGATCAATTCACCTGTTCCAAAGGCGAGATCGACATTCACTTCGGTGTCACTGTTAATGATGATTCCAAGGATCAAAACTTAGGACACTGCATATTAAGGATGTTAGAGCAGCAGTAGCAAGGCCATAATCGTTTCCCTTCTTTTTTTTTTTCTATTTTCTCTATTTTCCAATTTTTATTTTTTATTTTTTTTAAAATTATTTCTGGCGATAAGGATGAAGGCTTTTGCGAAATTAGTCAAGTTTTTTCAAAAGATAAAGGTTAAGTAATTCAAAATCTGACTATTGACCTTACTTGTTAATAGGCAACAACATTTCATTATACCAACCACAGAAAAAATGATAATCTTTATATATAAAAGTCAAGTTGTGTGTCTGTCTCCTACGATTTAGATTCCTAACTACTCCCACATTTTGCGGTGCAGTTTATCCAAAACCGGGTATCTTATAGTCGTGATTCATATCGAGCCCTTCTGGGTATTAGCGCGCGTCTACGATTTAAAAAAAAATTTACCATCATTTTTTTCCATTTTAATGCATTTTTTCGCTATTATATAAGGGAAGTAACTCTCTAAAAATGTCTACGATGAGTCAACGATTTAAAAAAAAATTTACCATCATTTTTTTTCCATTTTTAATGCATTTTTTGCTATTTTTTGGCCATAACTCTCTAAAATTGCTTATATAGTTATTTCCCTTACAAACCCGAGCAACGCCGGGCGATACTGCTAGTGATAAATAAAAGGCAAGCCAAAGAGGCAGTCTCTATATGTTTGCTTGACAAGCTGTTACCACTACTCCGCATCTTGCTGTTTTTTTCGTACTTTTTATAACATAAAAACAAGAACGAAATCAGGAGTTATGTCCCCTTAGCTGAATCAAGGGACATAACTTTGTGATTCCTTAAAATGTGTTTTGCTATGTAAAACAATATATTCTGTGTGTACGTGTGTGCGTGAGAGTGTGTGTTTGCGTGTGTGCACGTATATCTATATCTATCTATCTATCTATCTATCTATCTATTTCTCTCTCTCTCTATATATATATATATGCATGTATGTATGTATGTGCATGTGTGTGCGCGCGCGTGTGTGTGTTTGTGTATGACTGTGTGTGTGTGCGGGCGCACGCATGTCTCCCTGTATATATGTAGACCAATTTCCCTGCAATCAATGCAAACTGAAGTTAGATACCATCTTTTAATATACTCTAATACTTTAATGTTTGCAATTCAATGAAAATTGTTTATCTATGCGATTTAATTTCAAGGGAGGTAATTCCATAATGCAAAGTTGCTTCCCTTATCACAGTATTTTAATTTCTTTTTTTCGTATCAAATTTTATTAGATTCTATGCGGGAGTTGCTTTCTGTTTTATCAATTAATGCGATATTTGTCGCTTTTTAACATGAGTTCCTTTAAGTGGGCGGTTCCAGAAAGTGTAACTTCTTGTATCAAATACTTACCAACACTTATAATGAATTTAAAATTTCATCTGTACCATTATAAATTCTCATCATGTATCTAATATAAAATTTTATTTTAATCAGAATGATAATATTATTGTAAAACAAAACGAGGCGAGCAACATAGTTTTTTACAATTTCCTGTTGCATTTCAATGGATGCTATGTTTTTTATTTTTGTTTTTTGTTTTTTTGCTTTGTTTTATTTTTGGTGGAGGTGGTTACCTCCGAATTTATTAAAATGATTAATCTTAATAATTTTCAAATTAAATTGGTCATAAGCGATGAGTCAGCAGGCAAGATCTTTGCAGGGCACCCAAGTCTGGTGAAGTAGATGTGGTTTAAATACAGTCGATGTCTCCAGAAAAATCTGTGGTCTGAGACGAGATTTTGGAGTGAGTGTGTTTGAAATGGTGGTGGTGGTGGTGGTGGTGGTGGTGGTGGTGGCAGCGGCGGCGGTAGTGATGATGTTGTTGTTCTCGTTGTTGTTGTCATCATTGTCGTTGTTGTTTACTTTCAGCTCAACACTGATTGGCCAGATTTATAATCAAAGACGTTCCAGCCGTAACCGAACATTTTTTTTATGTGGTCGTTGAAATATGGGTCAAAATCACCCAATGTGTCCCTTTTAAGGAGACACATTGGGTGAGGTTGTGATTTAGGGGATTATTTATTTAAGGGATTATTGTTTCTAGAAGGACGAGCGGCAGCACAGAAGCTCCTTCATTGGCTTGGCATTTAGTAGATGAAACACAATGATGAAGAGAAGAGGAAGGAGAACAGTGATCGAGAGAAGAGGAAAGGATATGACTGCTTATTCGGTCTAGTTGAACGGGTAGGGTGTATGATAGTTGAAAACAGGCGCTATCAGGATATTGTCCAGACTATCGGATGTTGTTATGTATCGCTAGTCAAAGTGCGCTTCTCATCGTTTTAGCCTTCGAATGATGTTGGCTAGGTGAGCAGGACAATATCTCTTCCAATCGGAAGACTGTTCTGTCGCAAGATAACCCATTTGCAGCCGAGTGGACTGAAAC
>NC_043001.1:91422054-91432054 GCF_006345805.1 Octopus sinensis | reverse complement strand
CACAAGAATTAAAGAAATCCTCATGAATCTGGAACACCACGTGACCATATTTCTTATGGGTGATTTCAACTTCCCCAACGTCAAATGGCCCGAAGGTCACATACTCTCAGGAATGAATCATTGCAAGCAAGTACAGGTGGAGTCCCTGCTCAACCTCACCAATGCCTTATTCATGGAGCAAGTTGTACTCAAGCCAACTTGGGCGAATAACATTCTGGATCTCTGTTTCACGAACAATATGGACATCATTCATAATGTGAATGTGACACCGACATCAGTTTCGGATCACAACATAATAGAGCTGTCTATGTTTGGGCCGAAAGTAACCTGAGACATACAGCCTAAAGGAAGCACCCGAAATCTCTCCAATCTGAACTTCTACAAAGCAGATTGGAAATCGATCCAAAAAGAGATCCTCAGAGAGGACTGGACGGAATGTCTCTCCGCACCAGACATTGACATGAAACTAGAATGTTTCATATCTTCTGTGCAAGCCGTATGCCAGAAATATGTCCCAGAGCACAAAGCCAAAACAAATAGGAGCAAGATTCCAAGAGACAGGAAGATCCTCATGAGACGACGGACGAAGGTTGCAAATCGTCTCAACCAGCATCCCAAAAGTAGCGAAACGTCCCGTCTAAAAACAACACTGATGGAGATCGAAAAAAGGCTGCAACAATCCTATGTGAAGGAGAAAGCAGACAAAGAAGCCTGGGTTATAAAAAACATTAAATCAAACCCAAGGGCCTTCTTTCATTACGCGAAAGAAACAGTCTCAGTGCACTACAAGATAGGACCCCTCCTCCAAAAGGATGGCTCCCTCACAGACAGTCCAACTATGATCAGTGAGATGCTGAATGACCAGTTCAAAAGTGTCTTTACCACCCCGTTGGAACACAGACAAGTGAACGAACCAGTGGACTTCTTTGCCGCATCACCTATAACCAGCGAGGCGGTTACAATAGAATGTATTGACATTAGCGAAAAAGATGTCCTACTAGCCATAGATGAAGTGGACACAAACTCAGCTGCTGGTCCAGACGATTTCCCAGCAATCCTCCTCAAAGCGTGTAAGCATGCCCTGGCAAAACCCCTCAAGATTCTCTTCCAGAGCTTTCTTGCGAATGGCAAACTGCGAAGCAAGCTGAAGGAGGGAATAATATGCCCAATACATAAAGGAGGAAGTAGAGCAGATGCCAAAAACTATAGGCCTATCTCTCTGACTTCACACATCAGTAAAGTCATGGAACGGATAGTTAGAAAGAAACTAATCGCATTCCTTGAGGAAAATAACTTGCTGAGTAATTCCCAGCATGGTTTTCGACCAGGTAGGAGCTGCCTGACCCAGCTCTTACAGCATTATGACTGGGTGTTGAGGCAGTTACTCAACAAATCAAATGTGGACGTAATCTACCTTGATTTTGCAAAAGCTTTTGACAAGGTGGATCATGGTATGATATGTCACAAACTACGTGACCTCGGCATAGCTGGAAAACTTGGAGTGTGGTTGCATGACTTCCTGAAAGATAGGAGTCAAGCAGTAGTGGTTAATGGAGCCACCTCTATGAACACACAAATAGTGAGCGGTGTTCCACAGGGCACTGTCTTGGGACCACTGCTTTTTATAGTGGCCCTCTCAGATATGCCCTCAAATGCCCGGATAGCCACTCTGGCCAGCTATGCAGACGATACGAAAGTCTCGCAGAAAATACAGAACCACAGAGATGTTGCGCACCTGCAGCAGGAGTTGGACTCAATCTACAGATGGGCTGAGGATAATAATATGCAGTTTAATGCTGAAAATTTTCAGGCCCTGCGCTACCAGCATCCAAAACTGAATATTAAACTTACAGGATACACCGGTCTACAGGGAATTTCAATCCCATCACATGAGTGATGATACCTCTTTCCAAGTGCACATTACAAGGATGGCGACAAAGTGCTGACGACTGGCTGGATGGATCCTAAGAACATTCAGAACCAGAGATAAGGAAACCATGATGTTCCTCTGGCGGACATTCGTCCTCAGCCGCCTGGATTACTGCTCACAGCTATGGTCACCCACCAGTGTAAAATTAACAGCGGACCTTGAAGCAATCCAGAGAAGATTCACAAAGAAGATCGTCTCTTTGGAACAGCTCAGCTACTGGGAAAGGTTGAAACAGCTAAGACTCTACTCCCTAGAAAGAAGACGGGAGAGTTATGCAGTAATATATGTCTGGAAGATCCTGGAAGGAATTGTGCCAAATTTTGGCATTGTAAGCTACACCAATGCTAGAACGGGACGACACTGCATAGTGCCAAATATCCCAGCAATGCCATCACGCTTCAGGACCAGCTTCTGCAACAGCCTGGGTTTCAAGGGCCCACAGCTTTTTAATATTCTCCCAAAGTGTCTGAGGAACTTGCACAAAGTAGATGTAGCAGTTTTTAAATCAGAGCTGGACATCTTCCTGTCGAGAGTCCCAGATGAACCTACCTCACGGCAAGAGGTGCAAATGAGAGTAGCTATGTCAAACTCCATTCTTCACCAAGTGTCACATATTAGAGAAGGTTCTTCGTAATAACAGTGTAGCACAAAACGGCGGTGCATCAGCATGGCCGCAGCTCTAAGCTGTAACAAGCAATATATATATATATATATATATATATATATAGGCGCAGGAGTGGCTGCGTGGTAAGTAGCTTGCTTACCAACCACATGGTTCCGGGTTCAGTCACATTTTAAATTTCGCTTTGCGTTAACGATCAGCTTTTAAAAAAATGGTTTATAACTTCGTATATTCAATAATTTCTTAGCTTTCCGGACAGGCACTCGTTCAATTAATTAATTCATATATAATTAATCAATTATGAATTATACAGCTTTTATTGGATAAACTTTCTGAATGAAAACAAGTTATGAAAGAGAAACTATAAGAAACCCGTAGTAGCAGAATATGTGTGTGCATATGTGTATTTATATATGCATGCATGTGTGTGTATGTGTGTATTTATATATGTATATATCTATGTATATGTATGTATTTGTGCATCCTTCAAAGGAAAAAGTGATTATATATATATATATATATATATATTACTCTTACACTTACTCTTTTATTTGTTTCAGTCATTTGACTGCGGCCATGCTGGAGCACCGCCTTTAGTCGAGCAAATCGACCCCAGGACTTATTCTTTGGAAGCCTAGAACTTATTCTATCGGTCTCTAAGTTACGGGGACTTAAACATACCAACATCGGTTGTCAAGCGATGTTGGGGGAGACAAACACAGACACACAAACATATACACACATATACATATATACATATATACGACGGGCTTCTTTCAGTTTCCGTCTACCAAACCCACTCACAAGGCTATGGTCAGCCCGAGCCTGTAGTAAAAGACACTTGTCCAAGGTACCACGCAGTGGGACTGAACCCGGAACCATGTGGTTCGGAAGCAAGATACTTTATATATATATATGTATATATATATAATATATATATATATATATATATATATATATATATATATATATATATAATCGGTTCGAGCAAGTTAGATCGGCATTAGGGTTTATATAATCCAAAAGATTCCACTTGTTAATCATTATCATATAATCCGAAAGTCACTGCGATATGTTAGGGATTATTGTTGTAATACATATTAATATCGAAGGAAAGTAAATGGAGAAAAAAATGAATGTATGAATAATTTATTTGTATGATATAAAGATGATGAAATTTTTTAAAAACATAACAATACGAATAAATTATAAGTTGTGAAGTTCAAAATCTGTGAAAAAACTTACATATATGTTTCAGTACTACCCCCTAGTCAATATGGATTTCTAAGCATTTGGTTAAATGCTGAGAAAGGTATCATTTTCTAACTATATCGGGTAGAATTTCTCGATTTTGACCTTATAAAACTACGGCTAACATTTTTTTTCTTTGAAGGATGCATTTAGAATGTGTTTTCATATTTTTAACTTTACGACTTGTAATTTATTTGTATTGTCACGTTTTTTTTTTTTAAATTTGAACATCTTTTTATCATGCAAATAAATTATCCTTACATCCATTTTTTCTCAATTTTCTTTCCTTCAATATATATATATATATATATATGTATGTATGTATGTATGTATGTATGTATGTATGTATGTATACATATATGTATATATGTATGAATATATATATAATATATATATATATATTATATATTATATATATATATATATATATATATATATATGTATGTATATGTATTTATATATATATATATGTGTATATGTATATATTTGTATAAGAATCCATTAAGTCAAGAAAGTCTGTACTCGTATATTTGTCATACATAGATATAGATATACTCACACACACACACATATATATTTACATAGGTTGTGTATACATGTGTGCATATATAATCTTTATGTAGTGTATGTATATGAATATATGTATGTGTACGTGCGTGTATACTACTTGCAGACAAAGCATGAAAATAAGGCACGAATGTTTCTATTTGTGAATGCATAGATTTGTGAATGTGTGTGCGTATAAGTGTCTGCATGTGTTCGTTTGCATATATACATGTAACCCTGTGTTTACATGCAATAAAGTCTTCTGAGCCCAGATCAACTTCACCTTTCGTGTTCTGCTCATTACTCTTACGACACGCTGTCACTCAACGCATTTCTTAGTCGTGTCAAGAGTAAAATGACAATCCAAGCCATCTTCATTACTTCAGAACTGGGGTCGGGAGACATTTCGTTAAGAGCTAGCAGTAATTTCCCAAGGGAGGTAACTTGGTTGCTGGCTTGGGATGGATCTGCTGCCATCATGGCGAAGTGTGACCGGATCAATAGGATGTTAATGTGAATTGCCGAGCCTGTTAGCCGTTTGCCAATAAATTATTAACAACTACGGTGGACCCGTCGGGCCAGATTCATGAAGTTTTCTGTCCCCACGTGTACTTTAAATTTTCACTTTTATGAATAAGAGAAGAAAAATTTGAAGATGATGTGCTCGCGCGCCTCTGTATGTGTGTGTGTGTGTGTGTGTGTGTGTGCGAGAGAGAGAGACAGAGAGAACGGGAACATATGAGTGAAGGATGAAAATGTTGTTATGTACATGTGTGTGTGTTTGTGTGTGGTTGTTATGTGTGTGCGTGTGTGTTTTATATTGCATATCTCTTTATTATTACTCGTGTGACTGTATCACCATATGCCTGACTGCCCACCAATCTACCGACACCAGGTTGTCTTCCTACCTATCTACAATGATACCAGCTGCCCTATCTATCTATCTATCTCTATCTATCTATCTATCTATCTATCTGCCTATCTCACCGTTCTCTTCTCCATCTCTCTCTTCTTCTCTCTTCCCCTCCCCTTCTCTCTTCCCCTCCCCTTCTCTCTTCCCCTCCCCTTCTCTCTTCCCCTCCCCTTCTCTCTTCCCCTCCCCATCTCTCTCTCTCTTCAGTCTAATGTTGTCGGTGGCCACGTCGCAATTCGTGCAACAAAAATTTTGACACTAAATAAATATTAAATCATTAAGAAAAAGTTAAGTCTTTGTTGTTACATGTACACACACACACACACATATACACACACATACACACACGCACGCACATACACACACGCACACACCCACATATATAACACACTCACATACACACACGCACACACACAAACATGAATATAGTTGTGTTATAACAAACAGACTACACTTCAGAACATTTAATGGCAGGTTAAAGCACCAAGCTCTCCTATCAATAACTAATAGTTTCATTGTATAGACACAGACAATAAATGTAATCGAAAGCTATCACTCTTTACAAATAGTACAATTACTATATATGGAGTGCATTATTAATGTAACGATGATAGCGTATGAATACGAATTCAGAAAACGAGTACAATAAAATAAAGTACCGTACTTTTCGGTTTATTAGACATCTTTTTTCTCATAGAATGACTCCAAAAACCACCCTGCGACCTATAAAGTGGGGATCAGTGACGGGAGCTATAAGTTTGGGGTGTGGTTTGGATTGTAACTTTCCCAGTTACGTCCGATGCCGAGCAATTGAAGCTACAACAAGTCCAATGTTTTAAAATTACAGTAAATTAATAACGTTTTGAGACAAGTTACGGATATTGTACTGGAATATTAACAGAAAACGAAATTCCACCTTAAGTAACACCTTCCCATGAAAATTCCACATGATCTTACACCAACGAAGGACGAAAAACCATCTATTACACAAGTTTGCCAAATAGTCAAAACTGCATAGGAGAAAGTAAAAGCGAAAGTGAAGTCATTTAAAAAATGTGGTATAAGTAATGCTGGAACAGAAGATGACCTTGTTTATGAGGTTAGTGATAGTTCAGAGGTGAATACAGAGAACAATTCTGAAAGTGATCGTCGGAATGATGAAAGCAGTGATTTTTCTGGTTTTGCAGACGACTGCGGTGAATTTTCTGGATTTGAAGATGAATAAAATTATAGTTTTTTTTCCTTTTATTTCCTCAATAATCTAATGATAGTGTTTTTAAAATAAAAGTCAAGAACTTCAATAGATTTAACGTAGCATTTAATGTTCCGAAGTCATAGATGTAAGAACAAGCTGAGACAGGCTTTTGCTGGCGCTATTATTATTACTAATAGGTAATATTTATCCCCGTTTAAACTTGGATATTCTGTTAAAACAAACTATACTGCGGTAGTTACCATGAGAAAAACTCTCATATTTGTTTCTTCGTGTAAAATTCACTCCTGTTTAAATCGCTCGCTGTGAGAGAAAACCCCGCTACCTCCAGCGCCGAGACCACCAGATCCCGTGATTTCAACATTATTTGGTCTTGTCAGTGATGGACACTCGATTGCTCAGTCCTTGGTAATCTTTCTCTCCGTTCAATTTATCCTATAATTTTGTCACTCGCCGACAAAGGGCCCAAATGGCGAAATGTGCATAAGCTTAATAGGAAATAAACGTCACAAACCTTTCATTTGTGCTGACTGATATTTTCACAGCGCTAGCTATCCCAAAGTTTCTTAGATATCGACTTTTAATTAGACTATATTAGACTATTTTAATATCATGTTAATCCTGTGATATTTTGTTTCTGGATTCAGAACGTTTTATACAGAACCCGTGGTTAAAATTGTGCTACATTAGCGACCGGTTATTAATATTTGAGTAGATAAGGGAACCAGTTGTTAAAATGATTATCCTTTAAGAGGACAACCCATCACTGAAGAAAATAAAAACAGATAAAACACATACGCACACACACAGACACACACACACACACCCTTATATGTATAAACAAATGGGTTTGTGTGGGTATGTATACATGTTCCTCCTCGAGCCACGCCTGGCTCATAAGGGCCGGTTTCCCGGTTTCCTTGGCGTATAGGTTCCCCACCTAGACGGAACACCGGTCTGTCGCAGGTGAGCTGCAAGATGCAGGAGGAAAGAGTGAGAGAAAGTTGTGGCGAAAGAGTCAGTAGAAGTTCGCCATTACCTTCTGCTGGAGCCGCGTGGAGCTTAGGTGTTTCACTCATAAGCACACACACATCGCCCGGTCTGAGATTCGAACCCGCGATCCTTCGACCGCGAGTCCGCTGCTGTAACCACTAGGCCATGTGCCTCCACTATGTATACATGTGCGTGTGTGTGTACGTGTTCTTTGCGTTTTCTGCGTATATGTTTGTCTGTATGTGTGTGTGCGCGCATGTATGTATTTGTGTGTGTATATGTTCGCGTATGTATATGTTGGTGATGGGTGCGATAGTAATAAACTTTTTTTTACCCTCCTGAATACAAATCTAAAACAAATCGGTTATACTAGTCTCATAACTTATATGTGACCGAAACCACAACACTACCCCCAACCCCACCCCCGCCGAACAGGACACCAGACTGTCAGATGGTTTCTCATTTGCAGCCGAGAGAAGTGAAACAACGTTAAATCAAACGTTTTGCATGAGATCACAACGCAACACCCAGCCCGGAAATGGAAACCATGATTGATTTTGCAATTGCAGCATCCTTAACCACTGGGCCACGCACCCCTCACTACTTCTAAATACCACCTACTCCCAAAATATAAATATTCACAGAGTGCCCGTGGATAGATTTGAACGCAAACACACTGAAACTCTGCAATATAAAAAATACATTAAGCTATTGTGAGCCACGGTGTCAGTGTGGGACATATTTAGGGCCTTATCTTTCAATTTGTAATTGGTTACTTTGTTATATCTAAGACAATCAGCAAGATCTTAAACAACTACTCAACACGATTTAGGCACACAAACAAGGCTCCGCAGTGTCGCAGAATCTACGTGTTACTCTCTCCCTCTTTCTTTCTTTCTTTCTTTCTCTCTTTCTTTCTCTCTCTCCTCTCTATATATATATATATATATATATATATATATATCGAGAGAGAGAGATAGATAGATAGATAGATAGATAGATAGATAGATAGATAGATATACATACATACATACATACATACATACATACATACATACATACACACATATACATACAGATATATATATATTATATTATATTACATGCACACTCACATACACATACATCCATGCAAGTACATACAGATATATACATATATATAAATGTGTGTATGTCTATATGTGTGTGCGCGTGCGTGTGTGTGTGTGTGTGTGTACGTGTGTGTGCGTGTGCCTGCATACTCACAGATTTACATGCACACACGTACTTGCATACACACATACACACATATATGAGCCTTGTCAGTATGTTTCTATTGTAAATGATGTGCGTGCTTGAGTGTGTTATTATCTCTGTATGCACGTGTGTGTGTGTGTGTGTGTGTGTGTGTTTGTGTGTATGCGTGTGTGTGCGTAAGTGTGTGTGCGTGCGCGCGCGAAAACAAAACAAAACATAAAACCGCCATGTTAAGTCACCTCAGTTCACCAAACACTAATTTGATCTGTGACTGTGATATGAGATAATCTACCATGTTTCTCTCGGGCCCTTGTTTTAGGTTATGAACTGCGCCTTCCTATTTACACTTTTTTATCACCTTTTTAGTCTTCTCTCAGGCACATCATATGACCACTCTTTCGGTCTTCCTCTCTTTCTTTCTTCCTGTCTTTCTTTTTCTCTTTCTTTTCATCTTTCTGTCTTTTCTTGTTTGTTTCTTTCTTACTCTCTTTACTTCTTTTTTTCTATCTCCCTTTCTTTCCTTCTTTCTTTCTTACTCTCTTTCATTCTTTTTCTAGCTCCCTTTCTTTCCTTCTTTCTTTCTTACTCTCTTTACTTCTCTCTTTCTATCTCCCTTTCTGTCCTTCTTTCTTTCTTACTCTTTCCTTTTCTCTTTCTATCTCCCTCTTTCTTTCTTTCTTTCTTTCTTTCTTTCTTTCTTTCTTTCTTACTCTTCGCTCTTTCTATCTCCCTTTCCTTCTTTCTTTCTTTCTTACTCTCTTTCCTTCTCTCTTTCTATCTCCCTTTCTTTCCTTCTTTCTTTCTTACTCTCTTTCCTCCTCTATTTCTATCTCCCTTTCTTTTCTTCTTTCTTTCCTTCTTTCTTTATTTCTTTCGTTCTATCTTTCATTTTTTCTTTTGCTTTCTTCCTTCTCTTTGTCCGTCTTCATTCTTTCCTTTTCTTTTTTTTTTGTTCTTTACTTTTCTTCTTGCTTTCTGTATTTTCAAGAGCTTTTGTTTGTGTTCTCTTTCTTCCTTTCTTAACACCATCAACAACAACAACAAAACAATAACAACAACAACAACAACACAAGCAACAACCATCCCATAATGACAACAAGCAAAATAACAACATCAAAAAAATATAAACAATGCTAAGAACAGTTTCTACAAAGAACAGCAACGAGTTCACCTAACTGGCCCCTCTCTTATGACCACTACAAGATCCAACAGATGCTGAACACCCTAATGATCAAATGCACAGAAGCCAACAAGCAGTAGTTCGAGTTGCTAGAAATAGAAACCAATTCACCCTCA
>NC_043001.1:91370081-91420081 GCF_006345805.1 Octopus sinensis | reverse complement strand
TTCTTGCCTTGAGAAAATCCAAACTTTTGGACGTCTCTTAAATAAAATCCCAACTCATTTACATACCACAGCTAACAGTATATAACGTTACTGTGTTTAGTATTAGTAATAAAGGCATAGATTTAATTTTTAAAACCAATCTCTATATTTGTTTTAGGTCTAAGCACGGTTTCGATATTTCTTTTTAAAGAGTCGAGTCTTTCGATCAAAGAATGTGCCTATATATATATGAAAACCCCACTAGAATAGGAGAAAGCGCTAATACATGATCTAAATTATATGATGTATAAAAACATGTAATATACAAATAAATATCTGTAAATATAAAACTATCTGAATTTCTGAGTACCTCATTTCTTTTAATATATATATATATATATATATATATATATATATATATATATATATATATATAAACACAAGTAATCAGGACTGAAAGTGGCACATTTTTTAAGGACGAGTATTTTGTAAATTACGAGTAAACTATGTCCCACCATTATAAAATACCCAATATATATATATATATATTCGTTTTCATCCGGGATTGAGTTTTCGAATAGCATAAATTATAGAACATTTCATATCCAAGTAGAGCTGTATGACTGATTTGTTTTTACTAATTCAAATGGGAAAACCCACGGCGGGAAAATCAAATACACAGACCCTTAGCACAGTATTCTTTATCTGTTCGACTATTTATGCAGGTACATAAACGGAAGGCTGATAATATATATATATATCAAACATTCAATTGTCATAATCTCGTTATCTTACAAATTTGTTTTTTTATCACTAAATTATAAACGTCGGTTACGAATATGCTTCTACTAAGTCTGATGTTAATGTCTAAAACTTCACATACCGTGAATTTTAACTAGATATTATTAGATCATTTACCGTAGGAACACGGAATTATTGTAGACATAACTATTCCAGAGTCTACAGGTGTGAAAGGCTTTATTGTTTTGGCTTGGCTCCACGTATCTCTCAACATTACAATAGACACCTTCATATGAGACTAGAATCCCATGTAACGGGAAGACTCCAGTTTTAAATGCCTTGAATTCGCAATACAAATTCTACTGATATATAGCTTTAATAAACATTATTACACTTGTCATGTTAATTAGCGATATTTAAATACAGTTATTGCTGTCTCGCACTCTTCTTACGAACAAAAGAATGATAACTAATAACCGAAGATTAATTATGTGTTTGTGTAAGGGGAATAAGTCATACTCCCATTAACGTTTTCTGAATTACATGTAATACTCTCTCTCACACACATTCACACACAGTGAGGAGTATTCTTTCGAACCGAAAATCTCTCTTATATACATTTATATGTAATTGTATGTGCGTATAACAGGCAATCCTTCGGTATTGGTACACGACGTCATTCCCTCACTACCTTCCTGCATGACATACATAAAGAAGCTAGACTGAAAAAGAGAGTGACGTTATCTCCTCACACCGACACTCAGATCAATATTGAAGAAGTGCCTATATACATATATATATATATTTACATATAACGTGTGTGTTAAGATTTCTGTTAGGCATAGCCATATTACTAACCCGGTATTAGAACTCAGTATACACATGCTTCGGAATAAGGTGTTAGGTGAGGACAGAGCATAATATGAAATTAAATAAAAGTTCCAAAGAAGCTGTAAGGTGATGCACAAGCACACAGCTCTGAGTGCATTGCATCTTGTGGCAGAAACAGCTGTAAGCTATTGAATTTCATAACGTAAATCTTCTCTTGTCATTCATGTTAGACATACATACATAAATGTTACAATGTAAACAATTTTTTGCATTAAAATGAAGGATTACTCAATACATTTGGTAGAGTACAATACTGTGGCCATGCTGGAACACCGCCTTTAGTCGAGCAAATAGACTCCAGGACTTATTCTTTGTAAGCCTAGTACTTATACTATCGGTCTCTTTTGCCAAACCGCTAAGTTACGGGGAGGTAAACACACCACCATCGGTTGTCAAGTGATGTTGGGGGGGACAAACACAGACACACAAACATATACATATATATATATATATATATACATATATACGACAGGCTTCTTTCAGTTTCCGTCTACCAAATCCACTCACAAGGCTTTGGTCAGTCTGAGGCTATAGTAGACAGACACTTGCCCAAGGTGCCACGCAGTGGGACTGAACCTGGAACTATGTGGTTTGTAAGCAAGCTACTTACCACACAACCACTCCTACACCATCTTTACATTCTGAATTTAAATTCCACCCAGGTTGACTTTGCCTTTCATCCTTTGAAAGTCAATAAAATAAGTACCTGTTGAGCACTGGGTTCGATTTAATCAACTTACCTGCCCCAACATTGTTGGTCATTTACCAAAATTTGAAACCAAAATTTTCAGATCTTCTACCAAGAAAAAATAAATAAAATGATAATAATAATCCTTTCTACTAAAGGCACAAGGCCTGAAACTTTGGTGGAGGCGATAAGCTAATTACATCAACCCCAGTACTCAAATGGTACTTAATTTATTGACCTTTCTACTATAGGCACAAGGCCTGAATTTTGTGTAGAGGGGGACACACTGTTGATCACATTGACCCCAGTACTCAACTCGTACTTTATTTATCACACTTGAAAGGATGAAAGGTAAAGTCAACCTCAGCAGAATTTAATAATAATAATAATCCTTTCTACTATAGGCACAAGGCCTGAATTTTGTGGGGAGGGGGACCCCAGTACTCATCCGGTACTTAATTAAGGATAAAAGGTAAAGTCAACCTCAGCAGAACATAATAATAATAATAACAACTGTTGCATCACTCTTTTCTTCCTTTTTTCAAACTTGTTATGTCATTTTTCCTTCTTTGCATTCAACAGCATGTATAGCTTACTTTCATATCCACAAAAATAAGGATCCACATTAAGCATTCCTATCTCACAATACTAATAATCTTTCTCAGAACCTTTCCAGAATATTCTTTCTTCTTATGGTTTGTTTTGTTTTGTTTTTTTTGTTTGTTTTGTTTTTTTACTATCATCAGTAGAGGCGTGTGGCTTAGTGGTCAGGGTGTCAGCACCATGATCGTAAGATTGTGGTTTCGATTCCTGGACTGGGTGACACATTGTGTTCTTGAGCAAAACACTTCATTTCACATTGATCCAGTTCACTCAGCTGGCAAAAATGAGTAACACTGCGATGGACTGGTGTCCTGTCCAGCTTGGGAACACATACGCCATAGAAACCAGGCCCATGAGCTTGGCTAGGCTTTAAAAGGGTGCATTTATTTAGTGGAGGTGCGTGGCTTAGTGGTTAGGGTGTCGGCACCATGATTGTAAGATTGTGGTTTTGATTCCTGGACCGGGTGACGTGTTGTGTTCTTGAGCAAAACACTTCATTTCACATTGCTCCAGTCCAACAGCTAGCAAAAATGAGTAACGCTGCAATGGACTGGTGTCCCAATCAGCTGGGGAACACATACGCCATAGAAACCGGGAAACTGGGCCCATGAGCCTGGCTAGGCTTTAAAAAAGGGCACATTTATTTATTATTATTTAAAGACCATGACTAATAGGAGACTTTATAGGAAGTGGTTCAAAGAACAATAATTTATTCTGAGTTAAAATTTTTTTACAAGTTTCAGTCAGTTTAAATCTGGTTGTTTCATCATCATCATAGTTTAACGTCCGTTTTCCATGCTAGCATGGGTTGGACGGTTCGACCGGGGTCTGGGAAGCCAGGAGGCTGCAACAGGCTCCAGTTTGATCTGGCAGTGTTTCTACAGCTGGAAGCCCTTCCTAACGCCGACCACTCCATGAGTGTAGTGGGTGCTTTTTACGTGCCACTGGCACAGGGGCCAGAGGAGGCTGGCAACGGCCACGATCAGTTGGTGCTTTTACTTGTCACCGACATGGACGCCAGTCAGGCGATTTTTTTGGCTTAACCACTAAGTTACAAGGACTTAAACTTATAACTGCTGTCAAGCAGAGAGAGACAAACACACACACACATGCACATATGCTCACACACACACACACATACCAAGTTATGGTGTGTGTATAAACCAACACTGGTTGTCAAGCAGTGGTGGGGACAAACAAAGACTCAACACAAACACACACACACATACAACAGGTTCCTGTACTGTTTCTAGCTACTGTATTCACTCACAAGGCATTGGTCAATTTGTGACCATAGTAGAAGGCACTTGCCCAATGTGTTTCATAGTAAGACTCAATCCAGCATTGTGATTGTAAAGTCCAGTCATGGCCAAAAGTTTGAAACACTTTTTAAAAATCAAAATTGCTATGCCCAAGTACAATTTGATTCATATATATGTACAACATAGAGATATACATACCTAATAACTGATGCAATGGGTCAGTATTCTCTTTACTCTCTCTTACTCTTTTACTTGTTTCAGTCATTTGACTGTGGCCATGCTGGAGCACCGCCTTTAGTTGAGTACATCGACCCCCAGGACTTATTCTTTGTAAGCCTAGTACTTATTCTATCAGTCTCTTTTGCCGAACCCCTAAGTTACAGGGACGTAAACACACCAGCATCAGTTGTCAAGCGATGTTGTGGGGAACAAACAGACACACAAACATACGCACACACACATATATATACACACACACACATATATATATATACACACACACATATATACACACACACATATATATACACACACATATATACACACACACATATATACACACACACACACACACATATATACACACACACACATATACACACACACACACACACATATATATATATATATGACGGGCTTCTTTCAGTTTCCATCTACCAAATCTCACTCACAAGGCTTTAGTAGAAGACACTTGCCCAAGGTTCCATGCAGTGGGGCTGAACCAGGAACCATGTACTTCATAAGCAAGCTACTTACCACATAACCACTCTTCTAGAACAAAAAATAGGCAAAATCAAAAATATAATTCTAGACCAAATTGTTTTGTTTTAATGAATAGAAGCTTGTACATTATGTATACCGAAATATGTTCCAAACTCTTGGCCACAACTGTAGAAGTCTTCCCTTACAGTCCTGCCTGAGTTTAAATTATATTTGTATAATTGAGATTAAAAAGGAAAAAAGTGTTTAACATTATGATTCAAGGAGACTTTGTGATGGTCTTCATTGTCAAAGGTAATGAAATTGATAATGCTTGTGCAAGGTGAGATGAACATTTTGACATTTCAGGAAGGATCTAATTTTGTTATCATCATCATCATCATCATCATTATTGTTAAACGTCCGTTTTCCATACTAGCATGGGTTGGACGGTTCGACCAGGGTCTGGGAAGCCAGGAGGTTGCACCAGGCTCCAGTCTGATCTGGCAGTGTTTCTACAGCTGGATGCCCTTCCTAACACCAACCACTCCATGAGTGTAGTGGCTGCATTTTACGTGCCACTGGCATGTACTTAAAAATACAAAAAGGGTCCTGCTTAAAATATTCATAAATTTCATCACCATCATTTAACATCTGTTGTCCGTGCTGGCATGAGTTGGAGGGTTTGATTAGGGCTGGTATGCTGAAGGACTGCACCAGACTCCAGTCTGATTTGGCATGGTTTCAACAGCTGGATGCACTTCCTAACACCAACAACTTTACAGAGTTGCACCGAACAGGCGCTTTTACATGGTGCCACAAGGATGCTTTTTATGTGGCACCATAGGGGCGCTTTTATGTGACAACACAGAAGTGCTATTACATAGTACCACAGGCACTTTTATGTGACGTCACCAGAAGGATCAATCTTAACACTTCTACTGCAGAGTATGGGTTCACGTAAAAAGCACCATCCGAACGTGGCCGATGCTAGCGCCGCCTTGACTGGCTTCCGTGCCAGTGGCATGTAAAAAGCACCAATCCGATCGTGGCCGTTGCCAGCCTTGCCTGGCACCTGTGCTGGTGGCACGTAAAAATCACCCACTACACTCACGGAGTGGTTGGCGTTAGGAAGGGCATCGAGCTGTAGAAACACTGCCAGATCAGACTTGAGCCTGGTGCAGCCTTCTGGCTTCCCAGATCCCGGTTGAACCGTCTAACCCATGCTAGCATGGAAAATGGACGTTAAATGATGATGATGATAATGATGATGACAGCAAGGCACCAAGTATCATAGTCCTTTGTCATCTCACATGAAAGGTTCAGCATCCTGAAGTTGTCTTCAGTACTTCATCTCATGTCTTCCTGAGTTACGTATTTATGACACTCTGATATTATCCATTGTTTTAAAACTCAATTAGGCTGGTTAATAATTTTCACAGACTACAAATGAGACAGTAATATGCTGAGAGATGGAGATAATGGGTTAAATTATGAGAGAAAGGGCCAAAGCAGAACGGGTTTCTTGCTGTAGACGAGCTACATGCTTCTTACAGTTTGGAAGAGAGTGGCGGCTGGGGTGATCAGGGTGGAATTGGGAAGAGATGACAGTAGTAGTGCTGAGATGCATGTGGGGACCTTCAAGGTATGAGGTGAGTAGAAGTTTGAGGGAACGGAAAGAATTGGAAATGTGTGTGGGCTGAGGGTGCAAGAGTGTATGAGAGAGTGAGGTGGTGGATGGTGAGGCAAGGTGAATACAATCAATGAATAATCAAGTGTTGAGTAGATGATAAGTAGGGGAGATAGGGAAGATAGGGAGGATAGAGGAGTAACCAGTGAGTGATGCATGAGATAAAGTGTAGCAGAGTAGTAGTAATGATATAGTAGACAGAAGGATGAAAAATAAGAAGTGATTGGGTAGGCTGCAAGAGCATGTGGGAGGGCAGAAAGGGGTAGGCATACAGCATAGGGAGAGTGAGAGATGGTGAAATGATTTAGTGGATCAGGAGTTGGGTGAGGGGGAAATCAATGTAAAATGTAGATGGAGAGGACAGTATTAAAGATGAGGGATGGACATCAAGGGAAATGGTTCTGAGTAAGTAAATAATTAGTGGTAACAAGGAAAAGATGAATTAAAGAGATGAAGGCTGATGGGAATGTTTTCGGGGAGGAAACTCGGCAAAGAGCCCAGTTATGTACACACACAGACACACACGCACACACACAATGCTTCCAGAACTTAGTTTTGCTGAGAATGATTTCATTTTAACAAAGCACAAGGTTGAATCTCAGAGAGAAGGGGAACAATCAGTTGAATTAACTCCAGTATATTACTGATACTTTTTTTTTATTAAACTAAGTACTGGTCAATTAATGGACAGACAAAAATACTGTAAATCATTTTTATCTGGAATTTTATAATTATTTACATTTATGCGGCAACTATTATTTCCAACATAGGCATAAAACCTGGAGTTTAAGGGGAGAGAAGCAGTTGATTTTATTGACCTCAGTGCTTGACTGGTATTTTATTTTATTGACCTCAGATGGCTGAATGGCTAAGTTGACCTTGGTGGAATTTGAACTTAAAACGTTGAGCCAAAACAAATATCACATGATATTTTCCAACATAGGCATAAAACCTGGAGGTTAAGGGGAGAGAGCAGTTGATTTTATTGACCTCAGTGCTTGACTGGTATTTTATTTTATTGACCCCCCCCCCCAGATGGCAGAAAGGCTAAGTTGACATTGGTGGGATTTGAACTCAAAATCGTTGAGCTAAAACAAATATCACATGATATTTTCCAACTCTCTAACAATTCTGCTAGCTTGCCCCCTTGACGTGACAATAATATTAATAGTTTATGATTTTGGTACAAAACCAGAAATGTTTGAAGGGAAGGGTTTACTTGATACCATTGACCTTAGTACTTGACTTGTACTTTATTGTATTGACCACAAAAGGATGAATGGCAAAGTTGGCTTCTGTGGGATTTGAAATCAGAACAGAAAAAGTTAAAAGAAATTCTTCATGGCATTTTGTTGATGCACAAGTGATCCTACCTGCTTAATGCCTTACAAATTAGTAATACTCTTTACTCTTTTACTTGTTTCAGTCATGTGACTGTGGCCATGCTGGAGCACTGCCTTTAGTCGAGCAAATCGACCCCAGGACTTAGTCTTTGTAAGCCTAGTACTTATTCTATCTGTGTCTTTTGCCGAACCACTAAGTTATGGGAACGTAAACACACCAGCATAGGTTGTCAAGTGATGTTGGGGGGGACAAACACAGACACACAAACATATATACACACATACATATGTATATATATATATATATATCACGGGCTTCTTTCAGTTTCCGTCTACCAAATCCACTCACAAGGCTTTGGTCAGCCTGAGGTTATAGTAGAAGACACCTGCCCAAGGTGCCACACAGTGGGACTGAACCTGGAAACATATGATTCGTAAGCAAGCTACTTACAACACCGCCACTCCTACGCCTAATAATAATCCTTTCTACCATAGCACAAAGCCTGAAATTTGCAGGAGGGAACACTCAATCACATCGATCCCAGTACTCAACTGGTACTTAATTTATTGATCCCAAAAGGATGACAGGCAAAGTTGACCTCGGTGAATTTGAACTCGGAATGTAAGAATGGGAAAAATACCTCTAAGCATTTCGTCCAGCATACTAACAATTCTGCCAGGAATAAACAAGATAGGATTAGAACAGGAAGGCATCCAGGAATAAACAAGTTAAGATTAACACCAGGAAGGGTATCCAGGAATAAAATCTTATCACAAATACGCCCCTACACATCCCATACTAGCATGGAAAGGAAGAAAAAAAAAACAAATGAACAAACTTGTCATTAAATTGATTATGGAGGGATTATTGACTAACTGTAGATCAGAGGGGTTTTCTGAACAATACACATAATTTAACAAGGAAAAGGAAATTCATTAGAATTTTTTTAGTATTGCAGCATGCTTGATAATAAACCATGTCTCATGCAATCAACTTCTCAGAAAAGGTTGCCCATACCTGGTCTGGATGAAGTGAAATGATTAAACCAGGGGTCAGAAGTTGATCCCAAATTCAGTTCACCTTGAACTTAGCCTCAATTTATAGAGCTCTCTCTCTCTCTCACATACACACATATATGTATATATTTTTTTATGTGCTCTTTTCAAGCCTAGCCAGGCTCATGGGCCCGGTTTCCCAGTTTCTATGGCATATGAATTCCCCACAGCTGGACGGGACGCCAGTCCATCACAGCATTACTCAAGAAACAGGAAGAAAGAGTGAGAGAAAGTTGGGGTGAAAGAGTACAACAGGGGTCACCACCACCCACTGCTGGGGCCTTGTGAAACTTTTTAGGTGTTTTTGCTCAATAAACACACACAACGCCCGGTCTGGGAGTCAAAACCACGATCCTCCGACTTTGAGTCTGCTGCCCTAAACACTGGGCCATTGCACCTCCATATGCATATATACTAAAAACTTTTAGATAACAGTACATGTACAGATGAAAACCATAGAGGATCATGGGAAGGAAGATCTCAGAGTTTAAGCTCCAAAGCAAAAATATTTTCAAAATGGAAATAAGTTGATTGATTCTTTTGTGTATGTAAAACTATGCATTATTAATAAAAAGAATTACAAAAAAAACAAAGTCCCAGGGAAGCAGAGAGAGAGAGAGAGCATTAAAACTCTAATTAGGCTAAGAAAAAATGACAGGATGGTTATGGCTGGAATACTTTTGAAAAATGATGAGCATTTATAAGAATGAACCACATACTGTTCAATGTTAGAAACATTTAAACATTATGAAATAGCTGCTGAACATGTGTTTGAAACAGAATGTTTTTTAATGAAGCAATATTTTAAAAAATCATTTAATTTCATCAACATAACCCTAACCTGGTGGTGGCGGTGCTGCCTGTATTAGAAACAGTGATTATGTTTATTATATGAATCTCAGAGAAGCAACACTTCCTTGTGGGTGGACAGTCTTGGACCATCACCATCATCATCTTTGTGTATCTCAGATTCCAGACTCCAATAAACCACCAAGAGTTAGATATTCTCTAACCCCATACTGTCCATTTTCTTTCATAGCCTCAACTACTTGACAGCTGCCATAGACTCCTGTGCTTGAAATATGTTCTTTTATTTTGACAGGGTGTCCAGCAAGGAATGAATTTACCCACACCTGGGTCAAAATGTTTATGTGTAAGAATCCGCAGTTCATCTCTAGATAGAACCCAGCTCTGTTCACACTATTTGAAACAATGAGTTCTGGTACTGAAAACAACTCATGTGAGGGTTCTGATGAATCTTCTGAGAGTGAGCTTCTTGATCGGAGTCTTTCAGTTTGGCGAGGACGAGTGGCTATTAATGAAGATGAAGATTTTGTACCTTGTCCTCTTGACATTCACACAGCTTCCAGCATTGGACATTATGAATGTGTCCGTTCTATTTTGGTCAGGTAAGATACAGTTTCAATTATATATGTGTATTTGAGTTTCTAACTCTGTGCATGAGAGAGGGAGAGAAAGAGAGGGATAGAGAGGGAGAGATTGAGGCAAAGACAGACAGACAGAGGTCAGTTTGTGATGCAATGGCATAGTTAAAGTGTGTACTGCCCAGGATGACCCTTGAATTTTCTCCTAGGCCAGTATTTTATGGGAGTGACCTAAAAGTGCCACTCCCATAAAAGCAACTCTGTTGGACTGCACCACCTCCAGCTGCAGCCTTCGTTCCACTATCACAACCTACCCCCACTGCCACAATCTCTCCCCTGTCACCTCCTGCCTCTCCCTTACTACACTACTTTTCTGATGATACTGAATTAAAAACCTTTTTTTTTTTTTTGCCTTTCTAGGAATGAAGTAAATATCGACTGCCGCAATAAAGGTGGATGGACTCCGTTGATGTATGCCAGCTATATTGGACATGAAAACATCTTGAACCTTCTGTTGAAGGCCAATGCCAATGTGAACATAAGCAACTACAAGGGGCAAACATCTTTGATGTTAGCTTCCAGCTGTGGCAATGAAAGAGTGTCCTATTTTCTGTTTCAGGTAACAAAAATAATCCCAGTCTTCAATCTGCATAAAACCATTGTTTTTAGTGACAATGTTGTGATTGGATAGGTAAGGTAGACATGGGCATGGTTGTGTGGTTAGGACGTTCACTCCTAACTGCATGGTTTCAAGTTCAGACCCACTGCTTTGCACCGTAGACTGACTAATGCTTTCTGGCCTTGTGAGTGGTTGTAGTAGACAGAAGCTGAAAGAAACTTATTGTGTGTGTGTGTGGTGGGGAGTGGGAGAAATGCATATGTATGTGTTTGTGTGATTGTGTGTGTTTGTGAGTGAAGATAGAGAAAGTGCTTGGCAGTATTTCATCTGTCTTTATGGTCTGAGTTCAAATTCTGCTAAGGTTTACTTTGCCTCTCGTCCTTTAGGGTCAATAAAATAAGCACCAGGCGATGTAATCAACTTAACCCCTCCCCTAAATTGCTGGCTTTGTGTCAAAATTTGAAACCTTTATAATAACACTTCTTGTTAATCTTTTTCTATTTTATTTTCCAGCATGGCTCTGATCTTGAAGCAGTGGATAAACGAGGATGGACATCCTTGTTCCATGCCACGTATGCTGGACACCAGAATGTTGTCAAATTCCTGTTAGAGAATAATGCCAACTTAAATGCCAGGTATATAGGTTATTGATACTTTTCAATGGTGCCTCTATTTTGCTTTGAATTCTTATATCTACATCTTTTTATGGCTTAGTAGGAGAGGGGCAGTGTCTATAACCCTCTTTAGGGTTTTCAAGATTTTTTGGGTGGCAATTGTAGTATTGGAGTAGAGGAAGAAAACAAGAATTGCTGTTCTTATACCAAAATTAGAAAGAATCATGATTATTATTATTATTTTATTATTATTATTATTATATTACTATTATTATTTTATTATTATTATTTTATTATTATTTTTATTATTATTATTTTATTATTATTTATATTACTATTATTATTATTTTTATTATTATTTTATTATTATTATTTTATTATTATTATTATTATTATTATTAAGGTGGCAAGCTGGTAGAAGTGTCACTGTATTGGACGAAATGCTTAGCAGTATTTCATCTGCTACATTCTGAGTTCAAATTCCACCGAGGTCGACTTTGCCTTTCATCTTTTCTTGGTCAATAAATTAAGTACCAGTCAAGTAGGGGGGATGATGTAATTGACTATCCCCACCCCCAAATTGCTGCCCTTGTGGCAAAATTTTAATTATTATCATTATTATTATTATCATTATTATTGAGTGAGAGAGAGCAGTGCATGCTATCAAAGTGAAACTGGGATACAAATGCACAAAGCCTAATATACCCAGCATGACTACCCATCTGATAAGGGTACACCAGGCACATGCATCACCACCATATGTGTGCAACATGGCGATCTCATATCAAGATCTTGCAGGTGGGGCCTAGTTAGAATTTTCTTCAGGTTGAGTTGCTCATCCTGCTCAAAAGGTCCCTAAATAAGGGTTGTTTAAGGATGTTGAATGAAATACCCATGTTTCCAAAGGTGAATTATTCAAACCCTAAAGAATCCCTCTCAACACATGGCTATGATGCTGTCCCACTACTTCTGCTCGTGATCAGAGATGCACATATCGTCAGCCACTCAGAAACATGCTCAACTGGTTAAGGTCAAACAACTAACAAGCAAATCTGTGGTATTGAGCACAATATTTGCTGTAGTACATCTTTTATACCAAGACAAAACAATGTACATAATAATACTTCCAATCAGTTAAAATCAGAAAACATGAGAGCTACTGCCTGGTATTGCATCAGGGCACTTATTATTATTATTATTATTCAGTAGTTTTATTTTTATAGCGTGCTTTCACTTCACTACCGAGCGCAGCTCTGTGTGCCTTGGGTATGTGTTGTGATTTGTTGTGATGCTCTGATGGTTATTGTATGGAAAGTGTTCTGCGTAGGATGTGTGCAGTGCCTAGTAGTGCAATTTTCTGTATGTTATATGTGTTTGTAAGTCCTGGTGTTTTTGTTATGTATTTGTCTGAATATTTTTTATCATGCCTAATGCACCTACTATGATAGGAATTGTTTCTGTTTTCAGGTTCCACATTCTAGTTACCTCTATTTCCAGGTCTTTGTATTTTGAGAGTTTCTCCATTTCTTTTAGAGACACGTTGTCATCTGTCGGTATTGATACATCAATTAGAAAGCATTTTTTTTCTTCATGATCTCTGACAACTATATCTGGTCTGTTGGCCTTAATTTCTCTATCTGTGTGTATCGGCATATCCCAGAGTATGGTTGCTTTCTCGTTTTCTGTGACCTTTTCTGGTGTGTGCCTATACCATCTTTTTTCTGTTGTTATTCCATAATGTTGGCATAGCTTCCAATGTATGTAGGTTCCAACTCTGTCATGTCTGTGAATATATTCCTTCTTAGCCAGGACTGGGCAGCTAGAGATAATATGATTTATTGTTTCTTGTCCATCTCCACATATTCTGCAGTTACTTGTAATATTTCTTTTCATTACATGTTTTTGGTAATTTCTGGTGGGGAGGCTTTGGTCTTGTGCTGCAATTAAAAATCCCTCTGTTTCTGCTTTGAGTCCTGAGCTTCTCAACCATTGCTGGGATTTATCTTTGTCTATTTCTTTTGCGTTTATTATTATTATTATTATTATTATTAAGGCAGTGAGCTGGTAGAATTGTTAGCATGCTGGACGAAATGCTTAGCTGTATTTCCCCTGTTGCTTTGTTCTTAGTTCAAATTCCACCAAGGTCGACTTTGCCTTTCATCCTTTCGGGGTTGATGTAATCGACTAGTCGCCTCGCCCAAATTTCAGGCCTTGTACCTATAGTAGAAAAGATTATTATTATTATTATTATTGTTGTGGAGGCGCGTGGCTTAGTTGTTAGGGTATCAGCATCATTATCGTAAGACTTTGCTTTCGATTCCTGGACTGGGCAACGCGTTGTGTTCTTGAGCAAAACACTTCATTTTACATTGCTCCAGTCCACTCAGCTGGCAAAAATGAGTAACGCTGCGATGGACTGGCGTCCCATCTAGCTGGGGAATGTATACGCCATTGAAACCAGGCCCATGAGCCTGGCTAGGCTTTAAAAGGGTGCATTTAAAATTTTTTATTTTTTATTTATTATTATTATTATTTCATGTTGGCAGGGAACCAAGCCTGGGGATGACTCCTTTCATGGAAGCAGCTGCAGGAGGACACGAGATTATAGTTCAGCTTTTGTTGCAACATGTAAGTGAAGCTATGGTTTGTTATTTTCTCATTGCATGATTAAATTTCAAATGTGTCATTCAATATTGCACAATCATCATCAGTATCAGCACACATTTAGTATTCCATGCTTACATAGGTCATACAGAATTTGTTGAGGCAGATTCTCTACAGATATATACCCTTCCCTTCGTTAAGCTTCATCTGTTTTGAAGCAAGGTAATATTTTTCCATACCTAGGTATATTTCTCACAGAAGACTGAAGATGAACAATCTCATTTAAAACATCACATGATGACAAGACAAGGCTACACACAAACATGTTCATACACACAAACATAATATAATCCAAATAATATCACAAAGAAATGCTTTAGCACATTTTTAATTATCAGTTACAATTGAGGCATTTAGTAACAGACCATTGTAAATGCCACAACTTAAAAACCGAGAAAAATGCAAAGTTCTGTGACTTTCAGAATGCGATATCTCAGCAAAGAAGGAAAGTAGGAAGCTGGTTTTGGTCTTAAAATGACCATGAAGACCTCCTCTAATCATTATACTTATGTAAAATTATTTATGTAATCATCTGAAAGATGAAACTGCGTCTTTCTCATTTTGTAGAATATACCGGTACTACAAAATGCTGTATCACATTGCATATTTTAGCCATAATATCAAGAAAAAGGTTTGGCAAAAGAGACCGATAGAATAAGTACTAGGCTTACAAAGAATAAGTCCTGGGATCAATTTGCTCGACTAAAGGCGGTGCTCTAGCATAGCTGCAGTCAAATGACTGAAACAAGTAAAAGAGTAAAAAAAAAAATGAGGACCTTCTTCAACTTTTGAAGCACCTGTACCACTCAAAATATTGCATACGACCCATTGCATCATTGCCATAGGCTTGCTGAAACATGCTCAATGTCTTTGTAGCAGACTTCCAAAGTTTAATACACAAATTCAAGTTGGCTCTTTGTTCCAGCTTCCATGACAAAATCACAGACTACAGCCTACACGTGATCACAAAAACACAAATTTCACAATTTGCGAAATATACACAGTGATGTCACTCAACACACTGCCTCATGAAGGTTACTGCTAGCTTTCACTGTGCTGCCATCTGTTGGCACACTACACAACTAGCTTGGGTACTTTTTGATACCATCTCGTATGTGTGTGTATGTGTGGATCATCATCATCCTCATTTAATGTTCCCTTATACCATATTTGCATGACTCAGATGGTATTTGTTAAGGTAGATTAGCTATGGCTCTGTACCCTTCCAGTCACCAAACCTCACTTGTTTCCAAATAAGGTAATATTTCCTTATGGCTGGACATATTTTTCCTGAAGATTGGGAACGAACAATACCACTTGTGTGATGGTGACGCTCGTTTACATCTATCACATGATATCAAAGCAAGGAGACACACATGCACACATACACAAACACATGCACAGACATGCACATATGACAAACATCTTTCCGTTTCTGTCAGCCAAATACACCTGCAAGACTTTGATCAGCCTGAAGCTACAATAGAAGACACTTGCTCAAGGGGTCATATAATGTGACTGAACCTAAAAACTATGTGATCAGTGAACAAACTTTTTAGTTGCACAGCCATGCCTACACATGTGTTTATGCGTGTGTGTGTGTGTGTGTTATATATACAAGGGGGTACTAAAAAGTTCCTGGATTTGGGTAAAAGAAAATACAGAAGGATCAGTTAATTATGATTTTATTCAACATATTCCCTTCTCAGATTCACCCACTTATTGAAGCGGTCCTTCAGTTTTTCTAAGCCCTGTAAAAGAACTCAGAAGGCTGAGCCTCTCAACCAGGCCTTTCACAATACCCTTAAAGCCAGGAACCCTTCAGCACCCCCTCTTAAATATACAAGCGTAGTAACATGTGTATATCATGTGTATCAGTGGAAGATATAAAAATCAGTGAGAAAAATGAGAATAAACTGTTGTGGTGAACAAAAATACCTGGCCATATTCATTCCACCTGAATTACATAAATACTTCCTTGTTGTTGTTGCCATTCGTGATACAAGAAACCAGTGAACAATTTATAGGACACTTATAAATGACGACGTAATTGGCATTCAGACAGATGACTACCACTGGATATGTCTTTGAACACGTACCTACTTGACCAGGGCTACAACAAGGTTAAACAACAGCACAACAGCTCATTATTGGCCTACATTATTTTCACAAAAAATGAGGGTCAATCTAAGATATAAGTAAGTCATTACCTGTCATCAAATTGCTATAAGAGAAGAGTGATGCAGTCAAGGAGTTGATGCTTGGGTTTGTAGAGTAATCTCACCATATCAAAGAGTTAAACAGCAGTCTGAGAGTGTTGCATGGACTTACTTCATATGTTTATTGTGGTAGTCCAAAGGTGGCTGTATGGCTAAGAATCTTGCTTCCCAATCACATGGTTTTGAATTCAGTCCCATTGCATAGCACCTTGCCAAATGACTCCAGGCAGGCTGAAAAGAGCCCATTGAATACACACATACATACATACATATGGCAGATGTAAAGAAAGTGGACTGCACACCCTTTCGTTGTTTTGTTTTGTTTTTTCACAGAATCCCCCATTTTCGAGTACAGAGATTGTGATTCTAACAGAAAAACGGGCATTTAAAAATTTTAATTCTACCCCCATCCACTCGCCACAAATTCTTCAATTTTCACTTTTTCAGAATTTTTTTTTTTTTTTTTTTGCGAAATACGTAGAAAAATAGAGAGATTATGATTCTAAAATTAAAAATTCTGAAAAAGTTTAAATTGAAGAACTTGGTGGGTGAAGGTGGGGAGAAATTAAAATTTTAAAATGCCATTTTTCTTTGCAGAATCAGAACCTCCGTACTCGAAAATGGGGGATTCTGTAAAAAAAAGAAATATCCGCCCATACATACATACCAGTAGTGTGCAGTGACTTCTGATGTTGGTCATGCAATAAATACTTATTGGTTGAGCCAAATCATTTTGAAATTATTTAACTAAGAGAACGCATTTAGTTACGTAATATGGCCAAGGTTTTAGACTGTTATACTATCAAAGACAAATCAGCTGCTTTATCAGGCTACTTGCCATTTCGGGGAAATAATTGACACTCACTCAAGTAGCCTGTTCTGATACTTACTGAACTCCGTACATTAAAAGACTACGTCACACGCGCGAGCGCATTGAACATACACGCATATACATAAGTACACACACACACAATGAAAGACAGTGAGATTTCAACATTGTAAAAAACCCTAAAAACACTAAACATAAATCTCTCATCTCTTTTCATTTGTTGGGAGTAGGAAAGGGCGATCTTTCGTTTGTAGTAGCACGTTTCCGTCGATGATTTCCGTAAAAAACTTTTATTTTTTTACATATGTACACTGAATCGGCCATACATACATACATACACACATACATACACACACACACACAAGCATAGATACACACACACACACATACACCGAGTAAAAAATTTCAGTTATCTCTCTCTTTCACACATTACTCTCTCTTTCTCTTCACACACACACTAACAGAAGCACTTCACTTACGCAACATACTGTGTCTCCCACACCCCATCAAACACACACACACACACACACACATGTACATCAATGCTTCGGTAACTTCAAAAGAAATTCCCTCGTCATAAAATCGCTTCCTCTTAGTCTCTTTCGCTCTCATTACTTCAAATGTTCCCGCAAGCCCATATGTAAAAAAATAAAAGTTTTTTACGGAAATCATCGACGGAAACGTGCTACTACAAACGAAAGATCGCCAAAAGAATATTGGCGCTTTTTCATTTAACCGTGTCAGCTTGCTTTTTGATTTTTCGTTTTGGTTAAGCATTTCGTTTCGTTTAAGTTTTGCTTTTTCGTTTAAGCGTGACAGTTTGACCGAGGTGATAGTTGTTAGCCTAAGGCTATAGGGAAACTGTCACTAAGGACAATTGTTTCTTTAATATATTGGTGGTCATATGAATTGAGCTGTACAAAATTTTTAAATCGTGAAATGGGTTTAGACTCCGAGGCTGTTGTGAATGGGAAAAATTATTGCAGAGACATATGTGCCAAATATTTCCTGAAAAATCCCCTTGAATTGGGCGGAGAAGGAATATATGTGGAAATAGATGAATCAGCTGTTGTCTGACGAAAGTTTAATGATGGTCACCAAGTGAAAACTCATTGAGTATTCAGTGGTGTTGAATTAGGGCAAGGAAAAAAGTGCTTTTTGGTTGCAGTTCCAGACAGATCAGCTGAAAGGTTATTACCAATAATTCAACAATGTATACGCCCTGGAACAACAATAATATCCAATTTATTGAAGGTTTATAACACCATTGCAAACCTTGGTTATAATCACCTCACTATCAATCACTCGGTTAATTTCGTCGATTCTATTTCACGAGCTTCTACCAATCATGTAGAGGCAATGTGGAACAGTGCCAAAAGACTGAAGAAAAGAGAAATTGGATCAGCAAGGACATGTCTTAATAGGGCAGAGGTAAATATCATGGACCACACCCTTTGAGATTTTTCTTTTTTTTTTTCTTTTACAGGAACGCACTATATCGACGGTGGAGATTCTGAATCTGCAAAAAAATATCTGCATTTCAAAATTTTGATTTCACCCCTCATTCCCCCACCCCAATTTCTTAAATTTTCACTTTTTAAAAAAGCTCGGGCGGCCGGGCGGGGGAGGGGGAAAATACGTAGAAAAATATTATGAGTCTGGAAAAAAATTATAAAATTTCAATTTTTAAAAAAAAAACAAAAAAAAACACCCCCTCCCATCCGCCCTCTGACAAGAAGCGAAATTCAAGTGTTATCTCTACAAATGTTTTGTGCAAGCATAGAATTATAAAATAGCAGATGCAAAAAGTATCTAAACAGAAAACCTAACAGGCTAGAAACACGTTTCAAAATTGTAATTAATATCATCATTTTTCACTTATTTTCAAAATATCTTTTGGCGAAATACGTAGAAAAATACGGAGATTATGATTCTAAAAAAAATTGTAGCAAGACTTCCGCCCGTCCCCACCCCCGAAACCACCCTTTTTTAAAACTTTTTTTAGGACACAACCCTCCTCCCCACTTTTCGGCTACGGGGAATACGAATCTGCAAAAAAAAATTGGCAAAAATCGACATTTCTAAATTACCCACCACCCTCATTTTAAACTTTTTCAGAATGTTTTTTTCTCAAAATATGCGGAAAAATACGATTATGATTCTGAAAAAAATGTCCAAAAATCTTTGTAAAATTTTTTGGGAAGACTTCCGCTCCCCCCCCCCGCCATTTTCTCCCAAATTTGTTCAATTAAAATTTTTTTTTTTTGCCAAAAATCCCCGTTTTCGAATACAGAGGTTCCGGAAAATTGCCATAAGTCGGCATTGTGGAAAATTTTCTCCCCACCACCCCAACTTCTTCAATTTTGACTTCTTTCCGCAACACTAACCTTAAAACCGTAACCCCTAACCCTAAAACCGTAACCGTAAGTACAGAAATGTTTTGAAATTTTTGTCCGAATCCTGATGTTCGTATTTTTCCGCATATTTAAAAAAGAAAAAAAATTCTTTAAAAAAATTGGCCAGACTTCCGCCCGTCCCCGCCAAAAAACCACCCTTTAAAAAATTTTTTTGTTTTTTTCGACACAAACCTCACCTACCTTTTCGGCTACAGTGAATACGAATCTGCAAAAAAATTGGCAAAAATCGGCATTTCCTCCATTTTTTTTTTTTCTTTTTTCACTTTTTTTAGAATTTTATTTTTCAAAATATGTGGAGAAATACGGAAAAAAAATTCCAAAAATTTTGGTAAAATTATTTTTTAAGATTTTTTTTTTTCCTAAATATGCTGGAAAATACGAAAATTATGATTCGGACAAAAATTTCAAAACATTTCTGTAGTTACAGTTAGGGTTTTAAGGTAACGGTTTTAGGGATCGTGTTGGAGTTTTAGGGAAAAAAGTCAAAATTGAAGAATTTGGGGGAGGAAAGGGGGAAATTTAACAATGCCGATTTTTAGCAATTTTCCGGAAATAAAAATAAACAAATTTGGGAGAAAATGGTGGGGAGGGACGGGCGGATATCACTCAATTTTTTTTTTTTTTTTTTCAGAATCATAATCTCCATATTTCTCTACGTATTTCGCCAGAAAAATGATATTTTTTTTTAAGTAAAAATTTAAGAAATGGGGGCGGGAGGTTAAAATTTTGAAATCCTTTTTTTTTTTTTTTTTACAGATTCGGAATCTCCGCCATCGATATAATGTGTTCCCGTAAAAAAAATAATAAGTGGGTGCGGTCCATGATCTTTACCTCCGCCCTTAATTGAATTCATATAGCGATATCAGTTTAATGATGATCCATTCCAGAATCTTTTGATTGGTGTGAGAGATGTTTATAAACTATAATTTTGATTGGTGTGAGAGAGATGTTTATAATCTATAAATTTTTCAAATAAAATATTTTGTTAGTATTTTTGTTTTAATTTTCATTTCTTATTAAATATATTTTAGCTGTCACAGATAAACGAAAAATATTTCAGCTGTCACGCAAAAACTCCTGTGTACGTGTGTGCATGTTTAAATGAAAAAGCAAGCTGTCACGCTTAAACAAAACAAAAAAAGCAAGCTGTCACAGTTAAACGAAAAAGTGCCAGAAAATTATTCATACAAAATTATTTAATTATTCCAACCATTTTTTTATAAACAAAACAAACAGACATAGCCAGCAGAATAACATATTAAGCGTAGCACTACCTATTTCTTAACTACCCACAAGGGGCTAAACACAGAAGGGACAAACAAGGACAGACAAACGGATTAAGTCGATTACATCGACCCCAGTGCGTAACTGGTACTTAATTTATCGACCCTGAAAGGATGAAAGGTGAAGTCGAACTCGGCGGAATTTGAACTCAGAACGTAATGCCAGATGAAATACGGCTACGCATTTCGCCCGGCGTGCTAACGTTTCTTCCAGCTCGCCAGCATTTTATAAATAAATGCGCATTTTTAAAGCCTAGCCAGGCTCATGGGCCTGGTTTCTTGGTTTCTACGGCGTATGTGTTCCCCAGCTGGACGGGACGCCAGTCCATCGCAGTGTTACACATTTTCGCCAGCTGAGTGGACTGGAGCAACGTGAAATGAAGTGTTTTGCTCAAGAACACAACGCGTCGCCCGGTCCAGGAATCGAAACCACAGTCTTACGATCATGGTGCTGACACTCTAACCACTAAGCGTAACACTACCAGTTAACTATTTATTCTTTTCATACAAATTAAACTGAAATTGTCTCATGAATTTCTTGTAGATTCGCAAATCAGGTAATTTCAGTAGAAAGATATTCCAAACATTTGAGCTGACTAATTAAGAATTATGAGATTGTTGATATGTATTGGTCAGAACTTTTACGGGTTGACGAAGACGAACTGATAGAAAGGGAGGGGAGATCAAAGCTTAACATTCGCCTTCATCAAAAGCATGAGTTCAGCAGTTACTTTATCAAGGAAAAAAAAATCTTACAGGCATTGACTTTACAGATAGGCAGAAGAGAAATGATAGCTATTTAAAGATAGGAAGTGGGGGAGGGTACAAAAGATTTCCTATACGTTTTTCTTAAAGCATACCCAGAGGAAGCAAAATGGGAATACAGCGAAGTATCAATCAGGACGGGTTTCCTTTAAAGCAAATTAACTATTTTAGCTCAGTTTCCAATGATTTGGACAACTTTTCAATGTGGTTATAAATACATTATGTTTTTAAAATAATTTTTGAGTTATATAAAAAAAAACCCCAACGGACATGCAGTGCATGACTAGCATGTCCTGGATAAAAATAACATTGGCATCTCATTTTTATAGATATATTTACCAAAATTACATAAAAAAATATCTTGAAATACTACTGAGTAAATTTGTTCAATAAAATTGCAATTGGCTTCAACCACGGCCTCCAGACGACTTTAGAATCTCCAGCAACTCTTCTGGTCAGTCTCATTGTTTAAGTTGGTGAATGCTGCCATAATCCTTGCCTTCAGTTCATCTTTGGTGTTACAGGGAATTTTGTTGGTCTCTCGCTCAACTGCGCCCCACACATAATAATCAAGGGGATTACAGTCTGGAGAGTTAGGTAGCCAGATGTTAGGGGTGATGTGGTCGCAGAAATTGTCTGACAGCTATGACTGGGTTCTCCTGCTTGTGTGGCATGGTGCAGAGTCCTGTTGCCTAGCCACCCTCTTGACCCAGGGCAGCACTACCTTCCCCAGGCACTTCATGTAGGTCTCCGTGTAGAGTTTGAGGCCGTGTGGGAAGCTGAATGGAAGCATAATGCCGCCGTCACTAGAGATCACTCCAAACACCATGATGTTCACTGGATGTTTGATTTTTCTCATTCCTGGTACATGTCCTCTTATTGATACCTAAACACTCTGAAATGTTCGTATTGGAGCTTCCGGCGCGAATGCCAAGCAGTACAGCATGTCGTTTCCAAATTTCTGGCAGGGTGAATTGCGTCATGGTGTTGTCTTTCTATTTCTTTATTACCCACTAGGGGCTACGAAGAGGGAACATTACAAGACATGGGGGATATAAAACAATGTGATTAAAATTATGAGTAAATGAATGTTAAAATGAAAAAAATGATAATATGAAAGCGATGTTAACGGCCCCCTCCGCCAGCATCACTTACCTTTCCGTTTCCTATCACAATTCCAAAGTCTTTTACCTCACCCTTCATTTCTCTTTCATACCTCTCTATCATATCATCCTTCATATACGCTGACAAACAATTTATACGCAGTTCATTACACTTGCTCATCAAAGAGCCCATAAGTTCAGAATCAAACACCGCGTAGCTACCGTCTTCATACTCTTGCCATACATCGTCCTCAAAAATCCTTCTTGCGTTCTCGGTATCCCCCTTCCTCACAACACATAAAAAGTAGGACTGGGGCCTTTGTATGTTCTGTGTGTCTGTTTTCGTTTTTCTTGTAGGCGGGGAGTGGGTGGAATCGCTGTTTGCAGGGGCAGGATGGATCTCCAAGGGTGTGGGTGGTGTTGGGGTGGGTTGGGGCTTCGCACAGTTTTTCCTTTTCTCTTCTTTCTGCCCTCCTCCCACTCTTTTTGCATCTCCTCCTCCTCTGTCGTTTCCCTTTCCGTCTGCTTCTCTTTAATTTCTTCCTCTTTTGGGGGCTCCTCTTTTGGAGCTTCCTCAACGATTTCCTTTTCTCTTGGTGGGGGAGGGCAGAAGGCTCTTATGTGGCCCCTCAGGCCACACTTGTAACAACGTGGAGCTCTGCCCTCCACCCACACTCTCATAATCACGTCTCCCAATCTGATGCTTTCCGCCAGGTCCACCAGTACCTCGTTTTCTGCCTGCACGTTCAGCTCCACTGCTACGCCTCTCCAGCCCTCGGTCTTGACCGAGGCATGGAGAATATCCACTTCCTCCTCGTGGCCGCTAATCACAGCCGCCACAATCCACTCTGCCTCAACGTTTGGTGGCACTCCCTCCACCCTCACTCGTGTAATCCTTCTATTCAAATACATAGGTAAAAGTGTTACCTTTTCTGACTTCACCGCCTTCACCGCCATCTTCCTCGCTGCAGTCTCACTTTTAAAATGTACCACTACAGTACCGTACTTCGATCCTCGAGTCAGAAAAATGATTTCCTCCTCCGATCTTCTCAGGGCCTCCTCTATCCACTCCATGTTTACAACTTCTATTTTCTTTCTTTCGTTTGCGAACACCCTGTAAATAATGGTCCTTTTATTGTACCATTCCTTTCTCTTTGGTGGTGGTTCCAGTTCCACCTCGCCGCTATCCTTCCTCATATACCTCTGGAAACCTGGCAATTTTTCTAGGTTTATTTCCTTTTCCTGTGCCGTCTTCTTTTTTGCAACTCCTGCGTACGTTTTCCTGTTTTTTATCTCCACATTATTTACATCACCGGTTTGCTCGTCTTCAGAGTTCGATGTCTCCGACAAGTTCTCAAATATCCATTCCTCCTCCGACTCCTCCACTAGGGAGTGGTCATCCATTTCCTCCTGTCTGACAGGCCGAAAACGGCCGCCAAAACAGAAAAAGTGTAACGCGCAGAACCAGCGAAACGCGAAACCGCTTCAACGCCGTTCAAAATTTCCACAACAACAACAATTCTTTTTGATCTTTTTTACCGAATTTTACGAGCGTAAAAAAACACGACCGAACTCATGGTGTTGTCTTTCTATTTCTTTATTACCCACTAGGGGCTACGAAGAGGGAACATTACAAGACATGGGGGATATAAAACAATGTGATTAAAATTATGAGTAAATGAATATTAAAATGAAAAAAATGATAATATGAAAGCGATGTTAACGGCCCCCTCCGCCAGCATCACTTACCTTTCCGTTTCCTATCACAATTCCAAAGTCTTTTACCTCACCCTTCATTTCTCTTTCATACCTCTCTATCATATCATCCTTCATATACGCTGACAAACAATTTATACGCAGTTCATTACACTTGCTCATCAAAGACAAACAATGCGCGTGCGTGAAATAAAAAATAAAAACTGGTGACAATTTACCCACCGCACCCTTTGTACGTATGTATGTATATATATATAAAAGAGAGATTCTATCCATTTGTGTGTTTGTCCCATAAATTGAAGGTAAGTGATTCAAGGGAGGCGACACTACTTGTGCACAAACCTATGACGAACTGCACTGAAGCAAATATTCTCACTAGTGGTAAACGTGATACTATCTTCGTTCCTCACATACCAGTTATATGATCAAATGTTCCATTCAAATTTAAGCTCTTACAATTTCTTATACCACTTTCTTTCGCCATATGAAGAACAAACAGAAGTTCGTATATGAAATCCATCGTTTTTCCACTTCAATTATTACATGTTTTTCTCTTATATAATATACACATACAGGACAAGTAAACCTAAATCTGACTTACAGGACACAGCATTTGTAATTTCATTGGACTGTTACTTACTGTTGCTTTGCCTTCCATTCCCGTAATATAGCGTCGGAATTTCAGTACTAACACTAACAGGACACAACATTTGTAATTTCATTTCACTATTACTTACTGATATTCCTAATCAAAAAAATGTCTACTAAAAAAAAAAGAGAGACCGTCAAAGAACGAACACCAAACAAACGCACAACGTGCAATGATTTTTCTATATGAAGTGATGTTCCACGTGACCTGCAGCCTTTTCAGTGCCATCACAGTCAACCGGTTTCTGTAAAGCTATTCTTCTATGTGGTATACCTATTTTTCTAGCTTCTCGGCCCGAGAAACAGAAAAGTAATTACCCACTCAATGACAGGTATTACTGTTAAGAATGAATATATAGTGCGTGTGTTTATTTGGCAAAAAAAAAATGACCGTCCCGAAATACAACAGTACGCGTGAGTCGTCTAAGAGGCCATAAGTCAGGGAAAAGATGCACTCGTGTATCTGTCAGAGTGGGTATATTTATCCGAAAAGTATAGTTTTAAATATCCATCATGACTGATCTAAAAATATGGAACGTTTCATGAATTTGCATGTCATCCTTATGCAGGGGCCACGCAAATTCGTGAAGTGTTCCATATTTTTAGATCAGCCATGATGGATATCTAATACTATACTTTTTGGGTGTGTGTGTGTGTTTGTTTTTATGTTCAGTTATAAAACAATTTTACATTAATCTAATGGGTTACCCCATACCAGGACTTTTATCTTGCGGTCCACTTGATACTTTCTTCAAGTATTGTGTTTAATTTCAAAATAAAATTGTTTGTGTAAAACATTTGTTTCAAAATAAATTTAAAATTTATAAGAGGCAATAAATCAATAACCTACAATTTTATAATTTTAAACAAACGAAAAGTATGAAAAATTCTTGATTCTGTAATTTGATTACTTGACTATTAGTGCATAAAGTATACAAGCAGCCCTCAAAAAACTTTCTGCGATTAAAGTGGCCCGCAATGTAATTCGAGTTGGCCAGGCCTGCTCTATATCTTTGTAGATACAAATTTATTATTCTTATACTAGAATGTTGTTGACAGCGACTTTGAAGTTTCGGCCAGCTAAGCCATCGTAAAAGAATAATAAATGTGTTTGATGTGAGTGCGTGTTTGCGTGTTGTGTGTGTGTTTAAATGAGTTCATACTTCCTCACGTCTTCTCGTGCGTTCAATAGTGATAAACAATGGCTTAATTCAGACGGTGTAATTTGATAGCAGTCCACCATGAAGTCATGGCTGGGTTTCTTGACATGTACTGACATGTTAGACAATCTTTGTAAAGGAAAGATTTATTCATATCATTTGTTTCAAGCTTTCAGCATAACCATGTTTAGTTTCTTGTTCAGTAGACTGGGAGATTATTACTTTTCTTGGAGACAATAGGGGATCAGCGCTAGGAAGGCCACCCTGATGTAAAGAACTCTGCTACAGCATACTGTCATCTGACCCAGCAAGTAGACAAAAGTAGACAATAAAACAACGATGATAATGAAGTGAAAGCGTAATTTTCATTTACTATATTAAGCTTACTGTGATTTGGGGGCGTTTTACATTTTGTTTAGTTTTTGTTGTTGTTGTTTTGTATCATCAGATTGACAAACAAACCCTGGTGATATTTTGACAAGTACTATGAGTATGTTATAGAATCTTCATTGGAGAATATAAAGATGATTTCCATTGCATTTCTTTGGGTTCCTTTTGAACGGGTTGGGGAAGGGTATCTTTTTTTTTTCTTCACAAATGTAAATAAACCCAATCTGTTTCCTAAAGGAGGGACATATTCATTATGCACAGAATGTTATTTACCTAAATGGACTCGAGTGATAGGTTAAAATTGCCGAAATGCAAGTAATTTCAGACGAAATATCTTACAAACTATAGAATTTTCTCAATAAAGCCAAGAGAAAATGATGTTTTATAAACACATTCTACCAGTATACGAAGTTTAAAACTTTTTAGTTACCTAGAAATTATGTTACAAAGTGCCGTTCAAAAGGAAAAAGATCCTTTTCTCCTACAAGTCACCATCTTGCAAGACATATGTAGACCATTATTTACACTATTTACATTTGACGGATATTTGTCTTCATCGTGTTTGTTGTTAACAATGTTTCAGCTGATATACCCTCCAGCCTTCATCAGGTGTCTTGGGGAAATTTCGAACCTGGGTTCTCATTGTTATTGCTGTTATCGTTATCATTATTATTCCAGGTCACTGCCTGGAATCGAAATCTTGGAGTTAGTAGCCAGTGCTCTTAACCACTATGCCATATGCCCGTGAGCAATTATAGAGTGAATTTTAGGGTTTACAAATCTAATATTCTCCTATCCTTCCTTGATACCGGTTCCCATATGCTATTCATATCTGCACACGGTCTGCTTAGGAGGTTGTTGTGTCCTAGCATATGTGCTGCTTCTTTTAGTTTTTGTATTTTCCCCGTGGTGTTCTCTGTCTATTATTTTAATTTCAACCCACTTTTCTGGGCACTCAGAAAATACAGAGTCCAGATAATAACTGCAAAACATTTTGTCAGTGTTCTAATTATTTCTGATAATGTATTACATCTGACTGGTACTGTATTTTACTGGCCCCAGAATGATGAAAAGTAAAGCTGATTTTGGCAGGATTTGAACTAACATATATTAATGTATGTCCAACACTAATGATTTTGCTGTTTTACTGTCTTTTGTTATTCTAAACAAAATAACTTATAAACCTTTTATAGATAAGTGGTATCAAAAAAAGTTCTCAGACTAGTTCTGTAGCACACCAGTAGATGGCAGCACACAGTTGCGTACAGGGTGAGAGGTAGCAGTGACCTTCATGAGGTAGTGTGCTGAGTGACATCACTGTGTTTACTTCACAAGTTGTGAAATTTGTGTTTTTGTGATCACGTGTAGGTCGTGGTCTGCGATTTTTGTCATAGACAGGTAGTTAGAACAGAGAGCCAATGTGAGATTTTACATTAAACTTGGGAAATCTGCTACAAAGACTGAACATGCTTCAGCAAGCTTATAACAATGAAGCAAGTTGATTACATTGAACCCAGTGTTTAAATGGTATTTATTTTATCGGCCCCACAAAAGAAATAAAAGCAAAGCCAATCCTAGTTGAACTCAAAATGTAAAGTCTGAAGAAATGCCACTAAGCATTTTTCCAGCATAATAATGCTTGTGTCAACATGGCTGAAACCGGCTCTGGCTCATTAGTATAAATGTCTTGGTTTCATAAGTTTTGAATTCAAATCTTCCACCAAATCTTAGTCACAATTTATGTTCCTAACACGAGCTTAATGATAACGATGTTATTTTACTAAATTTTACTAAATTCTTTGTTAATTAATTGAAAGAAACACAGAGTATTTCAAAATAAATACAGTAATGAAAGGGTTATATGTTGGTTTCAAATTTTGGCACAAGGCCAGCAAGTTCAGGGAGAGGTCAATTAGATTGACCCCAGTGCTCCACTGGTATTTACTTTATCGACCCTGAGAGGATGAAAGACAAAAATCAACCTCGGCGGAATTTGAACTCAGAACATAGAGATAGACATAGTGCAGCTAAGCATTTCACCTGGCAGGCTATTGATTCTACCAGCTAGTCGCCTTTAAATTTTACATCCATTAATGCACTAATAACTATTTTTTTCTTGACTATCTGCTGCCAAGATTAGGGCTGCATCTTCTTTTATGCCACCAAATAAAATATTTATATGCTGTGTTATGCTTTTAACATTTTACCCTTTCATTTCTTTTATGAACCTTTATTTACCCCTCTCTCTCTCTATCTATCTATCTATCTATCTATGTATCTATCTATGTATCTATCTATCTCTCTTATGAATTCTTGTAATTTCTGTAATTTCAGGGTGTTCATTTTAATGCTAAGACCATCATTGGAGACACTGCCCGGTCACTGGCTCTTATCAATGGATATATGAAGATTGTCAGTCTTATTGACCAACATGTAGCCATGCGAGGTGAGGGGAAATATTTATAACTATTCTATGTCTTTGCCACATTACAAAAAAAAAACAAAAAACAAAAACAAAGCTCAACAAATTCTATATTTCTAATTATCTAATTAATTAATAATCTACTCAGATTTCTATAATGAGTATAAGGTTAAATCTCCCAATTACTGATTAATTGGTTATGAATTAAAACTGCATAACTATAGGTGCAGGCATGGCTGTGTGGTTAAGAAGCTTGTTTTGCAAGTATGTGGTTTCAGGTTCAGTCCTACTGCATGGCACCAAAACCATATGCTTTGCTTCTCAAACGCATACTTTCAAGTTCGGTCCTACTGCGTTGCACTGTGGGTAAGAGTCTTCTATTACAACCCCAGACCAACCAAAGCCTTTATAACATTTATAACAATATATAAGATAAGTAAATAAGATTTTTGCACCTCAAAATTATTTTTTCTGTATCTCTATGGATGTTTGACTGTTCTGGAAGATTTTTTTCTGCTTAAAAAGTTGCAAAGTTAATAGAATTATATTCTATTAACTTTGCAACTTTTTAAGCAGAAAGTAAATAAGTAGTAATTTTTAAGTCATAAAATTAAAATATTGTCTATTGAAAGAAAGCTTGAGAATATTGTCTGTTTAAAGAAAGCTAAATATAAAAGGAAGGTAATTATAAATATTTACGAATACTTGCCAATACGGTGATGTTTGTAAATATTTATGAATGAGGAATTTTGCCAAAGCGGTGAAGTTTGTCTTCAAGATCTTTTTCTATTTCAGGCAGTAAAGAGTGTGAAACAAAGAGAGAGAGAGAGAGAGACAGACAGACAGATAGACAGACAGACAGAAAAAAAATAAGTCACTGTGTGTATGCTGTTAATGTAATCCTGTGTAATTTTGGACTTTGTATGGTTATGTATAGAAATATAAACAAACTAACATACACACACACACACACACACACAAATATACTCATTTGTTTTGAAGTTTGTGTTCCGTTGTATTAAATATACTCATCCACCTGCCATGTAGAATGAATCAGACAGAAGACAATGGTTAGCCAGAGAGAGACAAAGGTGAAGAACAGCCAGTCTCACTCAGGAAAAACTGGACGCAAGAATATTAAACAATATATTAAGGTTATTAAATCAATCACAAGAAGTGGGACAAGTGCAAGACTCAAGACAGGCTTGAAGACGTCAAAATGAAAAGGAGTACCTAATTGCACAAAGGAGAGATATCCAAAAAGAGAGAGCAGCACAAAAGCACCAAGATGAAAGAGAAGAGCAAGCAGCAGTGAGGAGAGGATATCTAAGAATGAGAGCATCACAAAGGCGACAAAATGAAATGTAAGAGGAAGCAGTATAAAGGAGAGCAATCGAAAGAGAGAGAACATCGAGGAAAAGAAGGGAAGAATTAATAAATACTGAAATGGATCATCTGAAACAAGGTGAACACATTGCTGATAGGGTTTACACTAGAAATGTGGTGTTGAAGCAATTACTGAGATAGAGGTTGTAATGTTTTTATTTTAATTTTATTATCTATATCATTTTTATGCCATCATTTCTGATGGCATGGGTACACTAGTTATAAAATATTATTAATACATCACTGTAATTGCTTTCCAGAAGACCCTGCCCGACTTCTAGCAGCACCACAACTTCCTCGACATCCTATCAATTGGGGCGTACGTACCAAGGAATCAAGAGGTTTGTGTTATCTTTTCATGTAGTTTCTTTCTACTGGAATTTAGATTCCTAATGAAGTTTACTGATTGAAATGCTTGATACCTTTCACTTGCAATGCAATCCTCATATTCTGACATTTAATATATCACTGTGATCACTGTGACCGACCAGGCTATCAGATGTTGCTACACATCGCTGGTCACAATGCGCTTCGCATTGTTTTAGCCTTCAAATGACGCCACCCTGCTGGCTAAGCAAGCAGGTCAACAGAAGAAAGAGTGAGAGAAAGTTGTGGCGAAAGAGTACAGCAGGGATTGCTACCACCCCCTGCCAAAGCCTCATGGATCTTTAGGTGTTTTTGCTCAATAAACACTCACAATGCTCAGTCTGGGAATCGAAACTGCGATCCTACGACCACGAGTCCGCTGCCCTAACCACTGGACCATTGTGCCTCCACATTTAATATATAGTATCATAAAAGCATGAAACTATTTGTAGCTCTTTTGGTTGTGTATTAAATTGATATTTATCTCACAGGATGGAGTACTCATTTTATTGATTCTACCTATATTGGATATGTAATTTATAAAAAGTGATCTAAATTAAGATCTCCCATGAAAATTTCATGTTAAATTATGTAGCATTCACCATCTTAATAATGACAGTTCTTTTACTAAATTCTTATGTATTTCTGAAATTAATTAAAACGAGGACATTGTATTTCAAAGAAAATAAGGTAATGAAAGGTTTAATCCATCATCCAATTTAACACACCACCTGGCACCTTGAATGCTGTTAGCAGAGTCCACGATGTTGCAAGTATTCAGGTCAAACTTTCAGTTCTAGAGTAACTGCCCTCCTCCATCCAATTATTTTTGGAGGTCCTGTAATGAGCCATGGGGCACTGACTTCCCTCCTTGCTAAATGGTGAAACAAAAATTAAAAAAAAAAACAAAACAAAACAAGAGGCTTGGTCTTTGATGATTTAACAGTGTTAATAATAATAAGTGTTGATTTATAAAATAATAATAATAATCATAATAATGATGATGATGATCCTTTCTATTATAGGCACAAGGCCTGAAATTTTGTGGGAGGGGGCTAGTTGATTACATTGACCCCAGTTACTCAACTGATACTAATTCAGTAACACCAAAAGGATGAAAACCAAAGTCGCCTTCAGTGAGATTTGAACTCAGAGTGTAAAGACAGGCAAAATGCCTCTAAGCATTTTGTGCAGCCGACTAACAATTCTGCCCACTCACTACCCTCATGATAATAATAACATACAAGAACCTTTTCTATAATAGACACAAATAACAATAATAATCATAATAATGATTTTTTACTTCATTAAATCTTAATATATTTAAAAAAATTTATTTTGTATTTTCTTGTTAACTATTTGATTTGACAAACATTTTTAATCATGTTTTTGTTCTAACAGAGTGTTTGTATTCTATTTTATACTACTTCAGCTTCCCCTAATATACGAGATGGGCCTGATGCTTTTGCACGCATCATTGAGCAGTCAAGGAAGTGTGATGTACAGAATTATGGTCGACTGCCTGACCAAATAAGGAAATGTGAAGTGCCAACCTTCCCAAGTAAGTTCTTACATTTATTATATATTATTACTGACTTTGGTATCATGTTATGATATCAAACTCGGTACCACATGAGTGTGAAATACACTTCTTAATCCCACTATGTGGTTCTTGAGATATCTTGTTCATGGACAGACAAACAAACAAACACAATTGAAAACAGTACCTCCGCCTTCACTAAGGCATGTGTGTGCGTGTGTGTGTGTGTGTGTGTGTGTGTGGTGTGTGGTGTGTGTGTGTGTATTGGTCTAAATACTCATGAATGTCTGATGATCTAAGTAACATTTTGTGAAGTCTTTTCAGCTTCAATAAATTACCACATATATATATATATACAAGATAAGAAAATGGAGAAATACATCTAAATCAAATATCAATTACCAGATAATACTCAATCACATACTTTATCAAACCACCACGTAAGAGACTGTAGGGTTGGGTCTCTTATGTGGTGGTTTAATAAAGTATGTGATTGAGTATTATCTGGTAATTGATATTTGATTTAGATGTATTTCTCCATTTTCTTATCTTGTATTAGTAATTTGTGGTAAATCATTTTACCTTTGCCCATATAATACAGTAAATGAATTGATTGCATCACAATCATTAACATTTATGTATTAACTTTGTTGGGTACTTCACTAGCAGTATATTGGATATATGTTATCCCATGGAGGGTTGCATTTACAACCCCTATTTCAATTTGTATATATATATATATATATATATAACACACAACAGGCTTCTTCCGTCTTGATGAACCAGTTCCATTCAGAAGGTATTGGTCAAGCTGTAGTGTAATGTAGGATGTTAGTGAACAATATTCATGTTGTGGGACCAAACCCCTAATCACATGGTTCTGAAGCAAGCTTATTAACCACACAACCATGAAGGAAGGAAGGAAGGAAGAAAAAAGAAGAAAGAAAGAGATAGAGAGAGAGAGACAAACAAAGAGAGAAATGGTAAAATTGTAAGTGTTAATTTGTATCTCTTGTTGATCTTTCCAGCCACTTCTGTTCCAGAAGGTTATGTAACCTTTCCTAGAAGCAATGAAGAAGAAACCTATTTGCGATACAGAGATGTCACATCACCTATCAACCCACAAGACCATAATCTAGATAGTTCTGGAGGAAAAGGTAATTTATTTCGGTGTCATTCTTCTTGTTGTTGTCATCTTATAGTGGTTAATCATCATCATCATCATCATCATTTAACGTCTGTTTTCCATGCTAGCATGGGTTGAATGGTTTGACCAGGGTCTGGAAAGCCAGGAGGCTGCACCAGGCTCCAGTCCGATCTGACAGTGTTTCTACAGCTGGATGCCCTTCCTAACGCCAACCACTCTGTGAGTGTAGTGGATGCTTTTTACATGCCCCCGGCACTGGGGCCAGAGGAGGCTGGCAATGGCCATGATTGGTTGGTGCTTTTTACATGACACCGGCACGGAAGCCAGCCAAGGCGGCACTGGCATCGGCCACATTCAGATGGTGCTTTTTACGTGCCACTGGTACGGGAATCACAACTACAATTCCATTTGATTTTTATTTTGATGCTGATTGCGAAGACATGTTGGGGCAAGCGAAATCGAAATCGAATTGAACCAGCCAGGATCCCTGGTCTGGTGGTACGTAAAAAGCACTATCCGACTCGTGGCCGATGCTAGCGCCGCCTCGACTGGCTTCCGTGCCGGTGGCACATAAAATACACCAATCCGACCGTGGCCGTTGCCAGCCTCACCTGGCACCTGTGCAGGTGGCACGTAAAAAGCACTCACTACACTCACGGAGTGGTTGGCGTTAGGAAGGGCATCCAGCTGTAGAAACATTGCCAGGTAAGACTGGAGCCTGGTGCAGCCTTCTGGCTTCCCAGATCCCCGGTCGAACCGTCCAACCCATGCTAGCATGGAGAACGGACGTTAAACGATGATGATGATGATGTACTTAACTCAATAAATAGGTCTCCTCAAGCACAGCAGATTGCCCCACGATCCAAGGTAAGCACCACAGGCCGTCCTGTGATCCAAGGTACTTTGGGCTAAAAACCTTCGAATTTTGTAGTCGTTTTTTGTTGGTATTCATGCTTGTATTCACTAGAGGATGTAAGTGCAAAAATACAATATAGTATGTCATGGGAAAATGTTGTTGTCTTCATCACCATCATCATTATCATCTTATCATCATATCATCATCAATGTGTTCCTTTCAAATTTCTTCCCCAGAACATATCCTCCAAATACCCCTCACATGCATGTTTAAACATGCGCATATATACTTAAATGGTAAACTTCTGGAAAGTTTTACAAATTTCTACAGTTCCAGTGACGGCTTGGTTATGTAGTCTCTGAATCAGCTTTCTCCTTTCTTGTTTTTGAGAAGCCTAATTTCTCAAAATTAGTACCTAGGCTGTGCGTTACATATCCCAGTACCCCAATAACTCCAAGTATAAACCTGAACTTGTAATCTGAGTAGAGTAACTGTAGATTTCTCAATATTTCAGTGTAGCTATTTTCTTTAGCTTCATGTTAACATCCGCTAGACAGCTGATTTCCACTACTATACTCAATCTCACAAACTAACCCACCCATCAACTCACCCTCTCCAGCCCTTATACACACTTCCTTGTATTTTGAATGTACACACCTCCCTGTATTTTGAATGTACCTCCTTGTCACATCATCATCTTCTTGCTCTCCTCCTTCTCTCTCTCCCACCCCTTTCTCCCCTCCTGTCTCTCTCTCTCTTCCTCTCCTTCTTTCTTTTCTTTGTCCAGCTGAAGTAAGCAGGTATCCCCTTTACTGCAAGACACCTATTTCCGTCCCTCTATTCATACTCTGACCTCTCATCACCTGGCACAAACTCAGCTCCATTAATACCACTCACCCTTCAGCTGAAGGGTCTTGTTTGTTTGGTGACCTCACTGCTCCTGGTACCACATGAAATGCACCAAGTACATTTTGTAAAGTGATTGGTATTAAGAAGGGCACCTAGCCATAGAAACTATGCCAAAGAAGACGATGGAGCCTGGTGCACAACAAAGTGTTATATTGTGGAGGATACAGAAGAATCAATATATTAATTCTTCAACTTCATATCTCAAAGACAAGTTTATAAGGTATTGACAGCCAACAGAAAGTTTAAAAACTATTGCAGATTTCATTATATGTTTTAGACATAACACTTAATTCTGCATCATCCAAATCCACCTTGCTGTTAGTAAGGGGTACCAGACCATCTGGTTCCAATTTCATTTGAGCTAAGCCAACATCCTATTAAAGAGAAAAATCTTTTTATTACCTTCATTTTGTTATGAAAATTCAGGTGAATATCAATACCAAAAAATTCTTCAGGACTTACTTAAAAGACATCTTTATTTAATTTTTAATGATAAATGAGTCATCTAAAATATAGTTAGAAATTTCATTAGGGATTTTGGGCCCTCTATAACTCATAATTGTCTAATGATTTTAATACATTTACCCTTTAAATTTATATTACCAGTAATTATGGAAAGTGGTTTTACCCCACAGCTATGTTCTGTATCAATGTATAACGCTAGATATTATCTTTCTTATTTACTATGAGACAATGTGACTCACAGAAAATACCAGTTCTATGTTTTGGTGGATAATTAACATCATTACAGGAATGTTAAACAGTTAAACAGTCTCTCTTGTTAATATGATACTGAAATCATGTCTTTGTTTCTTGTTTCAGATTCTTGTGATAATGAAGATGAAAGTACAGTGTTTTCTCAGACTGGGGCTTTGACTATCAAAAGTAGTTCAGGCTCCAGTGGTGGTCTTGCTGCAGCTTTGCAACTTAGTCATAGTAATAGCTCAGACAGTGATGATATTGTAAGTTCATCATTTCCCAAGAGTCTTTTGCCAAAACATGAGTATGTATCTGGTAAGCTCTCAAAAGAACGAGCCCATCAAACCCTATCTCAGCCCTCTGTGATTCCAAAAGAGATGTTGGAGGTACCTAGAGATGATGCACTTGGTCTTGCACATCTAGAGATAAGTTCTTCAAACAACCAGCTAAACCGAGGTTATTCTTCTGATCCTTGCCGTTTGACTTGGGGTACAATATCTGGTGATTCAGTTCTTAACTCAAATCATGATAGGAATCTGTTTTATTTGGATACTCAATATAAAATCCAAAGTGACAGCGCCAAAAGACATTTTACTCCACATCAGCCTGAAAACAATGAAATGAAATCCTTTCCTGGCAAGGAACAAATGTCACAGAATCTGGATTCTTGTATCGGTTCTCCTCTATCAATTTGTCCCTCGGATTTAATAGTTGATCCATACACTAGAACATCAAACCTTGCTGGACAATATGCAAATTTCCCTGTGATTCAACATGATAATAATACAGCAGGTCAATTTCTTATGCACAGATCGCCATCACAAAATGAATCAGATTTTCCCTCTGATAAACTTGATCAAAACCATCTACACTTTTTATCTGCCAACTTAGGTGGGGTTGCTCCACCAACAAACTTTCCTGCTGTGAGTGAAAGTAATGTAGTGAGGGAATTATATTTTGGTGATAAATTAGATTCGTTTTCACAACAATGGCTGCCATCTCACAGTAGCAACAACAACAACAATAATGACAGTCTCTTTACAGATGACATGCAAAATAATCCAAATTGTCCCCCTGCCACTCTACAGACTAGAAATGTAAACCCTGTAGATTCACCCAATCTACCTATTTCAGTGACCCCATCTGATATACCTTCAGATAAACCTCAAACCCTTGTTGAACTTTTGCAACAGCTTGGACTCTTAAAATATTTACCTGTATTTGAAGAACAAGATGTTGACCTGCAAGTTTTTCTTTCCCTCACAGACAACGACCTTAAAGAAATTGGCATTAAGTAAGTATCCTCCCTTCATGCATACTTTTATTCTTTTACTTGTTTCTGTCATTGGGCTGTGGTCATGCTGGAGCACCACCTTGAAGTGTTTAGTCTATCAAATCAGCCTCTGTTCTTTTATTTCTCCAATACCTGGCACTTATTCTATTAGTCTTTTGTTGCTAGATTGCTACATTACAGGGACATAAACAAACCAATGCCAGTTATTCAGCAATTGGGGTCAAACACAAAGATATGCACATACATACCTATATACACTGTGTGTGTGAAGGCGGTGAGCTGGCAGAAACGTTAGCACTCTGGGCGAAATGCTTAGCAGTATTTCGTCTGCCGTTACGTTCTGTGTTCAAATTCCGCCGAGGTCAACTTTGCCTATCATCCTTTCGGGGTCGATTAAATAAGTACCAGTTACGCACTGGGGTCGATATGATCAACTTAATCCCTTTGTCCTCTCTGTGTTTAGCCCCTTGTAGGTAGTAAAGAAATAGGTATTTCATCTGCTGTTACGTTCTGAGTTCAAATTCTGCCGAGGTCGACTTTGCCTTTCATATTTTCGGGGTCGATAAATAAAGTACCAGTTACGCACTGGGGTCGATGTAATCGACTTAATCCCTTTGTCTGTCCTTGTTTGTCTCCTCTATGTTTAGCCCCTTGTGGGCAATAAAGAAATATATTATGTGTGTGTATTTGTGTATATGTGTGTGCATGTGTATGAATGCATCCATACTGCCAAGAATTTAGTGTGGCACTCTACTGCTTCTACATTTTCACACATATGCACTCATGCACTCTTGTAACTATTTTTCGGATTGTCTTTATTATTCAATTTTTTACTTCTTTGTCATATAAAGGTTGTTCGGTCCTCGGAGGAAGATGGCGAGTGCCATTGCTCGTTGGCATAGTAATGTGCGAACACCCTGTGATGAGTTGGAACGTGCTTATGCAGATCGTCTTGAAGCAGAAATGCAGGAAATGGCTATTCAACTTCATCAAGTAAGAAACAGCCCAATCTCTTTCCCTTTTCTCTTTTTTTATAAGGGAGACAACTGTTGAAGATAGAATCCAACAGAATTTGAAATGTTAGATTTTAGTCATAAGGTATTGGAATCTTACATATATACCATTCTGCCTAAAAATGGATCTAGAACTTCAATGTCCGTACATATTTCACATCTATTTTCTTTCCTCCACCACACTCTCTATTTTGTATCCTATCTAAATTAAGTATTACTTAACCATCCTCTCACACCGTTTCCGATGAAGGGATATAATAAATAAATATCCTGGAAACAGCTGTAAGACCTTATATCTCTAAATGTTCTAATATCTACACAGCCTTGGCTTTTTTTTTATCTCATTACACAAAAAATTCTTATATACATACGCTGGCATATGATCAACGTTGAATCCCTTATTTGCAAAATTACCGAACCTGAAACTTAACTATAGTCTGCCTATAGCACTTATTCAGCATTACCTGACACCTTTGGGTCTCAATGACACCATGACCTCTTATAACCTATATATATATATATTGGGTTGGTGCATAATTATTGCAGCTTTTTTCAACAAATTTAATTCAACAAAAACATCTTTAAATGACTGTCTAACCATCTGCCAAGCAAATCGGAAGCAGTAATTGAAGTATTGGGTTGGCAACTAAGTTCCCGCCATTTTTTTAAATTTAAATTTTTAAAAAGTTTTAATAAAAAATAACGACTAATTAATTAATAATGTATTCACCCTTGTTGTTTACAACTTCTTCCCAACATTCAACAAGATTTTCAATACCTCATTGGTAGAAATCACCCGATTTCGACTTGAAAAATTGATCCAACCAAGCTCTCAATTCTGCATCAGTATTGGATGAAACTCCACACATAGCATTTGAAAGAGATCAAAAGAGGTGGAAATCTGTTGGTGTCAAATCGGGGAGTAAGCGGGTGTGGCAGCACTTCCCAGCCATGTGTTTGGATGGCTTCGTTGGACATATTGGCAATATGAGGAAGGGCGTTGTTGTGCAGCAGAAGAACTCCATGCTGCTGATTAGGTCTTTTCTCTTGAATAGCCGTGTTGAGTCATTCCATCTGCTGAAAATAGAGTTCCACAGTGAATATTTGGTTACATTCAAGCAATTCATAATGGATAATCCCTTCCCAGTCCCACCACACGTACAACATTGTTTTACGCAGATGAAGATCTTGTTTCACGAGTGGTGTCGCTTGTTTACCGGGGCTAAGCCATTCCTTACACTGCTTCATATAGATGTACAGGCACCATTTTTCATCACCTGTAGTGATTCAGTAAAGAAATCGTTGCTTGTGTCCATGAGTTGAGTGGTAACAAGCAAGCAAACCAGCAGAGATTGAATTTTGTTATTGTCATCTAAAGCATGCGGAACCCATACTCCATACTTCTGAACCTTTCCCATCGAGTGAAGACGCTTCTCTATAGCAGTGTGGGAGCATTCCATTTTCTCAGCCAGTTCCCTTGTCATTTGATGAGAAATTTTATGCATAAGTTGGTTTGATCACTCTTCATCGAACCCAACTGGATGACCAGAACAAGTTGCGTCTTTGAGGTCAAAATTTCCATTTTTGAACTTGGCATACCAATCACGAGCGGTTCTTTCAGCTATGGCACCCTGTCCATACACAGAACAAATGTAATGAGTAGCTTTTGCGGCCTTAGAACCTTGATTAAAAGCAAAAAGGAGGTGTCAAAAATGCTCGTTTTTCTTAACTTGACATTCCATTTTAATTCAGCTTCTCACTGCAGTTATGCAATGTCTTTCTAAAAATATACTGTCATTGAAATCTAGAGAAGGGAGATAATGCATGATTAATTCAAACCAATTTGAATAAATAAGCATTACTTTTTACAAAATAATCTAAATGCTCAAGGGATATTCTTTTATTCTTTTACATGTTGCAGTCATTTAACTGTGGCCGTGCTGGAGCACCACCTTGAAGGGTTTTAGTCGAAGAAATCAACCCCAGGACTTATTCTTTGTAAGCCTGGTACTTATTCTATCAGTCTGTTTTGCCAAACAGCTAAGTTATGGGGATGTTAACACACCAGTATCAGTTGTCAAGCGATGGGGGGTGGGGGTGGACACAGAAACACACACATGAATATATATATATATATATATATACGACAAGCTTCTTTCAGTTTCTGTCTACCAAATCCACTCACAGCTCAAGGATATAGTAGAAGACACTTACTCATAGTGCCACACAGTGGGACTGAACCTGAAACCATGTGATTGGGAAGTAAGCTTCTTACCACACAGCCTAATTTTTAATTGGAAAAGATTGACAGTGACTTTGACGTTTTAGATTTCTCACTGTCCTCAGACAGTCTGATGACTGTGAGCAAGCTAAAACTTCAAAGTCACTGTCAACTTTTCCTTGTAAAAATTAGTGTGTACTCTAATAAAAAGTACTGTGTAAGCTTCTTTGTAGATTGTATTTATATAAAACTTCACATAAAAACAAATATTAAATATCATCATCATCATTTTAACCTCCACACCTCCACTCTTTCATGCTTGTATGGCTTGGACAGAGTTCGCTGAAGCAGATTTTCTCTCATCAGATGCTCTTCATGTCATCATCTATTATCTATTTCCAAGGAAGTTTATATTTCTTTATTGCTCACAAGGGGCTAAACATAGAGGGGACAAACAAGGACAGACAAAGGGATTAAGTCGATTACATCGACCCAGTGCGTAACTGATACTTAATTTGTCGACCCCGAAAGGATGAAAGGCAAAGTCGACCTCAGTGGAATTTGAACTCAGAACATAACAGCAGAAGAAATACTGCTAAGCATTTTGCCCAATTTGTTAATGTTTCTGCCAGCTTGCCACCTTTCAATTTCTGTCTACCATATCCACTTACAAGACTTTGGCCGGCCCGATCCTATAGTAGAAGACACCAGCCCCAGGTGTCACACAATGAGATTGGACCCAAGATCACATAATTGGGAAGTAAGCTTCATAACCACAAAGCCATGCCTATGCTTCACTTTCGTGGGATGATTTAAACAACCAAACTTTCTCATTGTTCTCCAAACATTGGTTATTAATAAACACATTGACTTAAAATTAAGCATAACCTCGCAGTGGCCATTAATTTTCTTATGATTTTTCTTTTGTCAGGCAAATTCTCAGGTAAAACTACTCGAAGCTGAAATACTTCAGGAGCAGAAGTTACGTTCTGTGACTGAGGGCTGCTTTATGGAAGAACGAGCTCTTCGTCAGCGTGAGAGATGTCGAATGGAGGAAATATGCCGTCACTCTCAACAATTACAAGAAGCATTTGAACAACTCAGGTAATGAAATTCATCATCATCACCATCATCATTTAATGTTCATTTTCTATGCTTACATGGGTTGGACAGTTTAACAGGAGCTGGCTAACCAGAGAGCTGCACTAGGCCCTGTTGTCTGCTTTTATATGGTATCGATGGTATTAAGGCAGCGAGCTGGCAGAAACGTTAGCACACCGGGCGAAATGCGTAGCCGTATTTCGTTTGCCATTACGTTCTGAGTTCAAATTCCGCCGAGGTCGACTTTGCCTTTCATCCTTTCGGGGTCTATTAAATAAGTACCAGTTACGCACTGGGGTCGATATAACCGACTTAATCCGTTTGTCTGTCCTTGTTTGTCTCCTCTGTGTTTAGCCCCTTGTGCGTAATAAAGAAATAGGTATCTATGGCAGGATACCCTTCCTAATAGCAACTACTTTACAGAGTGTACTGGGAGTTTTTTTGTGGCACCAGCACAGGTGCTTTTCACGTGAACACATATGTGTGTGTGTGTGTGTGTGTGTGTTTGAAAGCACATGGTTCAGTTTCGAGCTCACAATCATAAGGTAGTGATTCTGGGACCAGGATGTGTGTTGTGTTTTTGAGACAGACACTTTACATTGCTCCAATTCACTCCAGTTGACTTGCAACGTGATGGGTGCCAAGCTGTATTGGCCTTTACTTTTCCCTTGGATAACATTGGTAGCATACAGAAGGGAGGCTTGTATGCATGAGTGAATATTGGTCTTCCATAAACCACCTTGCCTGGACTTGTGCCTCAGAGGGGAAATTTCTAGGTGCAATTTCTTAGTCATTCATGACCGAAGAAGGTCTTTACTTGTTTTTACCCTTTTATATGTATGTATTTGTGTGTATGTGTGTATATATTATGTTTGTCTCCCCGCCACCATCACTTGACAATCAATGTTGGTGTGTTTACATCCCCATAACTTAGCAGTTCGGCAAAAGAGACCAATAGAATAAGTACCAGACTTACAAAGAACAAGTCCTGGGGTCGATTTGTTCAACTAAAGGTGGTGCTCCAGCATGGTCACAGTCAAATGACTGAAACAAATAAAAGTATATACACATAGAGAGAGAGAGACAGACAGACAGACAGATGTGTGTGTGGTTAAAAAGCTTGCTTCCCAACCATTTGATTTCAGGATCAGTTCCACTGTGCAGCACTTTGGACAAGTATTTTGTGTTATAGCTCTTCTGAACTGATTTTGTTTATGGAAACTAAAAGAAGCCTGTTGTGTGTGTCTACCCTTTTTTTTTGTCATTAAGTGATGGTTGTAAATGAACATCACAGTTATACAAGTGGTGTTGTGTATAACATAATATGTAACTCTAATCACTTAAAGATTTATTATTTCACTAAAATGATCTTTATTTGTTTTGTTGTAGATATTATCGGTCTGAACTGCATGAGAAATTGTTGAATCTTATCTCAGGTGATGTGAAGAAAGAACCATGTGGGAGAGAAACTATTCCTCTGGATTCTTCCTTTCTCAAAGAACTGGATGTTGTGAAGAAAATGGACATTTGCTCGAATGAGCTTAAACAGAAAATGGACTTCATCAGTAGTGCATTAAATGATCTTTTACTGCAGGAAAATATTTCACCTGCATTTGTACCAACCACATTTTCTTAGCAATAACAATACCTGAAGCATTTCTGTAAAATTTCAATGTCTGTCACAAACATTTTCCATCTCTGACATTTGTTCTCACAATACTTGCCAAAGAAAATTTCAACATTGTTGTTTGATCTGTTCGAGTTCATCTCAGCAAACATAGGGACCATATGTTTTAGTTTTGTTTTGTTGTTTTTTTTTAACTTCTAAATCTTAGGAATACATAGCTTACAATTAAAACAAGACAGCTATAATTAGAAATGTAAATCTAATTCTTTGTTTGGCCAGATAGTTCCGTATTTATATTTACTCAAACAGAATTGACCAGGGCTATCCGACAACAACAACAATAATTGCAAGCCAAAGTAACAAGTGGAAGATGGGGGTCTACAGAATTAGAATGAAAGGGGATATGGATGCTAGAAGTAGTAGCCACATTGTCCTCATGTCAGACACTAAATATCATCTTAAAAAGGAAGAACGCTTACTCAGGATTATCTTGCTTTGGGACTATTACAAGATGAATAAGGTGTGGATACCTTTTATCATGTGTCTGAACTGTCAAAGTTTACAAGTTTACCTGAGATTTAAGGACAACAGAACTTTATGATGTGTGGTGTAGTCTGACCACTGTGCCTTATATTAAACTACTGTCCTTCACTTCATACTCATCTTTATCATCATCAACATCATCATCATTACCATCATCATTATCGTTATTTTCATTGTCGTATGTATAAACTTTATGATAAATTGTCACAATAATTTGTTTTACCAGACTATCTCTTACTTTTTCATTTTGCAAAATATTTTTATCGGTTCCATTCCAAACATTCTTAGCTGTCTCATTCCCAAATATGTATATTTTACCAGAGCTGGATTTGAAATTAGAATCTTTATCTGTAAACAAAATTTTTAAACAGTCTTTAAACCCAATCTCCTAGGTAACAATATATTTAAATTCAGTTTTTTTCTCTTATAGCAGCCTTACTGGGTTAAAACCTGCATTACTCTTACTGGTTGGGCTATCATTAAGTATTACAACATGTACAGTTTCTTTGATTATAATTTGAGTTTCTACTGCTGTTCTTTATCTAATAAGCCAGAGAAGAGCTCCTTTGTTGACTCATATCTTGAGAAGAGCCACTCTGTTGACTAGTATCTTGAGAAGAGCCACTCTGTTGACTAGTATCTTGAGAAGGGCCACTTGGTTGACTGGTATTTTGAAAAGGGCCACTTGGTTGACTGGTATTTTGAAAAGGGCCACTCGGTTGACTGAGATGTATCTTAAGAAGGGCCACTCGGTTGACTGGTATCTTAAGAAGGGCCACTCGGTTGACTGGTATCTTAAGAAGGGCCACTCGGTTGACTGGTATCTTAAGAAGGGCCACTCGGTTGACTGGTATCTTAAGAAGGGCCACTCGGTTGACTGGTATCTTAAGAAGGGCCACTCGGTTGACTGGTATCTTAAGAAGGGCCACTCGGTTGACTGGTATCTTAAGAAGGGCCACTCGGTTGACTGGTATCTTAAGAAGGGCCACTCGGTTGACTGGTATCTTGAGAAGGACCACTCGGTTGACTGGTATCTTGAGAAGGGTTACTCGGTTGACTGATATCTTGAGAAGGGCCACTTAGTTGATTGGCATTCTATAACTAACAAACTCATTCTATCTTCTGGACTACAAGCACGCTTTTCTTGTTTTTTGCTTGTTTTTTTTTCTATTGCTGCTATAATAGATTCTGCTCCAGAGACTTGGCTAGTTTCATACTTCCACCCCTCAGGTACTCCCAACTCACATGTCTCACTTGCTTCTTCTTACTCTTGGTGCATCAAAGCTGCCCCCACCTTTCCCCTGCACAAACTACTATGCCAATTCCTCCTTTCTCAGAACATAGGCCCTCTGGAGTCTCATCCCTGCTCATGTCTTTCTTACAGGTGTTGACATGCAATTTAAATGGATCTGTCTCATCAGTTTTAGAGAACCTGCAAAAGTTTGGGCTCTGCTCCTTCCGCCAGGATACAGCAAGTTAAAAAAAAAAACTCCTACAATTGATTCCAGTTTAGTGCTGCCATTACCAAAGATCATCCTGTGGCTTAGTGGATTAAGATATTAATAATATTTGTATAGATATAAAAGTGCTACAATTACATCCAGTCTGAGACAATGTGCATAATCAGAAGTGCAGCAACTGACAATGATTGACTATTGAACCAATAGAAATACAAAAGTTAAAGTTGATAGTTCAGTAAACTTCAATATTGTTATTATTATTACCAAAAGTGGCGAGCTGGCAGAAGCGTTAGCATGCTGAGTGAAATGTTTATCGGTATCTCATCCATTTTTACATTCTGAGTTCAAATTCTTCTGAGGTCGAGTTTTCCTTCCATCCTTTCATCCTTTCAAGGTCGATAAATTAAGTACCAGTGAAATACTGAGGTTGTAATCAACTATTCTCCTCCTACCAAAAATTTCAAGCTTTGTGCCTTTAGTAGAAAGGGTTATTATTCATCATCATCACCGTTTAATGTCCGCTTTCCATGCTGGCATGGGTTGGACAGTTTGACTGAGGACTGGTGAGCCAGAGGCTGCATCAGGCTCAATCTGATCTGGTAAAGTTTCTACAGCTGGATACCTTTCCTAATACCAATCACTCCGAGAGTGTAGTGGGTTCTTTTTACATGCCACCGGCACAAGAGCCAGTCAGGCGGTTCTGGCAATAACCATGTTCAAAAGGCATTTTTACGTGCTACCTGCACGGGAGCCAGTCCGGCAGCACTGGCAATGACCATACTCGAATGTTAAGGTGATGTTGGTAACGATCATGCTCGAATGGTGCTTTTTACATGTCACTGGCACAGGAGCCAATCCATGGCCGTGGCAACGATCACTCTAAAATGTGCTTTTAACATTCCACTGGCACGAGTACCAATCAGGCGGTACTGTCATCGGCCACATCAGTGATTTTGGTTTGTTTACACTTGCCTCAACAGGTCTTCGCAAGCAAAATTATTATTATTATTATTATTACTATTACCAAAGGTCGTGAGCTGGCAGAATCATTAGCATACTGGGCATAATGCTCAGCAGTATTTTGTCTGTCTTTACATTCTGAGTTCAAATTCCATTGAGGTCAACTTTTCCTTTCATCCTTTTGGGGTTGATAAATTAAGTACCAGGGAAACACTGGGGTTGATGTAATTGACTAGTCCCCTTCTGCAAAAATTTTTGGCCTTGTGCCTTTCGTTGGAAGGATTACCAACACTAACAAAATGTTATCAATACAGCTTCATTTTTGTCTTTTAAATATTTTGTTTTTTAGTTTCAAGGATTAAGAATTAAAAAGAGAGGTAATATTTATGAAGGAGTATCACTTTATGAAAAAACAAAAAAAAAATGTGAAAATTTTGTGAAGTCAATGTGTGTGTTTTACCTTACTTTTAGCATCATAAATGAAAATAAAATAAGACAAATTGGTACAAAAGGCAGACCTCTAAAATTTTACCATATTTGGACCTATAAATACATATTCAGTATTAAATTACCATGACCAGGAGTGGCTGTGTGGTAAGTAGCTTACCTACCAACCACATGGATATGGGTTCAGTCCCACTGTGTGGCACCTTAGGCAAGTGCCTTCTACTATAGCCTCGGCCTGCCAAAGCCTTGTGAGTGGATTTGGTAGATGGAAACTGAAAGAAGCCCGTCGTATATATATATATATATATATATGTGTGTGTGTGTATGTTTGTGTCTGTGTTTACGTCCCCATAACTTAGCAGTTTGGCAAAAGAGACTGATAGAATAAGTACTAGACTTACAAAGAATAAGTCCTGAGGTAGATTTCTTCGACTAAAGGTGGTGCTCCAGCATGGCCACAATCAAATGACTGAAACAAGTAAAAGAATAAACAATTTGAACAGCAAAAAGTGCCACACTGAATATCTGAATATCAAACAAAAGCTCACCATGAACGACTTTGTCTTCATATTTCTGAGATAAATAAAATTAGTATCGTTAATATACCATATCAAAATTAATTGACAGCATTTCCCCAATATAGAAGATTCGTTTTGTGTCAGGGATAAAATAAATCTTTCTATTAAGAGATTTACATCAAGCAACTTTCTGAGTCAGAAAATGAACTTCTCTATTAGATGATAATGATAATGATAATTGTGTTTGGCAAAACTGTGAATTATAGGTAATATAAATGCTATAAGTATTTGATTAAAGCAATTAAAACTTCAGTGTAATAGAGGAAAATAATGAAACTCGTAAAATTATCTCCCTTTGATACTAAGTATTGTATCACTAGTTAAAATAAGTTAAGATGAGACTTATGTGAAGTGTTATATAGAAATATTTAACAGAGATGTCTGTGTATTGGTTGTTATTTCAAATAACTTTTCAGTGAAGTAACTCTGTGACCTGGTTTTAGTTCTTGGTTGCCAACCAATTTAGACTTGTCCCAATCCACTGGAGAACTTTAAGCTCTAAAATTGCATGACTATCTAAGGAAATGTTCATAAATCATATCCTGGTAGCGATAAACAGAACATAATATTGATTGGGGTTAATGCAGTTTCGCACCTCTCCTTGAAAAATGCATTTCTATGAAAAAAAAATTTCGAATTCCTACGTGTCGGAGACGAATAAACATTTTTTTTTTTCACCCGGGCATTGTGAGTGTTTATTAAAAACCTAAGCTCCACGAGGCTCCGGTGGGGAGGAGTGGGGGATTAGTGAACCTTGCTGTACTCTTTCACCACAACTTTCTCTCACTCTTTCTTCCTACTTCTGCCACAAAGCAGAGGAACTATGGTGTGGTAAACTTTTAGACCCTAGTCTAGATTGTGAATCCTCTGTACCTCAGGATGGTTCAGCTCTCCACCCGTTAAAAGCCACCGTTTATGGAATGAGGATAAACAACGTAGCTTTAGCACCTGTGCAACCGCCATTCTATCGCATGCGGTGGGTGGATCTTCAAGTTGCTGCACGCATTCTTAGTAGCTTAGAGTAAGCTTGAATTAGAGATTATTCTTTGTGGCTAATGGCGTGAGTCCTGATTAGAAGAAGAAGACAACAACTACACTCAAAAGGTGTTTTTTACATGTCTATCCATCCAGGACCCCTGCATCTCAGTCTACATTTGGTCAACATTTGCATAACAAAATATGGTGTCCTTACAAGTTATTAATATATGTGTAAATATACACACACACACACACACACTACATGATGAATAGTGAATATCCTTGTCGCCATTTAATCTGTGAGTATATTCAAAAGATTTCAGTAATGAAAACAACACAAACGAGCTAAAGTACTAAGTAATTAATCTACACAGGTTTATGGCCTTTCAATAAACAGAATAGCTGAATGCTATTTCTTGTATTCTTATTAGGTTAATTTAGAAATTCATTTATTTATTTTGATAAATTTTTGTTGAGACTTGGAAATAAGATACTTTGATGAAAATTGCAGATGCCATCATGTTGATTATGGTCTTCTAATTTCATAAACATGTACAAAGAACTCATTTGCAGAGTGGCCATTAACTTCATAATTCTTGCTCTTCTGTATTCCTCATTCTAAGAGAGTCTAGAAACACAATAAACATTGTTGTTCTTTACAGTCTGCGAATGATATTTGGGTATATTTAACTCTTATCTTCCTGTAAGACACTCAAGCAGCACATGAGTCTGTAGCAATGAACCAGTTATGAAACGCATGATATCATAAGTATCAAGCTAAATTTGTTTACATTCATTTTGAAGAAAGTTAGGAACTTTCTAATGTAAAGAAGAAAATTCTTCTCCATTCTATCATTGATTTCTGCCCTATAACAGAATCATTCCAAGACTGAGCTTTTGACTTTAAAAATGTTTAACCGGCATAGGAGTGGTTGTGTGGTAAGTAGTTGGCTTACCAGCCACATAGTTCCGGGTTCAGTCCCACTGCACAGCACCTTGGGCAAGTGTCTTCTACTATAGCCTCAGGTCAACCAAAGCCTTGTGAGTGGATTTGGTAGACAGAAACTGAAAGAAGCCCGTCATATGTATGTATGTATGTATATATTTGTGTGTCTGTGTTTGCCCCCCCCCCCCCCAACATCGCTTGACAACCAATGCTGGTGTGTTTATGTCCCCATACCATAGCAGTTCGGCCAAAGAGACTGATAGAATAAGTTCTAGGCTTACAAAGAATAAATCTTGGGGTCGATTTGCTCGACTAAAGGCAGTGATCCAGCATGGCTACAGTCAAATGACTGAAACAAATAAAAGAGTAAAAGAGCATGTTAAGAACTAATATTTGTTGTTTATTGCAAAATGAACAAGCAGATCTATGATCAAAACATCGGCTATAGTATGTCTAGGACTACATTATTGAATACGCCCTTTTAATTTTGATTTTGGGATTGGTGAACCATTTCTTCCAGCCTGTGACATTTAAGAATATATGGAGGAGCTGAGCCACTGACAGCAAATTTGTTATTATTATTAGCAGCTTCTCCTTAACAAGGTGTCAGATGATGCTTGAGAGGGTGCTTAGTTGCTTCCACACCCTTGCCTCACCATTGCCCATAGTAATGCCACAAGAATGTTGACTTGTTTCAATAAATTCTGTTGACCCTGATGGTGTATGACCAGCTGATGCATTTA
>NC_043001.1:91346908-91367481 GCF_006345805.1 Octopus sinensis | reverse complement strand
TATATATATGTATATATATATATAGATATATATATATATAATATATATATATATATATATATAGATATATATTATATATATGTATATTATATATTTGTTTATTTTAGTAGTTTTGACTGCAAGAGTCGCTCCTAGCGTGCGGTACCTAGAATAATAGTACCCTCTATATAATATAAATAAATATTTCAAAGTGGAAAAATTTACAGATTTTTTCTCTTACGAGGTTTTTCACGCTAACTACTGCTAATTTTCTTTAAAGATTTTATCCTTAATTTTAAATTTATATATATATATATATATATATATATATAATATATATATATATATATATATATATTAGAATATATATATAATAATATATATATATATATATATATAGGGAGAGTTTACAAAAAAAAAACAATAGACGAAGATAGGTGGTGTAGAAAACAGACAGAAGTATTAGTATAACGCTCAGGAATAGAAAAAGTCTTTTACGTTTCGAGCCTACGCTCTTCTACAGAAAGGGACACAGAAAACAAGGAGAGAAAAAATGTGTGTAGTAGCTAACGATCTATCATGACGTTAGCCACTACACACATATATATATATACATATACACACACATACGGAGGCGCAATAGTTAGGGCAGTCGTAGGATCGCGGTTTCGATTCCCAGACCGGGCGTTGTGAGTTTTTATTGAGCGAGGTTCCGGCGGTGGGGGGAGGGGGCGATCCCTGCTGTACTCTTTCGCCACAATTTTCTCTCACTCTTCTGTTGGCCAGCTCGCTTAGCCAGCGGGGTGGCTAAAACAATGCGAAGCGCTTTGTGACCAGCGATGTGTAGCAACATCTGACAGCCTGGTCGGTCACGGTGATATATATACACATATATGTGTGTGGGAACTTATTAGAAAACTCTTTTTCATTGTCCTCAAACTGAGCATTACAGAGCTGTATCTTCGATCTTATTCTCTCTATAGAGAAATCGATACCGATCATTATGAAACATGTTACAGTGTGTCTAATTCTCAAGAAAACAATATCACTAAATATCGATCTATCGTTCTTATAACATTCTATCTTAAAGTGATGGTAACAGGTTTTACTTTCTCCAACTCTTCGAGGTCGTCTTCCAACTATGCGTGAATACCGATATCACTTCCATAATGCTGAATATGCGGAAAACCAGGCCCCTTATATCACTCACCAAAAGTTTCTCATCTTTGAGAAGTTCGGTGAAATATCATTGCACTTTACATCGGCAAAACTTTTGACTGCGTCTGGTTAAGCCTCCGCAAACCTCTAAGTTAAACTACGAGCTCCATCCCTCTCTTATCTCATAGAAGTTTTATGTCAAATTACGCAATGCATTTGGTGGGTCTTTGCTATGTACTCAACATTAGGTACCACAATGTTTCAATATGTCTTCAACACTCAGGCCCGTCACCAGACTTTGGTGCCCGGAGGTGCTTCAACATATTCTGGGTGGGTACTAATTTGTATTGCGGAAAGAATTTTGTAAACTACATTTTCTAAATCTGACGATGCACTATTGAATAGTAAGGGGACAGTGCCATATAGTGCACCCCTTAGCAACGAGCATGTTAGACAGACTTTGAGAAATGTATTGCAGAAAGATTTTTGTAAACTTTGTTTTCTAAATCTGAGGGTGCACCATTGAATAGTAAGGGAGCAGAACCGGGATCTTTTCGGTTTGAACGGCAGTTTTTTTCTAGCGGTGTCATATGAAATTGTCACCCATAATTATGGCCCTAGTATCGATCTATTGCATTTCAATCTGTTTTAGGGTTAGAGTTAGTTAGGGTTAGTGTTAGGGTTAGGGGTGGGGGGAAGGGTATCTTTTTTCTTCTCAAATGTAAATAAACCCAATCTGTTTCTTAAACGAGGGACATATTCATACGACACAATGTTTTTACCTCAATAGATGTCAGTGATTGGTTGAAATTGCAGAAATTGAAGAAAAAAACAACAAATATCTTACAAACTATAACATTTTCTCAATAAAGGCAAGAGAAAAAGATGTTTTATAAACACATTCTACCAGTATACGAAGTTTAAAATTTTTTAGTTACCTAGAAATTATGTTAAAAACTGCCGTTCAAACCGAAAAGATCCCAGAACCGTCCAGTGCTCCGACTTAGAGACGGATATGTCTACTCTCATCCTCGTGTACAATTACTGGAATGCTTAATGTCAACTCTAAACAATGTCCAGTCCTATGCAGACGGCATCATTTATTCACTCCTAATAAACCTTCCAGAGACACAGGCATTACCCATCCACAACCTGTAAATATCACGCCAGATCTGTACATCTTTTATAAAGGAGGTACCTCGGAAAACAGTCTCCGATGCGGACATAATTACCTAACCTCTTTCAACAGCACAAAAACACAGTCATTGTTCACATCATTAAGCAATTTCGTATCGTATTTACACAACAACTAAAGCCCTGGAAGAGGTAGACATGGCTGTGCGGTTAAGAAGTTCGCCTTGCAGCTTAGTGGTTTCAGGTTCAATCCCACTGTGCAGCACCCTATGTAGGTATTTTCTATAATATTATAACCTTTTCATCCTTTTGTTGTAATATTCTTCTTAATAATCCTCTGAATAACTCTAAACTTTAAATTTATAAAATATAGCAATATTGTTTAAAATATTTAACTATAGTACTACATGATAAGATTTCCCCTGTTTCATTATCAATGATCTGCTAGTGGCCGGACCCCCTTAATTGTCAGCTAACATCTTTATTTAAGTTTTCCTTTACCAAATCTCATGATATTGCTTCTAATAAATCTTGATTTTTTTTATGACTATACCCACAATGATTTCTGCCGATTCCCTCAGCCCTATCCCTAACAGACACTGCCCCTTGTTATCTCGGCCTTAGATATACAAGGATTTGATATGACTAGTCTATAAATTAAAACTGATCCTATAAAACAGTGACAAGCAAAATCTGCAATAAATCTTTCTTCCTGATACCTTAGTAGCCACTAAGCTGAAGTGAAGACAGCATGTTCTTTGTCTATCTCCTTAACTTCTTGAATATTTTAGGTAAAATTATACTAATGTGTCCATTTGTTTTAATTTAATTAAATTCTATGTCTTTGTGCAGCTGAGGACTGCTCTGCATTTAAATTGATGTAATGGTTGCATTGTTCAATTAAATGGAGTTGCGTGAAACGATCGTACTGCATTACCTCTGGATATCCTCGTTACTTATTTTGATTATATATATATTGCAAAGTAAAGTTGTAAGGTACCGCACTAGTGGAAATATATATGAAAGAAGGTTTGAAAATGCAATTTTAAAGATGTTTCTTAACTTGACCGGTTTCACATTTTTAGAAAAAGATTGTCGAAAGTAAAATGTAAAGCTTTGTATGAGCTTTGTTGTGTTAAGTACTGGTTATCACAAAAGTATTAAAAAACAGAAATACATTCTTTGACGATATGAAAATGTTAAAAACAGTTTACAAGAAAGTATTTGAGAAAGTAATCAGAATGGGACTCCAAAAAGTAGAGTTCAATAAAAATCATGTTTGTTTGGTAGTATATATATATACACATACAGAAGGAGATATATTTAAGAATTTACAAAGATCGTAGAAGAATAACTGACTTTTCTGACATTTTCTCTTGTGTGTAGCTAAGTTTTAAAAAATGGTTGAGAACCACAGCTCTACACGAACCTAACTGACAACGACGACAAGGGTTCCAGTTGATCCGATCAACAGAACAGCCTGCTTGTGAAATTGGCGTGTAAGCGGCTGAACGCTCCACAGTCACATGTACCCTTAACGTAGTTCGGAAGGAGATTCAGCGTGAGACACAGTGTAAACAAGGCTGGTCCCTTTAAAATACAGGTACGACTCATTTTTGCCAGCTGAGTGCACTGGAACAACGTGAAATAGAATGTCTTGCTCAAGGACATAACGCGCAACTGGAGATCGAACTCACAACCTTACGATCGTAAGCCGAATTGTCTAACCATGCGCCTTCACTCTACACGAACCATGTCATCCATTACTTCCTTTTCACGAACATTAGCTCTCTAAAAATTCCCTCACCGTCATATTTTCCCTGCAGTCAATGATCGAACACAACTTATCTTGCCTTTGGCAGTTAGCATTTTCTCTGCAGCCAACGACCTAATACTAATGATCTTGTTTATAGCAGTTAGCTTTCTTGAGAGTCGAACGTGAACGTCTAAGTTCTAAAACGAAGATAGTTGACGGGCAGCAGTGCTACGTTTGGCAAAATAGACTGATGAATGTTTGTTAGTAAACAACAATTCTACAGATGGTAATATTTAGCCAAACATCTGTAACGCCAGCTTTTGATAGGCGTGGCAACCTAAAGGAAAAGTTTAATTTTCGCACCTAAAATTGCCGCTAGAACATTTGAAAACTTTCTGGGGAAAGCATACAAAAAAAAAACAGATTCGTCTCTCTCTCTCTCTGAAATGAGGGGGTACACTTGGCTTATTGCAACTGGAAGCTACGTATATGTTCAGTCCCTCATTTGATAAGACAATTTTCAACCCACAATTTCTTCGTTGGAGAATTATTCCTACCACAACAAATTATGTTTCACTCTTTCTTTGACAATTACTCTTTGATTCAAACACATGTATTAAACGATTGTAAATATTGTAAAAGCAAAATGTTAAATGTTATCAATAAAACATGATTGAAGATAATTTATCTTTTTCTCCAGCCGCCTTCTTCAAAAATCTAACCAGATCTGAAAGCTTATAAAGTTCATGGCCGTTGCTTCTCCTCTAAACTAATACATACGAAAATTATGCCAGAAACTCATGGTAAGTCTACTGGTTTGAACAAAAAATAATACCAATGAATGCGATTTTAGATAATTATTCGACAGACATAAGGACTAAATATGCAGTCGGGCCAGAGAATTGGGAAAATGTTTTGCAGTGGTTCCTCGGTTCCTTTATTTTCTGAGTTCAAATCCCGTCGAGGTCAACTTTGTCTTTCAGCTCTCCAGGATTGATAAAATAAAGTACCAATCGAGTACAGGGGTCGATGGTATTGACTAACCAGCCTTCCCTCCTATAACTGCTGGCTTTGTGCCTAAATTACAGGCCGTTGTGTAGAAGGGTGTGAGACGTTTCGGCACAGCTGTTTTGGTGTCGCTGATTGGATGCTGACTTTTTTATTCTTTTCCTTTTATTCGTTTCAGTCATTTTGACTGCGGCCATGCTGGAGCACCGCCTTTAGTCGAGAAAATCGACCCCAGGACGTATTCTTTGTAAGCCTAGTACTTATTCTATCGGTCTCTTTTGCCGAACCACAAAGTTACGGGGGCATAAACACACCAGTATCGATGTCAAGCGATATTGGGACACACACACACACAAACATATACACACACATACATATATATGCGACAGGCTTCTTTCAGTTTCCGTCTACCAAATCCACTCACAAGGCTTTGGCCGGCCCGAGGCTATAGTAGAAGACACTTGCCCCAAGGTGCCACACAGTGGGACTGAACCTGGAACTTGACAAACTATTTTATTGTCATCTGCTTTTCCTCCCTCTCTGCCCCTCTCTCTCTCTCTCTCTCTCTCTCTCTCTCTCTCTCTCTCTCTCTCTCTCTCTCTCTCTGCATGTATGTGTGTGAGCATCTATTTATGTTTCTATGTATTTGTAATGTCTCTCTCTCTTTCACACACACGTTATTTGTATGTCTATAATTCTGTGTGCACGCACGCGCGCGCCTGTGCCTGCTTGCTTTTGCCTCCAGCGCCAAAACAGGGCTCAAGCTCCAGTCAGCCGTGCCAAATTCTAAGCGCGCAAACAGCTACGCCCAAAGTCTCATTCCGTACACATTAGAGACTTCTGTATTCTAATGTGACAAATGATTTATGCTGTTGAATGAAGCTTGACATTCTGTAAAGCAACAAAGTTTGATAGTCGATAGAGACAAGAATATTGGAAAGCTTTAAACATATGCTATCTCTCGTGGATTGACTGAAGAATATTCGAGGCGATTTCAATTCCGGATCTTTACCTTTTGACCGACAGATTTAAAAAATAATTTTTTGTAACTAAACACTTTTAAACTTTGGACACTGGTAGAATGTGTCATATAAAACATGTTTGACTCCTAGCATTTTTGAAAAAAACTTATATTTACGAAGTAATTTCATGTTAAAGTAGGCCTATTTCGGTAATTTCAACCAATCAATGACGTGTATTCAGCTGAATAAAATTACTGCCGTGGTTTGTCAACAACAACTATCGGCGGTTGTATTTTTCGTTTGTCACTGTTATTTATGACATCGTTCGCGCGTTTGTACTGGTTTTAGCCTTAAGGTGTTAGGGTTAGGGTTTTAGGGTTAGGGTTAAGGTTTTGGGGTTAGGGTTGTCATAAATAACAGTGACAAACGAAAAATACACCACCGGTAGTTGTTGACAAACAACGGTAGTAATTTTATTCATCTGAATACACGTCATTGATTGGTTGAAATTACCGAAATAGGACTACTTTAACGTGAAATTACTTCATAAATATAAGTTTTTCTCAAAAATGCTGAGAGTAAAAGATGTTTCATATGACACATTCTACCAGTGTCCGAAGTTTGAAAGTGTTTAGTTACAAAAAATTTTTTTTTTTAAATCTGTAAGTCAAAAGGTAAAGATCCTCAATTCCTAGTGAGTGTCGTTTCACTTCATTTACGCAACTAATGTCTTTACAAAAAGCATAAACATCACATGAGACCATTTATCTCTTTTATGAAACAATATACTCCATTAAGTAACCATGTATACAAGTGGTTTTTAGTGTGTGTGTGTGTGTGTGTATAGTGGATAAGATAGCTTGTTTAGGTGCCAATTTCTTACAAGATAATGTTCAGAATGAATTAATTTCGCAAAAATCGGCTCCTAAATTAGTCAATGGAACTGAAACGACAGCAGCAGCAGCAATAATAATAACAACAATACCAACAACAATATGAAGATCAGATTTGCTAACGATAAGTAAAAATATCATTAGAATATTGAAGATAAAAATTAACCAAAACAGCAGTGTTCACCTGAGAATGTTTGAAACGTGGGCTTAAGATGATGTGTGGTGTGCCAAAATCATTTGAGATGTATTACTTAATAGTGTTTGGACGTTGATAGTGGCAGTGATGGTGGTAGTAGCGGCGGCAGTGGTAGTGGTGGTGGCAGTGGTGGTGGTGGCAAATGGTAGCGGGGGTGATTGTTACGATGGTAGTGATGATGGTGGTGGGGTCGGTGGTAGTAGTGATGATAGTGTGATAGTGATAGAGGTAATTGTTGTTGTTGTTGTTGTTGTTGTTGTTGTTGTTGTTGTTGTTGTTGTTGTTGTGGTGGTGGTGGTGGTGGTGGTGGTGGTGGTGATAGTCGTTGATTGAATTTTTGCAAAAGCGAACCCAAACCCCAAATCCCAAATCCCCGAATTTATACTACGCTACGTTACGCCCCCGTGACTTCATGGTTCGACAAAGTTTAAATAATTACTTTCTGTTCCTCTCATTTATGATATACTCGACGGAGGTAGATCCAGTGACATTCTTTTGTTCTTTTACTTGTTTCAGTCATTTGACTGCGGCCATGCTGGAGCACTGCCTTTAGTCGAACAAATCACAAATCGGTCCTAGGATTTATTCTTTGTATGCCTAGTACTTACTCCATCGGTCCTTTTGCCGAACCACCAAGTTACGGGGCCTAAACACACCAACACCGGTTGTCAAGCGAATGTGGGGAAGGCAGATACAGACACACAAACGCAACACACACACACACACGCACACACACACACACACACACACACACACACACACGACAGACTTCCTTCAGTTTCCATCTACCAAATCCACTCACAAGGCTTTGGTCGGTCCGAGGCTATAGCAGAAAACACTTGCCCAAGGTTCCACACAGTGTGATTAAGCCTGGAACCATGTGATTTGGTAGCAAACTGCTTACCACACAGCCACGCCTGTACTTACAAAAGTTTTTTTTTTTTTTAATAAACGCCGGAATCGATTTGTTCGACTAAACCCGTTCAGTGGCTGAAAGAAGCGAAAGATGTAAGATAAAGCAAAGTATAGTAATTATTATCAGTTCGTCGACAAATAGAGATTATTTAAAAACTGATTATTGGCGACGGAAACAGTATTAATACCGAAAAGTGATCTTTACATCCAACTTAACATGGATGTCTTGTCAGAACACCGAATTCTGCGTTATTAGCTTTCAGCGATGCTCTTTCAGCGTTATTAGCTTTCAGTTTCAGCTTTTGGTGCATAAAAACACACGCATAAATCGTACCAGACGAAACGTGTCTGTCATAGGCGCCGGAATTCTCATATCACGTAATTTCGGTTTGCTGGACCTCGTCAGTGGCAAGTACCAAGTGACCACATGGCAGTCAAATCTCGTTGATACTTTATAAGTTGGATATAAAGATTACTGTTAAAGTTTATTTTGTACTATCGAATACAATCTCTCTCTCTCTCTCTCTCTCTCTCTGATAGCCGGACTTAGTATATTGAGCAAGGTATCTTTTTAAAAAAGCACCCAGGGTGACACATCTGCACTGAAGGATGCAACACAACTAGTTGGGCAAGTGTTTTCTGCTATAGCCTCGGACCGACCAAAGCCTTGTGAGTGGATTTGGTAAACTGAAGGAAGTCTGTCGTGTGTGTGTGTGTGTGTGTGTGTGTGTGTGTGTGTGTGTGTGTGTGTGTGTGTGTGTGTGTGTGCGCGTGTGTGTGTGTGTTGCGTTGTACAGTATCCCACCCGCAATGTAAGATGGCTCGAAACGATCAGTGTGATTAGAAATGGATCTCATGAATTCCAATTTCTGTTCCTCTCATTTGTTATATATACTCGACGGACACTGAGGAATTCCTGAGGTAGATCCAGTTACATTTAAGTTAAAACTGTGGATGACATCAGATAACCACAGACAGTGGAAGTACTTTAATCGGCATGCTAATAGTTGTATACCCAAAGTTTAAATAATTACTTTTATAATAATAATAATAATAAGTATGACCCCCTTCGGTCATGAATGACCATGGGATTGCACCTAGAAAGTTACCCTCCGAGGCACAAGTTGAGCAAGGTTGTTTATGGAAGACCAGCAGTCGCCCATGCATACTGGCCTCCCCTCTCCTCGCCACCGATGTTATCCAAGGGAAACGCAAAGGCCGATACAGCTTGGCACCAGTGACGTCGCAGCTCATTTATTAACGTGCAAGTGGCTGAGCACTCTACAGACACGTGTAACCTTAACGTAGTTCTCGGGGAGATTCAGCGTGACACAAGTGTGACAAGGCTGGCCTTTTGAAAGACAGGTACAACAGAAACAGGAAGGAAGAGTGAGAGAAAGTTGTGGTGAAAGAGTACAGCCGGGTTCACCGCCACCCCCTGCCGGAGCGTCGTGGAGCTTTAGATGTTTTCGCTCAATAAACACTCACAATGCCCTGTCTGGGAATCGAAGCTGCGACCCTACAACCGCGAGTCCGCTGACCTAACCACTGGGCCATTGCGCCTCTACTTATAATAATAATAATTATTATTATTATTAATAATAATAATAATAATAATAATAATAATAATAATAATAATAATAATAATATGCTGTATAAAATTGTAAAATAAAAGAAAAGAAATTCTGAGGATGAACAAGTCTCCATATTCTATATCGTTATAATTAATGCTAATGTATATATGTTCTTTTATTCTTTTACTCGTGTGTGCATGTGAGAATGTGTGTGTGTTTGCATGTGCGTATGTGCTTGCGTGTATGCGCATGTCCGTGTGTGCATGTGCGTTGTGTGTGTGTATGTGTTGTGTGTGTGTGTGTGTTTCTGAGAATGTGTTGGTGAACGTGTATGAATGCGTCTATGTATTTACACCCGCACCTAATTATGCATGTGTTATTCATTAAACATGCTTTCCTTACACCTTTTACTTCATTTCTCCCCTCCACCACCACCCCTGACTCACATCCTGTTAACAAAGAACATCACCACCACCACCACCACCACCCTGCCAAACACACATCATACCTAAACCACTTGTTCTCATGTTTTCATTATATGTATGTATACAGGCACACACACACAAATATATTTATATACAAAGATCTTTTAAATATTTTAGGGCACAGCTTGGATTATAACCATATCTACAAACTATACACACACCTACACACACACAGAAATACATACATTTCATACATACATATATATTCTTTTATTCTTTTACTAGTTTCAGTCATCTGACTGCGTCCATACTGGAGCACCGCCTTAAAGTTTTTTCTTTTAGTCGAAGAAATCGCTCCCAGGTCTTATTCTTTGTAAGCTTAGTACTTATTCTATCGGTGACTTGGGCGAACCGCTAAGTTACGAGGATGCAATCACGCCAGCATTGGTTGTCAAGCGACGATGGGGGACAAATAGACACACACACACACACACACACACACACATAAATATATACACACATACATACATATATGTACACACACACACACACACACATATATATATACACACACATAGAGACTAAATTGTTACCATTATATAATTTTTATTTCGCGCATGCGCACGTTTCTTTTTGATTTTTTTCGACTACACAGTATAGTAGGGTCAGATGGGCACCGTTTGTGAGAAAAACAGTACCATAACTCAATATTCTCTGCTAGAAATTTAGAAACGACATGCTGCACTGCTCTGCATTCGCGCCGGCGGCTCCAATACGAACAGATCGTGAACTCACAGAACAACCATTGGCTTGCCGTGTCTCCAAAACAAGTACAGAAAGTGATAAATGTCAAACGTCCAATCAACATCGTGGTGTTTGGAGTGATCACTAGTGATGGCGACGTTATGCCTCCATTCATCTTCACACACGGCCTCACACTCAACATGGAGGCCTACATCAAGTGCCGGGAGGAGGTAGTGCTGCCCTGGGTCAAGTGGGTAGCTGCTGGAAGACCCTATGTCTGACAGCAGGACTGTGCACAATGCTACACTAGCAGATGAACCCAGTCATGGCTGTCAGACAACTTCTGCGACCACACCACCCCTGACATCTGGCCACCTAACTCGCTTGATTATTATGTGTGGGGTACAGTTGAGCGAGAGGCCAACAAAATTCTTTGTTAAACCAAAGATGAACTGAAGGCAAAGATTATGGCAGCATTCACCAACATAAACAATGAGACTGTCCAGAAGAGTTGCAGGACATTCTGTAGTCGTCTGGAGGCTGTGGTTGAGGAATAGAGGAATATCATTACTTTCCATCACTGGAAGAGTTTTTACTAGGATCCTTCTAATTTGGCTCCAGAACATCACTGTAAAAATCCTTCCAGAATCTCTTAAGGGATCTAATTTGCCATCAACGCCATCACCATATAGGAAGTGATCAACATGAAGAAATTGAACTTTTCGATACGAGATAAAGCCGATGACAATGATAGTGTGGCTGTGTAGTAAGCTGGCTTTCCAACCACATATGCCACCTTCAGTCCTACAGCGTGGCACCTTGGGCAAGTGTTTTCTACTATATCCTATATAATTATATATACATGTGTCTTTATTCTGTATGTCAACCCCGCCATACACACACACACACCGGCGACCGCTTGACAACTGATGCTAGTGTGTTTACGTCCCTGTTACTTAGTGGTTCGGCAAAAGAGACGATCAAATATGTACCAGGTTTAAAAGGAAAACACGTACTAAGGGCGATCTGTTCAACTAAATTTCTCCGAGGTGGTGCCCCAGCATGGTCGCAATCTAGCAACTGAAACAAGTGAAAGATATATGTATTATGTTATATATAATAAGTGTATGTGAATACAGTATATCTTTTTGTATGATTATTGCTTTAATTATAATTTCTTAAAACGTAAACTCTTTTTCATCCGTGTTTGTTTGTGCATGTATGTGTGTATGTATACACACACACAGACACCACACACACACATATATATTATATAATATATATATAGATGAATATATGAATATATATGATATATATATATGAACATATATATATTATATATATATATATATATATATATATATATATATATATATATATATAGATATATATGAATATATGAATATATATATGAACATATATATATATATATATATATATATATATATATTCATATGAATATATGAATATATATATATATGAATATATGAATATATATATATGAACATATATATATATATATATGAATATTTTATTTTATAGAAGGAGCTTCTACAGGACTAGAACTGTAACATTCAAATGAAATCATCATGACGATTTCATTTGAATGAACAGTTCTAGTCCTGTAGAAGCTCCTTCTATAAAAATAAATTAATTTACTCTGCTATGTATTGAGTACCTTATTTACTGTGGTTAACCCCGACTCAAACCGGGACCTACATATATATATATGAATATATATATAATATATATGTATATAAATATGTGTATATAAATATATATATATATATATATGTGTATATAAATATATATATATATATAATGTGTGTATATAAATATATATATATATATATATATGTATATAAATATATATATATATAAATATATATCTTTGACTGCGGCCATACTGGAGCACCGCTTTAGTCGAGCAAATCGACCCCGGGACTTATTCTTTGTAAGCCCAGTGCTTATTCTATCGGTCTCTTTTGCCGAACCGCTAAGTGACGGGGACGTAAACACACCAGCATCGGTTGTCAAGCAATGCTAGGGGGACAAACACAGACACACAAACACATACACACACATATACATATATATATATATACATATATACGACAAGCTTCTTTCAGTTTCCGTCTACCAAATCCACTCACAAGGCATTGGTCGGCCAGGGGCTATAGCAGAAGACACTTGCCCAAGATGCCACGCAGTGGGACTGAACCCGGAACCATGTGGTTGGTTAGCAATCTACTTACCACACAGCCACTCCTGCGCCTATATGTGTATATAAATATGTGTATATATAATATATATATATATATATATATATATATATATATATGAATATATGTATAAATATATATATAATATATAGTATATACAAATATATATGTTATATAATAAATATGTAGATATATATATATATATATATATATATATATATATAATATATATATTATATATATATATAATATATATATATATATATATATAACTTAGAATAACTTAGAAAAGTTATAACACCACCTGGCGAAGTCTTTCAATTTAGGATTTGGGCACCAAGACCCATTCGAGCAGAGAGTTATTGTTTGCGGAGACATATCCGGGTGTGGGTGGTTTGTCCGGGACTGTTTGAAGGAATTTGTCCAAAGACTTCTTGAATTTTGTGTGGTCAGTTTCTGTTTTGACGTGTCCTGGTGTAATGTTGAAGAGAGCGGGTCCAATTGAGGTGAAATAATTGTACCGTATTGTTGTTATGAGATGCGATTTAGATTTTTGTTGTGAACGGATAGCATGTAGTCCAAGCCTTGGATGTATTTTGAAGGTGATGCCAACATCATTCGGACAGTGCTGATGGAATATTTTCCACATCATACAGATAATGTAGCGTTCACGGCGTCGTTGGAGTGAATACAGTTTCAGCTTTTCTAGTCTACCTCAGTAGTCGAGGTCTGACATGCCATCTATCTTTTTTGTGATTGACCTTTGGGGAGCTTCAATTCTCATAATATTTTGTTTCGTGTAGGGAGACCACAGTGGACGGCAGTATTCAAGGTGGGGTCGGGAAAAAGTGGAGAAGAGAAGGATAATGGTGTGGGAATCTCTTGACTGGAAGGTTCTGAGAATCCAGGAATACATTCTGCGGGCCATGTCAACTTTGCCACATGTATATAAATATATGTATATATATATATATATATATGTGTGTGTGTGTGTATAAATATGTATATAAATATGTATATATAAATATGTATATATATAAATATGTGAGGGCGCGTGGCTTAGTGGTTAGGGCATTCGGCTCATGATCGTAAGGTTGTGAGTTCGATTCCCGGCGACGCGTTGTGTCCTTGAGCAAGACACTTTATTTCACGTTGCTCCAGTCCACTCAGCTGGCAAAAATGAGTTGTACTTGTATTTCAAAGGGTCAGCCTTGTCACTCTCTGTGTCACGCTGATTATCCCCGAGAACTACGTTAAGGGTACACGTGTCTGTGGATGCTCAGCCATTTGCACGTTAATTTCACGAGCAAGCTGTTCCGTTGATCGTATCAGCTGGGACCCTCGTCTTCGTAACCGGCGGAGTCTTGATATATAAATATATATATATATATATATATATATATATATATATATATATATATATGGATATATAATAAATATGGATGTATATAAATAAGGATATATATATAGATATAAATATATATATATATATATATATATATATGTATATAAATATAGATATATATAAATATATATAAATATATATGTATAGATATATATAAATATATGTATAGATATATTAAATATAGTATATAAATATATATATATATATAAGTATATATATATATATATAAATATATGTATATATATATATATATATATATATATATATATATATATATATATATATATATATATATATATAATATATATATGCAGGTGTGTTAATGTAAGTATTTGTCTCCCGAGGCGAACATCGCCATTGCATTTGATAAGAAAAACAGGAAACTGGGCAAGCTGGTTTAATTCAGCGGAAATATTGAGAGAGGACAACATGGCTCCCCGTGGACGTAAGTATTAAATGATTTATTAAAAGCAGATTTTGCTCGCTTCAAGATTATCTGCAAAGGAAAGAAATTACTTTTTGGCGACATTGTCAGCAACTACAGAGAAAGCAAGTTATTACAGTAGCCCAAAAGAGAAGACGATTCTTGCATTATAATGGTTTCTAATATTAGCACAAGGTCAGAAAATTTGAGGGAGGGTATCAGTCGGTACCAACGATCCCGGTATTTGACTGTTACTACAATTTATCGACCCCGAAGGGATGAAAGGCAAAACTGACTTTGGCAGGATTTGATCTCGGAACGAAAAGAGCCAGAACAAATATTGGTTTCAAATTTTGGTGCAAGAAAAGTAGTTTCGAGGGAGGGGTTGAGTCGATTACATCGACCTCAATGCTCAACTGGTACTCATTTTATTGAAAGGCAAAGTTGACCTTTGCGAAATTTGAACTCGTAACGTAAGGACGGATGAAATGCCTTTAAACATTTTGTCAAGTATGCTAACGATTTTGCCAGCTCACCGCAACTGGTTTCTGATTTCAGCATAAGGCCAAAATTTCTGAGGGATCGGGAATAACTGATACCATCGACCTAGTACTTGTTTCGTTCTTCATTTTATCGATCCCGTAAGAATGAAAGGCAAAGTTAACTTCAGCGGAGTTTGAACTCGGAACATGAAGAACCTGAATAAATACCACAAAAAATTAATATCAAAAAGCTAATACCGCAAAACCATGACTCAGGTGGAACTAACGGAGAGATTGTGCAGTAAATTCGTGTTAAGATTGCTGGGCATTCCTCCAAACGTCAGGTCGGTCAATCTATGCAGCAAGACTTCTAAGCTCTACTTACCAGTTCCATCAGTGGAGGAAGAATTCAAAGCCCTAAAGTAAGAGCAGTCAGCACATTGCTTTTATTTGAAGATGAAAGTCAGACACGCCAGCAAGATCATGAAAAGTTGCGGGAAGCGAAAGCCCTGGGAAGCGAAAGCCCTGGGAAGCGAAAGCCCTGGGAAGCGAAAGCCCTGGGAATCTGTGAAGAAAGGAGAAACGTATTGGAAGCACCAAGAGACTGTTCTGGTAATCTGACAAGGAAAGCAAAGACTTAGCACCGAAAGGTGGAGAAATACTAATACCAGTAAGAGAGAGCTTATAGTGTAGATGACCCAAAGAAGAGAAGATTGCTGCGTAAAAGCGGTTAGAGTTTGCCTGTTAGGAACGATGGGTTCAGAAACAAACATCCATAAAAGGATAGATGGGTTTTTTTTACAAAACAGTCACCCCAATTATTAGCGATTTGGCTAATAAATATGCCCTTAATTACTTTTTCAGTTTACTAATTCATAAACTCATTAACAACCGTTCTCAAAAACAACGTACATTCAAAACCTTACGCACACGCACACGTGCGCACGTACAAGATAAAAGCTCGCCATTACTAAGTGAAAGAAACCCTATCGTGTATATATATATATGTGTGTGTGTGTGTGTGTGTGTGTGTGTTTGTCTCCCCACATATCGTTTGTCAGCCGATGTTGGTGTGTTTATGTCCCCGTAACTTAGCGGTTCGGCAAACAAAAACCGATAGAATAAGTGCTAGACTTACATAGAATAAGTTCTGGGGTTGATTTGTTCGACTAATGGCGGTGTTGCGGCATGGTCGCAGTCAAATAGCTGAAACGAATAAAAGAATCACATCACAAAATAACATAAACAACCAATGAAGAGGTCACACCATGCAATCATTAGACACGAACGAACAAATACAAACACTGAACTACACACACATGCGCGCATCGAACGATATAGATATACTAGGAATACTGAGTTGTAACAGTTCTTGCCTGGAGATCACTGTGGCGTGAAACTTGAGTCGCGAAACAAACTGTCAGTCTCAACAAAAAGCAAACATACCCCCTTTAATATGTATTCACTACTCCTCTCTCAATCGTCCGACATAAACTAACATGTATGTGTATACATGTGTGTGTGTGAGAGAGAGAGAGAGAGAGAGAGTGAGTGAGACTGTGTGGCCCAATGATAACACGCTTGCCACATCTGGATCTATGGGACCCGCTGTAGATGTGGGTTCGCGTCTCACGGATATCTCCGACAGTTTTCTTTTTTGTTATCCAAGAGTTTTTCTTTACCCAATATTTACACGCTGCTATTTAGTTTTATCTGCTTTCAGTTTCACCGTTCAAAATTTTGAAAATATTTATTTCACGCTCTCCTGAGAATTTTTAATTTGTGTCTCACACACACAACACACACACACACACCACACACACGCACACACACACATACATGCACACACTCACACACACTCACACATACACACACACACTCCACTCTCTAGCAAGCTTCTTGCATCCTCTAATATAATTAAGAATTTATTGCATAGCTGTTTATTGCTAATATCGCTTGTATGTATGTATGTATATATATATATATTATATATATATATATATATATTATATATATATATATATATATATATATATATATATATATATATATTATATATATATATATTTGTTCCACGTCCTCGCGTTGTGTTTTCTCTTTGTGTTTTCATGTTTGGATTAACTTTATATATATACTAGCTGAAGGTGACCCGCTCTACGCGCGGGTAAGAGTGTGGTTGTTACTTTCTGTTGCTTCCTTTCAGCACGTAAAAAGCACCATCCGAACGTGGCCGATTGCAGCGCAGCCTTGACTTGCTTCTGTGCCGGTGGCACGTAAAAAGCACCAACCGATCATTGCCGCTGCGAGCCCCCCTGGCACCTGTGCCGACGGCACGAAAAAGGCACCCACTATACTCACAGAGTGGTTGGCGTTAGGAAGGTCATCCACCTGTAGAAACACTGCCAGATCAGACTGGAGCCTGGAGCAGCCTCCTGGCTTCTCAGACCCCGGTCAAACTGTCCAACCCGTGCTAGGACGGAAAACGGACGTTAAACGATGATGATGATGATGACTCTCCCTCTTTGTTTCTCACTCCTTTCTCTCTCACTTTCCCACTCTCTTACTTTTCTTTTCTCTCGGACTCTCCCTCGCTTTCTCTTACTCTCTATCTTTATCTATCTATCTCCCATTTATAAACAACAGAAGATCTTGAGTAAGTTGAGAAATAAAATATTTAGAAAGATCAATCATAAATATCAAGCAGTGGCAACGGAAAGGTCTGCTTCAAGGCAGACAGCAAAACGCTAACATTTAAAAGGGACAGACGAACTTGCGAGCTGAATAAAAATAATAAAATATTGGAAAGCAAAGTTTGAAGGGATAGAATGTGAGGATAGTAGAGTCACCATGGCTGGCATTTCTTAACGGCTGATAGCAACGTATTGACAGTTTAACGGCTGGCGTAAAATTTTGAACTTGATGTAAAAGAAAATTCGTAAACACCAATTTTTGAAGTGATTCTTTCTCCCGACAGTAGACTCACCATGGCAAGCATTCAAAACTTCTTTATCATGGACGGCAACACATTGACGATTAAAAGGCTGGCGCAAATTTTTTAGGTTGATGTAACAGAGAATTCCTAAACACCCGCTCCTTGAAATTTTAATCCCCTTCCAGCCCCATTTAGACCCCTTTTCATATTTTGGTTAATATAACCCGATTTCATTCGGGTCTACTGGGGCCACATTTTATAAGATGAGGAATTTTGTCCTAGAGGTGACGCCTTTCATTTGAGGAAAAAAATAGTTGTCATGCAAACTTGCCAGCACTTTTAACATAGGTGTGCATATTTTCAGCTGAATCGACCGACTACGTAATGCAAGATATATATATATATATATATATATATATATATATATATATATATATATATATATATATATGTATATATATATATATATGTGTGTGTGTGTGTGTGTGTGTGTGCACGCATTATATATACAAATGAGATATATATCTGTATAAATTAAATTAGAGATAAAACTACTAATAGGCAAATCAAACAGTGAAAAACCAAAAACAAAAACATTAAAAAAAATATAATATATAAAATATATAAAATATAAAATTGAAAAATTTAAATTATTTAAATTGAAAATAAAAATTATTAAATTATATTTATAATTTGTTTAAAAATATATATAACTATGAAAAAGTATGAAAAAGTTTAATATACATAAATACAGATATATACACTTTGTATATATACATTATATATACATATTTATATATAGAACACACACACACACAAACACACACATATAAATGAACGCAAGAATATCTGATTCATAATATTTGTTCTAATGCTCGTGTGTTGTTGGTGACAGACAGATACTTAAAAGAACGCCGATGTGATGGGAAGGTAGGAAACAGAGTGAGTGAAAAAGAGAGGATATTTTCTCTCTTTTTCACTCACTCTGTTTCCTACCTTCCCATCTTCCGAGAGTGAGTTTATGAAGACAGATACTTTAAATAACGGTAGTGGCACTGTCAAAGTTGTACATGAAGAGGAGTGAGAGGGTAATTGAGGAAATAGCGTGAGTGAGGAAGATGGCCCCTAGCAACCACACCTTTTAAGCTAGGGATTTCTAAGGTAGCCCACGAGCATCGTCACCTCATTCTACATGTCCCTGTAAATTTTGGAGCGAATCGGACGGGATTTAGTGGCATTGAAAGCGATCCAAGCGGTAAAAACGCATTTCAGTTTTATATTTTGAGACTAGCTGAAGGTGACCCGCTCTACGCGCGGATAAGAGTGTGGTTGTTACTTTCTGTTGCTTCCTTTCAGCACGTAAAAAGCACCATCCGAACGTGGCTGATTGCAGCGCCGCCTTGACTGGCTTCTGTGCCAGTGGCACGTAAAAAGCACCAACCGATCGTTGCCGCTGCGAGCCCCGCTGGCACCTGTGCCGACGGCACGAAAAAAGCACCCATTACACTCACAGAGTGGTTGGCGTTAGGAAGGGCATCCACCTGTAGAAACACTGCCAGATCAGACTGGAGCCCGGTGCAGCTTCCTGGCTTCCCAGACCCCGGTCAAACTGTCCAACCCGTGCTAGGACGGAAAACGGACGTTAAACGATGATGATGATGATGACTCTCTCTCTTTGTTTCTCACTCCTTTCTCTCTCACTTTCCCACTCTCTTACTTTTCTTTTCTCTCGGACTCTCCCTCGCTTTCTCTTACTCTCTATCTTTATCTATCTATCTCCCATTTATAAACAACAAAACATCTTGAGTAAGTTGAGAAATAAAATATTTAGAAAGATCAATCATAAATATCAGGCAGTGGCAATGGAAAGGTCTGCTTCAAGGCAGACAGCAAAACGCTAACATTTAAAAGGGACAGACGAACTTGCGAGCTGAATAAAAATAATAAAATATTGGAAAGCAAAGTTTGAAGGGATAGAATGTGAGGATAGTAGAGTCACCATGGCTGGCATTTCTTAACGGCTGATAGCAACGTATTGACAGTTTAACGGCTGGCGTAAAATTTTGAACTTGATGTAAAAGAAAATTCGTAAACACCAATTTTTGAAGTGATTCTTTCTCCCGACAGTAGACTCACCATGGCAAGCATTAAAAACCTCTTCATCATGGACGGCAACACATTGAAGATTAAAAGGCTGGCGCAAATTTTTTAGGTTGATGTGACAGAGAATTCCTAAACACTCGCTCCTTTAAATTTTAATCCCCTTCCAGCCCCATTTATACCTCTTTTCACCTTTTGGTTAATATAACCCGATTTCATTCGGGTCTACTGGGGCCACATTTTATACGATGAGGAATTTTGTCC
>NC_043001.1:91316908-91339408 GCF_006345805.1 Octopus sinensis | reverse complement strand
GTGGATGGCCTTATTAGAAGCACTAGACACCCGACGGCATCACTCTCAGATGGATTGAACCACAGAAGCCCTCTACCACAACAAGAAACAACCATCATAGGGAACAACAATGTTTGATTTTAGTATCATTTGGACCGACAGAGGACAACAGTAGATGGACTGCCTAAGAAGGGATCACTCGATATAGCAAGCGAATTACCAGCAGTCTATTGCAATTGCATCACCTGATACTGCCTGTCTTCTTTCTACATGTGCCTCAGTAAATGATCCTGAAAACACGGTAGGGTGGGGATCATACCCTGGCAAGGTGAGAGCCACCGGAAACAAATCCATATCTTAATAATTTCTTCTTGGTAATATTTCCTTCAATAGGCGACAAGATGGCAGAACCGTTAGCACGCCAGACAAAATTTTTAGCGGCATTTCTTCCGGCTTTATTTTCTGAGTTCAAATTCCGCCGAGTCCGGCTTTGACTGTCATCCTTTCAGAGTCAATAAAATAAAGTACTAGTCAAGTACTGTGGACAATGCATTTGACTATCTACTCCACCAAAATTTCAGGCCTTGTGCCTGTATTATAAACGCTATTTCCTTCAATGTTTTTATCTTATTTTACTTGAAAAACTCAACATCGCTGGGACAAAGACGATAGAAACCGGTTTGGAGTTGCTTGAAGCTTCTAGTCAGGACCAGCAGACTGGCGGCAGATGTATCATGGTCTCACAGTGAATATAGAAAAGGCCAAAGTCCTCACTCAACCTGCTTCAAGGACCAACCTCCCTCATTTCAACATCACCATATCTGATACACCTCTTTTATTCTTTTACTCTTTTACAAACACAGACACACAAACATATACACATACATGCACACACACACACACACATATATATATATATATATACGACGGGATTCTTTCAGTTTCCGTCTACCAAATCCACTCACAAGGCTCTGGTCGGCCCTAGGCTATAGTAGAAGACACTTGCCCAAGGTGCCACGTAGTGGGACTGAACCCGGAACCATGTAGTTCGTAAGCAAGCTAGTTACCACACAGCCACGCTTACGCCAGTTGGACAAGTCGATCATTTTCCTTATTTTGAAAGTGTTCAGTCCAATAAATGAACTTCTGCAAAAAGGTGTGGAACGCAGAATTAGATCTACCCATTGCAGCATTTCTGAACACTTACAGAGAACAAACATCTAACCACTCCAAAAACGAAACTTACGCTTTTTTCAATGTCATCGCAACGGCTATGAAAAAGCTGGAACGTTTTTCACCAGCAAAAGACAAAAAAAAAAAAAAAAAAAAAACTCTGCGCCATCTTAAATATCAAAAGGACAGGCTACAAAACCAGCAATGCTTTCCTAGAAGAAGCCAACAGTGGAAGCATAGAAGTAATCATGAAATACCAGCTATGACAGAACATATGGTCAGAACGAAGGAAGTGAAATTCCCATGTCATGTCCTCATTAGTGAAATAACCACCTAGAAAAGACCACGAGAATGTTCTTTCACCATTACAAAGACCTGCTAAAGTCATTCCTTAATGTGACTAACCTACAGAGAAAGATAATGTTTATCAAGTACTATAGTTGTAATGACAGTGTAATTATAAATAATAGCAGTTTATTGAATATTGACACATTGACATTTTTATGGCTTTATTTAGTAGAACTCTTGAAATGAACTTCATTTGAAAGTTATTTTATTGGCAATAAAAATCGTTGGTAAGAGGTACAACAATTTTGAAGCACAAATCATAAAAACTTTACAGATTTTATTTCAAAGGTTAATAACGCCGCGCGTGTGTGTGTGTGTTTGTGTGTGTATGTGTGTGTGTGTGTGTGTGTGTGTGCGCGCGCAAATTATATACATATATTGTTGTTTGATACTGTGTATATTGAGATTCCGGTTGAAAGGCCACTGGCCCTAATACTCTCTTTTTACTCTTTTACTTGTTCCAGTCATTTGACTGCGGCCATGCTGGAGCACCGCCTTTAGTCGAGCAAATCGACCCCGGGACTTATTCTTTGTAAGCCCAGTACTTATTCTATCGGTCTGTTTGCCGAACCGCTAAGTAACGGGGACGTAAACACACCAGCATCGGTTGTCAAGCAATGCTAGGGGGACAAACACAGACACACAAACATATACACACATATATATATGTATACATATATCCGACAGGCTTCTTTCAGTTTCCGTCTACCAAATCCACTCACAAGGCATTGGTCAGCCCGGGGCTATAGCAGAAGACACTTGCCCAAGATGCAACACAGTGGGACTGAACCTGGAACCATGTGGTTGGTTAGCAAGCTACTTACCACACAGCCACTCCTGCGCCTATGCGTAAACTTACCTACGTAGTTGTTAAGCATTGTAATTTGGACGTGAAGTGTTGCGATGTCGCTTTGGTGTAAGCGTTAGTATAGCTTTGTGGATTACAGCAGTCGCAGCGTTCGAATCTCGCTGGCAATATTACAACATTTTTTCCCGCTTTCTGTATTAGATATTTGTTATTGCTAAAAAATAATTCCATTTATGATAAAGTTTCCAAATCTTGCAGTAAATACGATCATCGTCTGGTATAAAGGAATCTATAAAAGATCTGAATTATTGAAAGTTCCCAATTCTATTTAAGGAATCTATACTTCTCTTCCACAGTTCCTTCCTAAAACAATGCTCTTTTTACCCATTCCTTGCATCTGAAGCTCCATTTTCAACATTTCTTTTCACAAAAACCGCCCCAAGACTTTATTCAAAATTGCACAACACACTTAATGTTGGGCCACATACATAGCGGCCCTTTGTTGATGACCTTCTCCATCAACCATACATTTGTATTATTCGAAACAAACATTGTCTTCAAAAGATTTAAGTTTACATCGAAAGAATGCAGCGTAGGATGAAAGGCAAAGTCGACCTCGGTGGAATTTGAACTCACAACGTAAAGTCAGACGAAATACCTATTTCTTTACTACCCACAAGGGGCTAAACACACAGAGGACAAACAATGACAGAAAAACGGATTAAGTCGATTATATCGACCCCAGTGCGTAACTGGTACTTATTTAATCGACCCCGAAAGGATGAAAGGCAAAATCGACCTCGGCAGTATTTGAACTCAGAACGTAAACACAAACGAAATGCTGTTAAAAATTTTGCCTGACGTGCTAACGATTCTGCCAGCTCATCGGCTTTTAACAAGCATTATTACCTTCAACTTTTGGTGCAAGACTTGCAATTGTGTAAGTCGATTACATCGATCCCAGTACTCAACTGGTGCTTATTTTAGCGACCCCGAAATTATGAAGGGCGAAGTCGAGTTCGGTAGAATTTGAGCTCTGAATGTAAAGACGGACGAAATACCGCTAAGTATTTTGCTCGGCCTGCTAACGATTCTGCTAGCTCGCCGCCTTGTACACAGTTATACATATCAACACCGTCATAGCTGGTCTCAAGTCAGGTTGAGAAAAAAAGGATATTAGATGTATTACCCCTGCACTATCCATTTTCTGCATTGCTGCTGAAACAACCACGAGTGAATATCTATCACTCCTAGTAAGGAGAGATGGTCCTCAGAGGCAGCATTCGAACCGCAGACGAAATACCTATTTCTTTACTGCCCACAAGGGGCTACACACAGAGGGGACAAACAAGGACAGACAAACGGATTAAGTCGATTACATCGACCCCAGTGCGTAACTGATACTTATTTAATCGACCCCGAAAGGATGAAAGTCGAACTCGGCAGAATTTGAACTCAGAACGTAACGGCAGACGAAATACGGCTACGCATTTCGCCCGGCGTGCTAACGATTCTGCCAGCTCGCCGCCTTACACACACACACACACACACACACACACATACATATATATATATATATATATATATATATATATATATTGGCCTGCTCGCTTAGCCAGCGGGGTGGCGTCATTCGAAGGATAAAACAATGCGAACGCATTGTGACCAGCGATGTGTAAAACATCTGATTGTCTGGTCGGTCACGTGATCACGTGATATATATATATATATATATATAGAGAGAGAGAGAGAGAGAGAGAGAGAAAGGGCGAGAGAGAGGGAGAGAGAGAGATGCATAGAAGACATAAATACAAACATATATATAGTGTAGGAGAGAGCTTAGTGCAAATATACATTTGTTGATAACTATGTGTGTATGTGTGTGTGTGTGTGTGTATTTATGTCAGTAGGCTCAGGATAGCATGCTACGAACAGTCTGTTACAAATAATCGATGCATTGATAAATGGTTCAGTAAGTTTTTCTCATTTATATGATTGAGCAATACAATACCTTGAGCCACTATAAATATCCATGTTGTCATACAATTACGAATATTACTACTAAGACTTCAACAGCTGTATACCTACTTTTTTTTAACAGCTTTTCGATGGAATTCTGGGACAGCTACGTGGGGATGCTCGATCACCTAGAAATAGCAGCTAAATTACTATCGAATCACATCCCACCGTTGTATATAAAGGGCGGGACACGTTACCCACAAAAGACGAAATAGTACTGACTAGAATGTCATTCTCTGGAATATTTGATTCGATTGCTGTTGTCCAGGATCTAAAAGAGAATAACAATAACAACAACAACCGCCTATTGATCTGGTTTTCTACTTTTCTCTGATCATCTCCTCAACGAGCTTACATGAGATATCAAATGAGATATCAGATAGTGAACTCATAGGTCGGAGATTGTTACTTTCTTATCGGTGCAGAGATGACTCAGTGACATAGTTACAAATTGACAAATTGGCAACATAAAGAACTATTTAATGTTGTTGTAGTTGTTATGGTGGTGGTGGTGGCTTAACTTTGACTGAGCAAACGGTTATTCAAACACCTACCATAACCACAATATTATGAATTTCATTCACAATGTTCAGAATGAATTTCCATCAAGAGACCAGTAATCAAAGATGAAATAACCGAAGAAGTATCTAAGGCTCTTTTGAATCAATTGTAGATAACATAATAGACATTTCGGAAACTAAACAGCTCTAGTTTGCCCCACGTTTTTCGATAATATAATCAGTAAAAGAAAAACACGATTGGTTAGAGAGCAAGTTTCCGAACTTCACGTTCAATCACTTCTGCAGTGCACATTGTCAATAGTGAGATCTATTGGTATTGATATATCGGGTTGTCCGGAGAGTTCGTGCCGATTTTTAAAGGAAAGAAAAAGGTCAATAAATACTTGCCATTACATTTTTAATCAACCAAATATGAACCATTTTGTTGCACAATGCGTCTCCTTCTTTCTTTTAACTTGAAAATACCCTTTTCCCAGAATTGACGTGGTTTCATGGAAAATAATTCATCAAGGTATCTTTTTACGTCGTCTAAGAAATTGAAATTTTTACCATTAAGACTATTCTGCAGAAACCTGAATAAGTGGAAATCCGAAGGAGCAATATCTGGTGAATATGGAGGGTGGGGTAACACATCCCAGCCAAGCTGCAGCAATTTTTGTCTGGTTCCCAAAGCATCAAGTGCCGAAAATGAACTTTCTTATCTTCCATTTTAAAAGGTTACCGAATTAACACAGGCTATAGGAACATAAATCTTCTTCCACGAAAAGATAGCTTAAACTGTGCTCTAAATGGAGGTGTAGTCAAATCCTATTTTATGGACTCAACCATGTTCTAAAATAAGTCGAAAGGTAAGCTATTATAAATCGGCACAAACTTTCCGGACAACCCAATACGCCACCCAATACTACCATTTTGGAGTCTGAACCATAAGCAGAAAAAAACTCTGGTGTTAAGTGAAGATAGGTACTGCTGTCTCATTTGCTATCTATCTACTGACACGCTCAATTATTCAACCTAGTAATGGGTGACTGCATAAAAATTGTAAACGATGCAATGAGAATTTTTCGCCATTTTGCAGCAATTTTAGTTGTTCATGGACCTGTTCACTATGCTTCAGTAATTTATGTAGTTACAGGAAGGAAAAGGTGGTCAGGCGGAGGAGCTGAAAATCTTATCCAATACACGCTGGATCTATCTGTAAGCTTCGTGTTACGCTGTGCATTGTACGCTCCCGTGAATTTCGGATATTCTAACACATTTTAGAGAGAATATCAAGTCATTGGAGACACAACATGAGGGGAAATCACGTTGTTCCACTACAGTCTTCTTCTGACAAAAATGCTACAATTTTCTTCACTGATTATGAATGTTAGCGAGCTAATTGATATCCTCTTGCATTAAAGATCTTGATGTGGACCAAAAGAAGCTGGATACCCACAAAAGTATGTGGCGTGCGATGAAACAACATGACATTGAACTTCAAAGGACCAATCAGTTTGTTTGGGAGAAGCCAAAATAACGAGAATTGCCACGACATTTAGAGCACTGAGTGATTAGTCAGACTATTGGAAACTAACCGACAAGTAATGGAGAATCCTTTTGTCAATTCTCGCCGTGAAACCTACATTCCTATCTTGGATCAGGTTCGCAGAGTTCTTACGCTACTTTTCCGTAGAAATTTGTTATATAATGAAGACCCTTTCTCACTTCGATTCTCAAAGTTACTCAAAGTTACTCTTTTCTCAACGTTGAGTATTATAGCAGAGATTTATCGGTTGAACCTGACAATGGATATGTAAGAATAAATTTAAAAATTAATTAAAAGCCGTGTTGTAAACATTATCGAACACATATACTCGTCAGTAGGAATTCATTTCAGGTACGTGATGCCGATAAGCCACCATAATGGTGAAACATTGATGTCCATCGTTCGTGGATGGGATTTGGGGTGTGTTGTCTCGCTTGTCTATGACTTTCAAGTGTTTTAACACCCAGCGCTTTGATGGAATCATCTCCACCGCGCTATATGCAGCCCACTGACGAACAAGCGGAGTTCCTACATTGAGTATGTATATTCGGGAATGTTAAAGCTTTGTATAAGTATGGAGTGCAAATACGAAAACGTGAATATCGTCTGTTATTGGATTGTAGGGAATCACTTGACGATTTCATTTTCATGAGGTACCTGTTGGATGGGTCAACATAACAGAGGCTAACAAGAACATTTGAACTTGCAACCGAAAGTGTTTTAACACCCACTGCTTTGATGGAGTCATCTCCACAGCGCTAAATCGCAGCCGACAGGCGAACCAGCAAAACACATAGTTCGATAATGTTTACAACACTAGCGCTGCTTCTACTTCTTACTTCAATAGCTCTTTAAATAACTTCCTTTTCATGTAACAATAACACGGATTTATCATAATTAAATATGTACAATTGAACAACAGCTGCTCGTATGATCTATCAGGATGTACATGCTAACAGGATGGCCATATTAATATTCATTTATGTCTTTACAATAAGCTGAATGGTGAGTGGTTGGCTGTCAAGTTGACTGAATATCAAAGAACGAATAGATTGGCGCTGGTTCAAGCACTGCAGAAGCGCTGCTTTGAGTACATATTCGAAACACTTAATTTTAAATGAGTGAGCCCTCAGATATTTAAATAGCTACTTAGAGGAAGCGATGTACGAATCAATATTACAAATAGCAGCAGTATCGAGGGATTGGTGGCCGGTATTTGTTCAATATCGCGTATGGGGAAAAACACTTGCTGTCTCATATTCGTGTGCATTTCTCGACAGAAGCACTGTTGTTGTTGTTGCTGCTGCTGTTGCAGTCGAGCGAACGGTCTTCGTCCCAGAGCTCGCAAGATGGGAGAAGTCCGAAACGTGGTCCTTTGCTATTCGTAAGACCCGCAGAAGAGAAAGCAGGTAAACCCCTGACACCGAGAGCATCGATGGATGGATGAATATACATCCAGGCTCAGCGGTTGCGTAGGAAGTCGGGGACAAAAAAAAAGGAAGAAAAAGTGTTAGAAAGTTGGAGCGAAAGAGTACGACTGGGGACTCCACCACCCGCTGCCGGAGTCTCGTGGAGCTTTAGGTATTTTCGCTCAATAAACACACACAACGCCCGGTCTGGGAATCGAAACCACGATCCTCCGACCGCGAGTCCGCTGCCCTAATTATTGGGCCATTGCGCCTCCACTTGTTGTTGCTGCTGTTGCCATTTCTGTCGCTGTTGATGTTGTTCTTTTTGTTGTAGTTGTTGAGTGACACGCTGGACAGGAATAAGGTCAAGAGTATTCTGGCCATGGCCATACCATCCTTCTTTCGGACATTACATATCTAGGGCTACATTATGCAATATTTCTTATTTCTTTATTGCCCACAAGGGGCTAAACATAGAGGGGACAAACAAGGACAGACAAAGGGAATAAGTCGATTACATCGATCCCAGTGCGTAATTGGTACTTAATTTATCGACCCCGGAAGGATGAAAGGCAAAGTTGACCCCGGCAAAATTTGAACTCAGAACGTAACTTCAGACGAAATACCTATTTCTTTACTACCCACAAGGGGGCTACACACATAAGGGACAAACAAGGACAGACAAACGGATTAAGTCGATTACACACACACACACACACACATACACATATATTCGAAATGAGGACAGCAACAACTGATGAAGGGTATTTTTCTTGTGTTAGCTCGTCCTATTTCCCATTTTTTCTCGTTGTTTACGTATTTCACTCGTACTCCCCTCGTTTATTTACGTATTTCACTAGTTTTTGTCCTGTAATTACTGTCCACGTCTTGTCTCTATCTCTCGTGTGTATGTTATTTGCGCCGTTGGTGACGTTCTGTACCCATATATTCATGTATGTATATATATATTATATTATATATACATATATTATATTAAACTAGCAGTATCGCCCGGCGTTGCTCGGGTTTGTAAGGGAAATAACTATATAAGCATTTTTAGAGAGTTATAGCCCAAAAAATAGCAAAAAAATGCTTTAAAAATGGAAAAGAAATGATGGTAAATTTTTTTTTAAATCGTTGACTCATCGTAGACATTTTTAGAGAGTTACTTCCCTTATATAATAGCGAAAAAATGCATTAAAATGGAAAAAAATGATGGTAATTTTTTTTTAAATCGTAGACTCATCGTAGACGCGCACTAATACCCAGAAGGGCTCGATATGAATCACGACTATAAGATACCCGGTTTTGGTTAAACTGCACCGCAAAATGTGGGAGTAGTTAGGAATCTAAATCGTAGGAGACAGACACACAACTTGACTTTTATATATAAAGATTATATTATATTATATTATATTATATCATATTATATATAGGCGTAGGAGTGGCTGTGTGGTAAGTAACTTGCTTACGAACCACATGGTTCTGGGTTCAGTCCCACTGCGTGGCACCTTGGGCAAGTGTCTTCTACTATAGCCTTGGGTCGACCAAAGCCTTGTGAGTGGATTTGGTAGACGGAAACTGAAAGAAGCCCGTCGTATATATGTATATATCTATATATGTATGTGCGTGTCTGTGTTTGTCCCCCCAGCATCGCTTGACAACCGATGCTGGTGTGTTTACGTCCCCGTAACTTAGCGGTTCGGAAAAAGAGACCGATAGAATAAGTACTAGGCTTACAAAGAATAAGTCCTCGGGTCAATTTGCTCGACTAAAGGCGGTGCTCCAGCATGGCCACAGTCACATAACTGAAACAAGTAAAAGAGTAAAGAGTATATATATATATAAAACCAAGAAAAGAGAAAACAAATTTCAATGGTCGGTGTTCATATTCACTCAATATATTTCAAAGCAACGGAATACTTCACAGCATACATAAGTGCACTCATAAATACATGATATAATATAAAAATGTATTAATTTATAAATATATAAATACATAAATGTACTTGCGAGGTTGTATGTCCGTATCAAAATCAATATATATATATATACACCCTATTCTGTCTTGCCTGCTTGTTTTGTCTCCTCTAAACGAACCTGATTTAAGATGTGAATTCAACATTAAAAAATTACTCTATGCTTTCGTTTACTTGATGTGAATAGATGTTAGGTGTTATTTATTTTGTGTTTGTATCTTAAATCTCCCCCAGAACTCATATTACTTCAGGAACGTCTGTTTGTCATATTTCCCACATTTCTAATCTCTGTATTTGCAAGGTTTTGTTTTCATTTGTAATTGGACAGTATTTTCAATTCCTCCGTTGATATGTTTCTCTCCCTAAACATCATCCTCCGTCAATCATTGTATGTATTTTTATTTTTCCTACTCCATTTTCAATGTAGCAAATTGCTCGTCCTGTCACTACAGTGTCATGACTTACAATATTGTCATTTATTTATTTATTTATTTATTTATTTATTATTATTATTATTATTATTATTATTATTATTATTATTATTATTATTATTATTATTATTATTATATCATTATTATTATTATTATTATTATTATTATTATTATTATTATTATTATTATTATTATTATTATTATTATTATACACTCAACAGATTGGATTGTTGGAAAAGAAAAGAATCCTAACATCGGGCTACAACAAGTAGCCTTAGATGCCAAAACCCCCCTATTGGGTTACAGCAAGTAACCTTAGATGCCAAGAACCCTCCTGTCCCTAATAACACTGTTTTCTGCATCTGTACGAAACTTGGTTTGTGCCTATTTCCTCTATCCATCTGTTCAGGTCTTTAGGGATAGTTCCCAATGCACATATAACTACTGGGATACATTTTACCCGCACTTTCCACAGCCTCTGTAATTCAATATCTAGGCCCTGGTACTTTGCTATTTTTTCTATACTTCTCATATTAAATTTTTTCATCATTTGGTGTTGTAAAGTCAATTATCTGTTACTTTCTACTCTCTTTATCTACTACCACCAAATCAGGCCTTTTAGCTTCTATTACTCTATCAGTCTGAATGTTAAAGTCCCACAACATCTTGTACTTCTTATTTTCTAGTACATTACTAGGTTCATTTATCAGTATGTTCAAATCCTAGCTTTCTACATTGCTCCCAGTGGATTGCTCTCCCTAGATTGTCATGTCTTTTCTTGTGTTCTTTCTGTGTCAGCATGCTACATTCACTTACTATAGGAGTAACGCTTACCACTTTTGATTTGCATAATCTACATTGGAAATCTACTTGGGTTTTGTCTATCTTGGCTTTTATCCAATTAGCCCTTAATGCTTGATCTTGTGCAGCTACTAACAAATTTTCTGTCTCCCTCTTCAGCTTCCCTTTCTGCAGCCATAACTGTGTCTCACTACTACTATTTACTGAAACTATCTTTGGGGATCTACCATGCAACGTCTTCACCTGCCAGTCAGATAATTTCTGTTCTTTTTTCTGATTTTTAAGTTCGTTTGGTGTTTTGGTTTCTCTATGTCTTGCTGTGACTCTAGTGGCTTTTAATAATTCTTTACTATTACCTGCATAGGAGTCTGTATCTGCTCTAACTCCACGCAGTCTTCTACTGATATTAACCCTCTTCCACCTTCCTAGATAGGTATAATCTTGCTACTCCTGCTCTTGGGTGGTGTCCTTCATACATATTGAATTCCTTCCCAATTCTTCTGTATAGCTTACAGAAATTTAAACGTAATTTAAATTTCTGTAATTTTGAAATTTTATCTCTTCTTATTTTGAACTTGACAAAGATAGACGTACTGTTGAAATATCGTTTAACTAATAAAATATCTTACAATCGAATCGCGCTCTTCGTCTTGACTATAATAATATAATAATAATTATTATTATATTATTATTATTATTATTATCATTATTATTATTATTATTATTATTATTATTATTATTATTATTATTATTATTTTTATTATTATTATTATTATTATTATTTTATTATTATTATTATTATTTGCATTTCAGTTTATGTTCATGTTTAAGATGTAAGTACAATATAGAAATTTCTAGTAACTGCAAGTGGCTCTTAACAGCTGGTACTTAGCTCCGGTTTCAGGGCGTCAAGCAGATGAGACAACTCTCCTTTGGAACAATGAAGCTCGTGAGTTTGATTTAAGTTAGAAAGCTGTGATGAAAAGCGGACACTGTAGTAACAAGAAGGCCGATCTAATACATTAAGTGGAGGACAGGATAGAAAAAAAAATGTACAATAATTGACGGAAGTAATGTTTACGAGGGGAAAAAACCAACACACCAACGAAGGAATCCAAATAAATGTTTACTTACAAGTATCCTCTTCTCCACCCACGACACACTTATCTGAACACGTAAACTTCTTAGTATTTTTTTGTCAGAATAAACCATCATCACTTTCCTTCGGACAAAATGCTTAGCGGTAGTTCTTCCAGTTCCTTACATTCTGAGCTCAAATCCTGCCAAAGTCAACTTAGCTTTTCAGCATTTTGTCAGAATTTTTGTGGTTGATAGAACAAGTAACAGTTGAATACTGGGGTCGATGTGATCGATTTCTCCCTAAAAATGTCGACTTTGTACCAAAATTTGAAACCGTCCTATACTGGGGTCGATGTAATTGACTTCTCACTAAAAATGCTAACTTTGTACCAAAATTTGAAACCAGTGAAGGCAGCGACCTGGTATAATCGTTATCACGCCGGATAAAATGTTTAGCTGCATTTCTTCCGTTTTTTTCGTTCTCAGGTCAACCACCGAAATCAGTTTTGTCTTTCATTCTTTCGGGGTTCATAAAATAAGTACCAGTTGAGGAACGGGGTCGATGTAATCGCCTAGGCACCTCTCTCAAAACTTTAATGGTTATGCCTTAGCGGACTGGCAGATATCATTGTTGCATTTCTACCTGTTCTTTTCGTTCTGAGTTCAAATTCCGCCGTGATCGATTTTTTCTTTCATTCTTTTGGATGAAATATGTACCAGTTGAGTACTTAGGTCAATGTAAGACTGCTCTCTTCCTGGTACACATAGTAGAAAAAATTATAAAGGCGACGGGCTGGCAGAATCGTTTGTACTCCTAGAAAATGCTTAGCGGTATTCCGCTCGTCTTTACGTTCTACGTTCAAATTCCAGCGAGGTTGACTTTGTCTTTCATCCTTTCAGGGTTGATAAAATAAGTACCAGTTGAGCATGGGGTTGAGGTAGTCGACTAGCCCCTCCCACCATAATTTCAGGTTTTGTGCCTATAGTAGAAAGGATTATTATTATTATTATTATTATTATTATTATTTTATATTATTATTATTATTATTATTATTAGGCAGAATCGTCAGAGCGTCGGAAAAATGCTTTGCTGTGTTTCTTTTGACTCTTTACATTCTGAGATCAGATTCCATCAGGGTCAATTTTCCTTTCATTATTCTAGGGTCACTAGAACATAGTATCATACAATTACCCCTGGGTTGATTGTGTTGACTATTGCTCTTCCCCTCAAAACATATATCCGTGACTCACTGATTGGAAAACGCCTGCTGTAAATCATGCATTCAACCCTTGCTGTTTTAATCGCTGAGCATTCCTGCTTCACCACATTTCCAATTTCGAATCGTATCGTTTTCAAAGCCGTTTCTCGATAACTCTCGTCCAGTTGTAACTCTATCTGAGCTCAGTAAAATAGAGGGTTTGCTGACACTTTACTGAACTTCCGAGACAGATGGGAAGAAAGAAAGAAGGAACGTGTCCTCAAATCGGTACAGGCGTAGTAATAATAGGCTCAGGCGCGGCTATGTGGTTAAAAAGCTTGATTCAACTATAAGGTATTGATTTCAGTCCCAAGAGCAGCTTTTGGGCAAGTACCTTCTAATATAACCTCGAGCCGACCAAAGCTTTGTGAGTAGATTTTATAGACGGAAATTGAAAGAAGCTCCTCGTATATGTGTATGTGTGTGTGGCTGTATATAAACACACACACACACACACACACACCACACACACACACACCACACACACACACATACACACTAAACACATACATGTATGCGTGTGTGTATGTATTAATGTACATATGCATCTATCTTCCTGTTTGTGTTTGTTCTCCTTACAGCTTGACAACTGGTGTTGGTTAGTTAGGCGCAGGAGTGGCTGTGTGGTAACTAGTTTGCTTACCAACCACATGGTTCTGGGTTCAGTCCCACTGCGTGGCACCTTGGGCAAGTGTCTTCTACTATAGCCTCTGGCCGATTAAAGCCTTGTGAGTGGATTTGGTACACGGAAGCTGAAAGCAGCCCGTCCTATATATGTATATATATATATGTATGTATGTGTGTGTTTGTGTGTCTGTGTTTGTTCCCCCAACATCGCTTGACAACCGATGCTGGTGTGTTTACGTCCCCGTAACTTAGCAGTTCGGCAAAAGAGACCGATAGAATAAGTACTAGGCTTACAAAGAATAAGTCATGGGGTCGATTAGCTCGACTAATGGCGGTGCTCCAGCATGACCGCAGTCAAATGACTGAAACAAGTAAAAGAGTAAAAGAGAGTCCCTGGCGGTTTAGCAAAAAAAAAAAAAGACCGATAGAAGTTCCAAACTTACAAAAAATGTACTGGGGTCGATTATTGCGAGTAAACCCTTAAATGTGGTGTCCTAGCATAGCCGCACTCCAATGACTGAAAGAAATAAAAAAATAAAAAAAGATAAAAGGAACACAAATGCTTACCAAAGGCATCCAAGAGCCAGACGGTGAGAGTGTTAAACTGGGCGCCACATTAAGTCTACCATTCATAGAGTTGGGTCTGTTGCTGAGTTAATCTAATGGCGACTGTGGATATATTCCGTTATCTTTCGTTGTACGTTTTTTCCTTCTTTTCTTACGGTTGCCACAATGCTGGTTTCCCTTGTAATTTACTTATGAATAAACATAAACATGCAAACAGAAACACGTTGGTATGCGCACACATTTACAGATAAAATATTTATTCATCCTATTTTCTTCGTCCAAAACGGCTTCATTCTATTTCTCACTCACATACTCTCTTTCTCTCTCTCTACCTCATCAAATATCTCCGTTTCTTCTCTCTCACCTATTGACCAACACACTCATAAACTCAATCATTTTATCTTTCCCACTCTGTTTCTATCTATCTATCTATCTATCTATCTATCTATCTATCTATCTATCTTCTTATCTCTCTCTCTCTCTCTCTCTCTCTATATATATATATATATATATTATATATATATATATATATGTGTGGTGTGTGTGTGTGTTGTGTGGTGTTGTGTGTGTTGTGTGTATGTGTTGTATGGTGTGTGTATGTATGTTGTCTGTATGTATATATATATGTATATATATATATATATATATATATATATATATATATACATTATTGAAGTTACCTGTCTGCTTGATAACCTGTTTATCTAAAAAGAAGTTGAAGCAAGCTAGAGTGTGTTCCGATCCAAAGGCCCTCAGTTTCCACAGCGTTTAAGCGACTGAAAATATAGAATTTCCCACTGGATTATATTTATTAAAAGCCAAAACCTTCACTAAACTTACTCCGAGTTTCTCAGTTATTTTCATCATCAAATCGCCAGTCTCACCCAAAAAGCATCGACGGTTTGAAATTCCACTAATAACCACAATGATATATTAAAAATTCATAACGTCCTCCGCTCAAGCGTTTGCGCTAGGCCCTCTCTTGGCGCGGAGCCCAATGTGTATAAGTCGGTCTATTTCACTTAAAACACACACAAAACCTAACCCTAACCCTAACCCTATCTCTAACACTAACCCTAACCCTAACACTAACACTTACCCTAACCCTAACCCTAACCCTAACCCTAACCCTAACACCTAACCCTAACCATAACCCTAACTCTATCTCTGCCTATCTCCGCCTATCTCACTTTATCTCCACCCATCTCACTCTATCTTCGCCTATCTCACTCTATCTCCGGCAAACTCCGGCAATCTCCGGCAAACTACGCCACTCTCACTCTATCTCATATCTCATTCTATCTCCGCCTATCTCACTCTATCTCACTCTATCTCACGCTCTCCCAGGTGTTTTAACACCCAGCATTATTGGGAAATCTTGCAAAATGCTATTCCGCCAATCTACGGTTACCTCCGGCTCTCTCCGGCAATCTCCGTAATCTCCGGTAATATCCGGCCATCTCCGGCAAACTCCGGCATTCTCCGGCATTCACCGGCAATCTCCGACAAACTCCGGTAATCTGCGGGATTTTCACCAAACTCCGGCAATCTCCGGCAATCTCCGGAAAACTCCGCCAATCTCCGCCTATTTCCGTCTATCTCACTCTATCTCCGCCTATCTCACTCTATCTCTCTCTCCCCCAGGTGTTTTCACACCCAGCATTATTGGGAAATCTCCCAAAATGCTATTCCGCCAATCTCCGAATATCTCCGGCTATCTCCGACAATCTCCGTCTATATCCGGCTATCTCCAGCTATCTCCGGCAAACTCCGGTAAACTCCGGCAATCTCCGGCAAACACCGCCAATCTCACTCTATCTCCGCCTATTTCCGCCAATCTCACTTTATCCCCGCCTATTTCCGCCAATCTCACTCTATCTCCGCCAATCTCACTCTATCTCCGCCTATCTCACTCTATCTCATTCTCTCCCAGGTGTTTTAACACCCATCATTATTGGGAAATCTCCGAAAATGCTATTCTGCCTATTTCCACCAATCTCTGCCTTTCTCCGCCAATCTCCGCCAATCTCCGCCAATCTCTGCCAATCTCACTCTATCTCTGCCAATCTTCTTACTATACAGGCGTGCCTGCGCCTATAAAATATGAGCTGCGCACAGAACCTAAGTTTCCGAAGCGGTCAACCATCTAAGTACTAAGACCCGATGTTGCTTAATTTCAGTGATCGAGCGAGAACCGATGCTTTCAACCCTGATATGGCTGCGTAAATGAAGTTTTTAAAATATATAATGCAGATAAACACAATCGATTATAGGCGCAGAAGTGGCTGTGTGGTAAGTAGCTTGCTTACCAACCACATGGTTCCGGGTTCAGTCCCACTGCGTGGTACCTTGGGCAATTGTCTTCTACTATAGCCTCGGGTCGACCAAAGCCTTGTGAGTGGATTTGGTAGACAGAAACTGAAAGAAGCCTGTCGTATATATGTATATGTGTGTGTGTGTGTGAGTGTGTGTGTGTGTGTGTGTGTGTGTGTGTGGTGTGTGTGTGTGTGTGTGTGTGCGTGTGTTTGTGTGTCTGTTTCGCCCCAACATCGCTTGACAACCGATGCTGGTGTGTTTATGTCCCCGTAACTTAGCGGTTCGAAAAAAGAGACCGATAGAATAAGTACTAGACTTGCAAAGAATAAGCTCTTGGGTCAATTTGCTCGACTAAAGGCGGTGCTCCAGCATGGCCGCAAACAAATGACTGAAACAAGTAAAAGGAAAAAAAGAAAAAGAAAAAAGACCTTTTGATGATTTAAGGTCTCCAGGTATTCATCGAGATGTAGTTTAGTTTCATTCAATGACGGAGCTGAGTACTGTGTATCATATTGATCAGTACTCGTAGCCGTATTTCGTCTGCCGTTACGTTCTGAGTTCAAATTCCGCCGAAGTCGACTGTGCCTTTCATCCTTTCGGGGTTGATAAATTAAGTACCAGTCACTAAGTTTCCGACTTAATCCGTTTGTCTGTCCTTGTTTGTCCTCTCTATGTTTAGCCCCTTGTGGGTAGTAAGGAAATAGGTACTTCAACGCTCAACCTCACGAAAATTATATGGACGATGTTTTCGCGGTGTGTATTTGTATCACACACACAACACACACACACACACACACACACACACACACACACACACACACACACTCCACACACGTATGTATGTATGTATGTATGTATGTATGTATGTATGTATGTATGTATGTATGTTAGAAATCATCTATTTGTGCAACAAAAGAATACCTGTGTGCCACGTGGTAATTAATAGTTACCAACGTGCTTACAACTTGATGCAAGATTGATTAGATGGGATAATGATGAAAAGATTATGCATAATGTATTAAACTTATTTAGGAGCTCCATTCTTTGATATTTGTTCTGTATGTGTGGTGTGTGTGTGTGTGTGTGTGTGTGTGTGTGTGTGTGTGTGTGTGTACAAAATAGAAATGACACCATGACGAGGAATCTAGTCCCAGTCTGCCGCGTAACAGGCAAGGATATTTACTACTCGGTACGATAGTTGTAAGTATCCCTCCCCGTTCAACTCCCCGCTGGGAAGCTTTTCTATCTCATGTGTGTGTGCGTGTACGTATATATCTATATACATATATATATATATATATATATATATAATATATATATATATATGTGTGTGTGTGTGTGTGTGTGTGTGTGTGTGTGTGTGTGTGTGTGTGTGTGTGTTGTGTGTGTGTGTGTATGTGTGTGGTCCGTAAATATAATATGTGACAATTATTCGGTAGCCATGATAAAACTCCGAGTTTCGGATGACGGGGCGGAAATCCACGCCAGCATCTCTTCAGTTATCGGGACATCATTTTTTTCGGTGGCCCGATAACTGAAGCGTGGGTTTCTGCCCCGACATCCGAAAGTCGGAGTTTTATCATGGCTACCAAATAATTGTCACATATTATATTTACAGATAAATTCCTCTATTTACATAATATCGAGGTCTCTTTCATTCTTTTGTTGTCTTGCCATTTCTATCAATATATACATACATAAATACATACATACATCAGACAACATACATACATATCATATATAATATATATATATATATATATAATATATAATATATATATATATATATATATTTGGAATATTTTGGAAATTCCTTGATATAGTTATAATATTTTGAGAGAAGAATTTTTCTTCAAGAGTTAAGATTGAGAAAAGAACCATAACTTCATTTATCTTACTCACTCCCTCACTCACTCAGTCTCTGTCTCTCTGTCTCTCTCTGTATATATATATATATATATATATATATATTATCTATTTTCCTTCTCCCTCTCTCTCTCCCGCTACCTACCTACCCTCGTCAATCATACGATGCATTTCTCTCTACCAATGGCCGTCCATCCATCCGTCCAGCTGTCCAGCCAACCAGCCAGCCAGTCAGTCATGCATGCATCTCCCCGACCCGTCACCCATCAGTCAATCTACCTTTGGCTATTTATCTAATATATTATGTATATAAGGTGGCGAACTAGCAGAATCGCTAACACATCGGGCAAAAATATCTAGCTACATTTCTTCAGGCTCAGTGGTTAGAGCGTCGGGCTCACAATCATGAGGTAGTGAGTTCGATTCCCGGATTGGACAGCGTTTTGTGTTCTTGAGCAAGACACTTTATTTCACATTGCTCCAGTTCACTCAGCTGTAGAAATGAGTTATGACGTCACTGGTGCCAAGCTGTATCGGCTTTTGCCTTTCCCTTGAATAACACTTGTGGCATGGACAGGGGAGGCCGGTATGCATGGACGAGTGCTGGTCTTCCATAAACAACCTTCTCCGGACTTGTGCCACGGTGGGGAACATTCTAGGTGCAATCCCATCTTCCTCTTCTTGTCTTGAGACAGCATTCACCCGGGGTGTGTTGAGTTGGCTTCATTCATCTTCAATGCTACATCTCTCACAAACGCCGACCAGGCCTGGCGATTTGAGGCTAACGACCGCGTGATCCCCAAACACTCTTTATTCCAGCGGCGAACGCCGTAGACATGGGGACCTAGATTGGGGTCCAGATCAGCCTTGACTGTCATCAGCCAGGTTTTTCGTTGTCCCCCACATCGCTTTCGCCAACCCTGAAGCGCTCATGGTCATTCATGACCGAAGCGGGGTTTTACCCTTTTACGTTCTGACTTCAAATACCTAATTCTTTATTACCCACAAGGAGCTAAACATAGAAGGGACAAACAAGGACAGACATTGGTATCAAGTCGATTATATCGACTCCAGTGCGTAACTGGTACTTATTTAATCGACCCCGAAAGGATGAAAGGCAAAGTCGACCTCGGCGGAATTTGAACTCACAACGTAAAGACAGACAAAATACCGCTAAACATTTCGCCCGGCGTGCTAACGTTTCTGCCGGCTCGCCACCTTCTGACTTCAAATACCGTCGAGGTAGACTTTACCATTCATCCTTTTAGGGTCAATAAAACAATTACCAATTGAACACTGGGGTCGATGTAATCGACTTCTACATCTTAAAACTACAGGCCTTGTACCAAAACTTGGAGAAAAAAAAAACTATTTCATCTATCTGTCTGTCTGTCTATCTACTCATCCATCTATCAATCTACCCATCTACCTTATCTCATTATCTATCTACCTTCTTTATGTGTATGTATGAGTGTATGTGCGTGTATGTACATGTATGTAGGTGCACACATGCGTACATAGATTTTATGGCTCTTTTCAAATAGTTTTGTTACTTTTTTTTACAAATTATTTTATATTCTTTTCAAATTTATCTCTTCCCTTGTCTATTTATATTTTCTTTATCCAATTCGACGTCAATCTCTCCCTACCTCTCTCTATCCCCTCTCTCTTTCATATCTCTCTGTCACCTCCGCCCCCTTACACATGCGCACGCGTACACACGTATGCATACACGCACACATACACACTCAAATATGCAAATTTGCTTTATCACTCTTCATCCACCCACCTCGCTTCCATCTAGTTTCTTTTTTGTTTTTGAAATTCAAATAGGTCAGTCATAACACTTAACAAAGACAAGTACATAAAAAAAAAAAAATACTACTACTACAACTACTACTACTATAACTACTACTACTACTACTAACTACTTCTACTACTACTACTACTACCACTACTGTCACCAGTACTAGTACTACTACCACCAAAACAACCGCCGCTACCACCATTTCCAACACTAGTATAACTGCTAACACCAAAACCACTGCCACTACTACTACTACTACTACTACTACTACTACTACAAATAATTGGTAATGTATTGCAGACCATGGCGATAATTGTGATGGGTAAAAGTGTTGTGAAAAAATAAAAAAAGAGACAGTGAAAAGAGAAGGAAAGAAAGAAAGAAAGAAAGAAAGAAGGCGTGAGAGAGGGAGTGTAGGGAGGAGAATGAAAATGTAGAGGGGGGGAGTATCTAACAGTGGTGTGAAGATATGAGGTGTGTGGTGTGTGTGCGCGCGTGTGTGTGTATGTGTGTGTGTGTGTGTGGTGTGTGGTGTGAGAGGGGAAGCTTGAAGTTGTCTCTGTTATTCCAGAAAGTTATTAAAGAAACAGAAGATTGAAAGAGAGATTGACAGTTTGAACTGTTGAGTGAAAAACGTGAGAAAGTAGAAAGACTGAAGAGAATGAAGAGAGGGGCACGTTTATGAACAGCTGAGAGGAAGAGAGAGTGAAAGAAAGCGTAACAGAATAGAAGGGGAAATAAGTTGCGAGGTAGAGAGCAGAGAGAGAGGGGGTGGGAGAGTATGTTTGTGCGTGTGTGTGAGAGAGAGAGGGATACAGATAGACAGACAGACAGAGTGAGGCGGAGAAAGAGACAGAGAGGAAGAGAAGAGAGTAGTGAACAAAAAAAAAGTGATTAGGAAGAGAAACACGAAGAGATAATGGTTCATAGAGAATTTGGGAGGTGGGGTAGATGAAGAGTAAGAGAGAAGAGAAGAGAAGAAAGAAAGAAAGAAAGAAAGAAAGAAAGAAAGAAAGAAGGAAAGAAAGAAAGAGGAAAGAGAGAAAGAAAGAAAGAAAGAAAGAAAGAAAGAAAGAAAGAAAGAAAGAAGAAGAGAAAGAAAGAGGAAAGAGAGAAAGAGAAAATAGAAAGAAAGAAAAAGAAAGAAAGAAAGAAAGAAAGAAAGAAAGAAAGAGGAAAGGGAAAGGAAGAAAGAAAGATGGAAGGGAAATAAAGAAAGAAAGAAATAAAGAATGAATGAAAGAGGGAGGGAATGAAAGAAAGAAAGAAAAGAAAGAAAGAGGGAAAGAAAGAAAGAAACCGAAAGAAAGTGAGAAAGGAGGCAGGATGGAAAGAAAGAAAGAAGGAAAAAAAGAAAGGTCAGTGTAGGAGGGCAGGAAGAGAAATGGAGAAGGAAGAAAACCACATAGCTAAAGATAGTGAATTTGAGATGTGGAGAAAGAGTGAAACAGGAAAAGAAAGAGATGTTCATAATGGGAGAAGAGAAGAAAGGCTAGAAAAGTATCAAAGAAAAAGGAGAGGAGAAAGAGAAGGGGGCAAGAAAACGGAGCAGGGGGATAAAAGGTAAGAGATTAAAAAGGGAAAAAGAAAGAAAATTGGAGGGGTATGTAAAAAATTTGAGAGAAGCGGAAACAGACAGATATGAAGAGAAGGTGGGAGAGTGAAATAGGGAACGCTAAAGTAAAGATGGAAAAGATATAAAGGGGAACTTAATAAGAGATGACACCGTAAAAAGAAGTAGGAACAGAATGGATGACGAAGGGAGATGATGTTGACGATGTAAAAGTTCATTCGTTTTTATTGTTATAGTCAAGGATTAGCCATAAAACAAATCTCTACACATAAGCTCAAGCATGGCTGTGTGGTTAAGAAGCTCGCTTTGCAACCAAGTACTTTCGTGTTCAATCCCAGTGCGCGGCGTCATGGACAAGTGTCTTCAACTATAGCTCCCCGCCACTCGGGCCGTGGAAATTTCATACAAA
>NC_043001.1:91304408-91306908 GCF_006345805.1 Octopus sinensis | reverse complement strand
ACCGGAGCAAAGTGAAAATAAGTGCCTTGCTCAAGGACACAACGTACTGCCTCGTCCAGGAATTGAACTCACGACATTATGATCGTGAGCTGAACACCCTAAGGTGTGCATAATGCTTTGTAATATAGGCAGAAGGCCAGCAAATTTTGAGGAGTGGGTGTTAGTCGAACCATCGACCCAATGACTTCACTCGTACTTTATTTTAGCGAGCACGAAAGGATGAAAGACAAAGTTTGACCTTGGCGGGATTAGAATTCAGAACGAAAGAGCCGGAAGAAATACAGCACAGCATTTCATCCGGTGCTCTAAGGATCCTTCACATGCTAAGGATAGATGCACTTCGTTGCCGCAGAATGCTTCGAGGCCTTACAGTTTCTGTCACATGAAAAAGTACCTTCAAATGCCTAGACACACACATACAGCCTCATCGGAACACTGCTACAATAACGTCCTAAATACACAGACAGAGGAAACACAAAGAAATAGCTGCGATATTAGTACCTTCACAGTTCCAATGTTTTGATGTACACCAGTAAGAATAAGTGCAAATGAATGCTACTATGGTAGTCAAACTTGTCTACTTCTACTGTAGTTTACATCAGAATCTTTATTGTCCAGAAATGTAGACTGAACAACGGAGATGCTGTAGTATGTCACGACTATCATACTGCATTCGAAATGATGTCACAATAAACAGTATGGCCATAAGAAAACTTAGTATTGCAGCGGATTCCAACTTTTTTGCACCACTGACAACTTTTTCCACGGACCGGAAAACACGCGCATAACAAAACCCAATTAAGTGCATGGGCATGGATACATTGAAACGCCGACGTCTGGCTGCTGACTTGGCAGACACCCATAAACTTATTAACCATCTTACTAACAATAACTCTGAGCACCTTTTCAAACTCCACATGTCTAACACCCGTGGGCATGTTTACAAAGTCAGAAAACAGCACAGCTCCCATGACTTTCGGAAACATATTTTCACGCTAAGAGTTGCTGAAGTATGGAACAAACTGCCGGCATCAGTTGTTAGTTGTCGGAGCACTGCATCCTTCAAAACTTCCATGCTTCCTGAGATTCACCAACACTGCACCTGATTTTCTCCATTCCACACAAACGCAAGCATGTATCTGACTCATACACTGTTCACTTCCCAGACATTTGTACATTACTGCATATGCTTTATATGCATTTTTGACAAGTTGTGGTGCACCTGAGCACTGTATACAATATGGATCAGAGCTGATCTTGGTCTACCCAACAGTAATCACAGCACAATGCAGCAATTGAGAGAAATATCTTACTTCCTTTTTGTAATTTGTTTTGCAAGTCTCTAAATGTGAATTCGTGTGTTGAAACAAATCTTGTTGTGTCTTGGAAGGGTCATTACGCCAGTAGTAATGAACACACACACACACACTGGTTCGATATCACTTGAGACTCAAGGCAGACCTTGGAAGAGAGAAGGCAGGTCATTGATAAGGTCGCGGAAAGCAACGAAACGATTTCGACAAACAAACAAACAACCGATTCATTGTTTACCCAGCACATTAAACAAATGATCGAGAAGAAGGAAGAAATGTACTACAATTACATTATTTAATGTATCCTGCTCCTTTTCTAAAACGGTCGGGCGTGACTTAAAAAAAATTGGCTGCTATTTCTAGCGACCACAACGAGAGAACCTCAAATTGGTTTGTTTAGAGGTGGAGGTGTTGTGGGCAATCGAGATTGAGCTGCTGCTATTTCTAGCGAGTCAAGCACCCGGATAATGGTCCCACCACACGCTAGTTCATTGTTGTTATTGCTGCTGTTGGTACGACTGCGAGCTGGTAGAAACGTTAGCACGCCGGGCGAAATCCTTAGTGGTATTTCGTCTGCCGTTATGTTCTGAGTTCAATTTCCGCCGAGGTCGACTTTGCCTTTCATCCTTTCGGGGTCGATAAATTAAGTACCAGTTACGCACTGGGGTCGATATAATCGATTTAATCCGTTTGTCTGTTCTTGTTTGAGCTCTCTGTGTTTAGCTCCTTGTGGGTAGTAAAGAAACAGGTATTTCGTCTGCCTTTACGTTCTGAGTTCAAATTCCGCCGAGGTCGACTTTGCCTTTCATCCTTTCGGGATCGATAAATTAAGTACCAGTTACGCACTGGGGTCGATATAATCGATTTAATCCGTTTGTCTGTTCTTGTTTGAGCTCTCTGTGTTTAGCCCCTTGTGGGTAGTAAAGAAACAGGTATTTCGTCTGCCTTTACGTTCTGAGTTCAAATTCCGCCGAGGTCGACTTTGCCTTTCATGCTTTCGGAGTCGATAAATTAAGTACCAGTCAAGTACAGGGGTCGATGTTATCGGACTATCCCTTCCTCCACCCAAGTTTCCGGCCTTGTGCCTGTGGTAGAAAGGTTATTACTGCTGATGGTTTTGTTGCGCTTACTGCCGCTGCCGCCACCGCCGCTGCTGCTGCAGCACTTGTTGCCATTGATGTGTATTG
>NC_043001.1:91103994-91304308 GCF_006345805.1 Octopus sinensis | reverse complement strand
CTGGGGTCGATTTGCTCGACTAAAGGCGGTGCTCTAGCATGACCGCAGTGAAATGACTGAAACAAGTAAAAGAGTATATATGTGTGTGTGTGTGTGTGTGTGTGTGTGAGTGTGTATGTATAATATATATATATATATATATATATATATATACACACACACACACACACACATACACATTTATACCATATATATATATATATATATATATGGGTATGTATGCATGTATGTTTGAATGTAGCTTGTTCTCGTTTTTTTTTTGTTCCTGTTGTTACGAGTTATTAGGTTTCCTTTTGCCCACACCTTTTTTATTTTTTAATCTTATTTATTTATATTTCGTGTCTCAGGCGAGGAGGAGTAATCTTAGCATTTGTATTGTTTGTCATCTCAATGCCATGCTTGATAAACCACATTTGTTCTCCTCTCAAGGCTTCTAATCTTTCCAAAAAGAATTCTTAGTTTTTGTGTGTAAGTGTGTGAATGCATACGTACCTGCGCGCGCGCGCAGGCGCGCGCGTGTGTGTGTGTGTGTGTGTGTGTTTGTGTGTGTGTGTGTGTGTGTGTGTTTGTGTGTGGTGGGGGTGTCGTACAGAACAATGCTCCAGTCTTTGCTATCATATATGGTACGTATTTTGATTTCACCCCTAAAATGTATGTCAAAAACATTATCTCCCAACAAAAGCAAATACAGACATACACTTTACATTAACTTGGGTAAGGAAGGGCACTCAGTGCAGACTTTGCGAATCTTTTGGGGGTCGGGATTCTTCCTGTTGAACATTTTCATTTCCCTTAATGTTGTTAAAATCATTGAGATGATTCCTTGTTTTTACCCTTTTTTTTCCTTTTGGTGAGGTGGCAGGGTTTATACTTCTCCAAACATTTTGAACTTCATTCATATTCATGTCTCAATAAATGAGGAAGACAGGCTTGAAACAGATGGTGTGACGTTGCGTGCAGTGTGCGAGGCCGTATGCAGAATCCAATGGGCGACCATTTCACATAAGTGTATTTGCTGTAGTCGAAGGTTAAGTTACGTTTAAGGAATGGGAGGAGGCAAGCCAATCTGACTGCCGCACCAGGCCGCCAAAACCCACATTACACCACTGAACAGATGGTGAGTAATCGCATTAGATATTCAACATAGTCTAATTCCGTACATCATTGTTTTATATTCATTAGTATGGAACATGGATTAATAACTGTCTCTCAACTCCTCAAAATCCATAGTAGAAGTACCAGTAACATACTGTAGTAAATATCATTGAATGCACACACACACACACACGCACACGCACACACACACACGCATATATATATATATATAGGCACAGGAGTGGCTGTGTGGTAAGTAGGTTGCTTCCCGGCCACATGGTTCCAGGTTCAGTCCTATTGCTGACACGTTGGGAAAGTGTCTTCTACTACAGCCTTGGGCCAACCAAAGACTTGTGATTGGATTTGGTAGATGGAGACTGAAAGAAGCCCGTCGTATATGTGTGTGTGTGTGGTGTGTGTGTGTGTGTGTGTGTGTGTGTGTGTGCGTGCGTGCGTGTGTTTGTCCCCATGCTATCGCTTAACAACCGATGTTTGTGTGTCTACGTAACCGTAACTTAGCGGTTTGGCAAAGAGACCGATAGAATAAGTACTAGGTTTGTAAAGAATAAGTCCTGGAGTCGATTTGTTCGACTAAAGGCGGTGCTCCAACATGGCCGCAGTCAAATGACTGAAACATGTCCGGTCCGAGAATCGAACTCACGATCTAGCGATCTTGTGTACAAAACACTAACCACTAGGCCTCGCCCCTTCATACACACACATACACTTTCTTTCCTATAAAAACTGGTTTCTACGAAAATGTTCTATGCCTCAAATGTGTCAAGAACGGAGGAATAAGATTAGGTAACATTCATGCATGAGGCTATTAGAAGTTGATATGATCACGAGAAGGTATCGCAATAAGAATTGAACCTACTTTTATTTTGTTATTCTCTTCCTCTTCGTCTTCAAATTCAGCCTTATTATGATCATTAAATTAAAGTATTTCACAATGCACCAGAACGGTTTGTCGGTAGAAATAATTTTCTCTGAACTCTTGAATTAGTTTCTTCTGATATCTGATAAGGGGAATCTTTCTCGAAATATTACAGAAAGAAATATTTCTGTGAGGATAATACAATATCATCGCTTTGTCTTATTTATTAACATCCCTTTACATTTTGCCCAACTTAGCATCTGCATTGCTAAAAGGCTTTTTTAAAATATTTATATTTATATCCCTTACACATTGCAATGCGTGAAGCAAATTACAACATTGCTTTGAAGTATTTTCGAATATTAATGGAATGTAGTAGTCTGTATGAGTCACGAAAATATTGTGGAGGTTCGGCCATGTCTAATTACTACCTTACTAATTCCGTAAAAAGACGACTATTGTAATTCTCTACAATGCATTAGGTCCAATTTATATAAAATTATTATTATTATCATTATTATTATTGAGTGAGAGAGCAGTGCATGCCATCAAAGTGATACTGGGGTAAAATATACGAAGCCCAATATACCCATCATGACTACCCGTCTGATAAAGGTACACCAGGCACATGCATCACAACCATATGTGCGCGACATGGTGATCTCATATCAAGATAAACAGCACATGACCTAGCAGGTGAGGCCCAGTTAGAATTTTCTTCAGGTTGAGTAGCCCATCCCGCTCAAAAGGTCTCTGAATAAGGGTTATTTAAGGATGTTGAAAGAACCACCCATGTTTCCAGAGGTGAATTATTCAAACCCCAAAGAATCCCTCTCAACACATGGCTATGATGCTCCCCCACTACTTCTGCTCGTGATCAGAGATGCACATATCGTCAGCCACTAAGGGACATGCTCAAGTGGTTAAGGTCAAACAACTGACAAACAAATCTGTGGTATCGAGCAGAATATTTGCTGTTGCCCATCTTTTATACCAATATACATGACAACATTTCCAATCAGTTAAGATCAGAAGCCATGAGAGCCACTGCTTGGTACTGCATCAGGGCATTTATTATTATTATTATTATTATTATTATTATTATTATTATTATTTCATTATTATTATTATTATTATTATTATTATTATTATTATTATTATTATTATAAGGGTAGCGAGCTGGCAGTATCGGTACTGCACTGACGAAATACTTAGCGGCATTTCTTCGGCTGTTTACGTTCTGTGTTTAAATTCTGCGAAGGTCCACTTTGCCTTTCATCTATTCGACGTTGATAAAATGTCATTAGGCACTGGGGTCAATGTAATCGACCTTCCCCTCAAAGTTGCTGGCCTTATGCTTATAGCAGAAGATTTATTGTTATTAAGTGGCGAGCTGGCAGAATCGTTTAGCACGCCGGGCGAAATGCTTAGCGGCATTTAGTCTGCCGTTACGTTCTGAGTTCAAATTCCGCCGAGGTCGACTTTGCCTTTCATCCTTTCGGGGTCGATTAAATAAGTACCAGTTACGCACTGGGGTTGATATAATCGACTTAATCTGTTTGTCTGTCCTTGTTTGTCCTCTCTGTTTAGCCTATTGTGGGTAGTAAAGAAATAGGTATTTCGTCTGCCGCTACATTCTGAGTTCAAATTCCGCCGAGGTCGACTTTGCCTATCATCCTTACGAGGTCGATTAAATAAGTACCAGTTACGCTCTGGGGTCGATATAATCGACTTAATCCGTTTCTCTGTCGTTGTTTGTTCCCTCTGTGTTTAGCCCCTTGAGGGCAGCAAAGAAATAAGAATCGTTTAGCACGCCGGACAAAACGCTTAGCGGTATTTCGCCCGTCTTCACTTTATGAGTTCAAATTCTGTCGTGTGCGACTTTGCCTTTCATCCTTTCGGGGTCGATAAAATAAGCACCAGATGAACACTGGGGTCGATGTAATCGACTTATTCCCTTCCCCAGAATTGCTGCCCCTGTGGCAAAGTTTGAAGCCATTATTATTATTATTATTATTATTATTATTATTTATTATTATTATTATTATTATTATTATTATTATTATTATTATTATCATTATTATTATTATTATATTATTATTATTATTATTATTATTATTATTATCAAGGGTAGCGAGCTGGCAGTATCGGTACTGCACTGGACGAAATACTTAGCGGCATTTCTTCCGGCTGTTTACGTTCTGTGTTTAAATTCTGCGAAGGTCCACTTTGCCTTTCATCTATTCGACGTTGATAAAATGTCAGTTAGGCACTGGGGTCAATGTAATCGACCTTCCCCTCAAAGTTGCTGGCCTTATGCTTATAGCAGAAGATTTATTGTTATTAAGGTGGCGAGCTGGCAGAATCGTTTAGCACGCCGGGCGAAATGCTTAGCGGCATTTAGTCTGCCGTTACGTTCTGAGTTCAAATTCCGCCGAGGTCGACTTTGCCTTTCATCCTTTCGGGGTCGATTAAATAAGTACCAGTTACGCACTGGGGTTGATATAATCGACTTAATCTGTTTGTCTGTCCTTGTTTGTCCTCTCTGTTTAGCCTATTGTGGGTAGTAAAGAAATAGGTATTTCGTCTGCCGCTACATTCTGAGTTCAAATTCCGCCGAGGTCGACTTTGCCTATCATCCTTACGAGGTCGATTAAATAAGTACCAGTTACGCTCTGGGGTCGATATAATCGACTTATCCGTTTCTCTGTCGTTGTTTGTTCCCTCTGTGTTAGCCCCTTGAGGGCAGCAAAGAAATAAGAATCGTTTAGCACGCCGGACAAAACGCTTAGCGGTATTTCGCCCGTCTTCACTTTATGAGTTCAAATTCTGTCGTGTGCGACTTTGCCTTTCATCCTTTCGGGGTCGATAAAATAAGCACCAGATGAACACTGGGGTCGATGTAATCGACTTATTCCCTTCCCCAGAATTGCTGCCCCTGTGGCAAAGTTTGAAGCCATTATTATTATTATTATTATTATATTATTATTATTATTATTATTATTATTATTATTTAAGGCAGCGCGCTGGCAGACCCTTTAGCTCGCCGATTAAAGTGCTTAATGGCGTTTCCGTTCAGAGTTCAGATTCCGCCGAAGACGACTTTGGCTTTCATCTTTTCGGGTTCCATAAAATAAGTACCGGTCCAGTACTGGGGTCAATGTAATCGATTTACTCCACCCCCAAAATTTATCATCATTATTATTATTATTATTATTATTATTATTGGCAGAAACGTTAGCACGCCGGGCGAAATGCGTAGTGGTATTTCGTCTGCCGTTACGTTGTGAGTTCAAATTCCGCCGAGGTCGACTTTGCCTTTCATCCTTTCGGGGTCGATAAATTAAGTACCAGTTACGCACTGGGGTCGATGTAATCGACTTAATTCCTATGTCTGTCCTTGTTTGTCCCCTCTGTGTTTAGCCCCTTGTGGGTAATAAAGAAAAAGGTATTTCGTCTGCCGTTACGTTGTGAGTTCAAATTCCGCCGAGGTCGACTTTGGGGGTCGATAAATTAAGTACCAGTTACGCACTGGGGTCGATGTAATCGACTTAATCCGTTTGTCCCCTCTGTGTTTAGCCCCTTGTGGGTAGTAAAAAATATATTATTATTTTTTTAATTTATTATTATTATTATTATTATTATTATTATTATTATTATTATTATTATTATTGCTGCTGCTGCTACTTGTCATGAATAGGAACGATTACGAGTCAAAAAAAAAAAACAATTATTAGGGGATTTTATGCAGTAGTAAGCGCAATAGGCAAATAACGAAAACAGAACGAGAGCCTGTGTCCCATAACTTATCAAGATATAGAAATAACACACGAAGTTCATTCGCACCTCAGGCAACAGCCATTGTGTCATTTTCAGACTGACATAACACTCACCACATATGCAACACTTTAAAATGAGCCAGTGCGTGATCAATGTCTGACGTAGCTTGCCAATGGGAATAGAATATATACAGCTAAATAAGAAACTTGCTGAGACTTTTAAGTCATTACACATTTACTTTAACTTCCCTAATTATTTTGTCCTAGATTCTTTTATGAAAATGTCGTATTCTGTTTTCCTTTGCGAGTTTCTTTTTTTCTTCGTCATCCAAGCATTATTTTTTGTTAATATATGCCATGTCATCCTCTATATATACATAATTCTGGTCAAAAGCCAGATTATTTGTTTTCCTTTTGCACAGTAGATAATTTAATTTTACTTCCGTTAATATATATATATTCTTTCTCATTTTTCTATGACATATATAAAAAGACTAAGCATGACACAGCTTCACAAGTCGTAAATGTCGCTGTCTGTTAGATGCCAGTATGTTTAAGATTAAAAGCCAATTTGAAAGTTTTATCCTATTTAATCAAACTAGTGTCTAGAGAAAACAGAAAGGGCTTGGCTTATTATTAACATATGGTATATTGATAATATACCATATGTTAATATGGCAGAAGAGTTAGAGGGTCAAATAGATTACTTTGCAGTAATTATTTCAGTGTTCTGCACTGTGAGTTCAAATCACGCCGAGATCAGCTTTGCCTTTCATATGTTCGAGGCGATAGATAAGTATCAGTCGTACTGAGAGCGATTCTTCTTTGTTTTTCTAGCACTTTATTTCTGTTTGTTTTTGTTTCTTTCTGAAAGAAATCGGCTGCGGCCAAACCTGGGAAGAAATTACTTCCGTCAGGTGTAAGAATACTAAATACACAGTATGCCACGACAGTGCTCCTATGAATCCATCTAGAAGTTAAGGTCCCCCCCCCCACCAATATATAATATATATATATATATATATATATATATATATATATATATATATATATATATACTTTAAATAAAAACCTTTGACTCTGCAACACTATATAAATTCTCTACAAATTCTCTACTTGGAATGACCAAGTTTAAAAATCTGTTGAATCTCACTCATAAGGGAATCTTACATTGCGTATAAACTCTATATTTGGAAGGACCCATTTTAAACTATGTTGGACTTTTGGACTTTACTCATAGGATATTGGAATATTGCATATATACCATTATGCCTAAAAATAGATTTACAACTTCAATATCCATACATATCTTGCATCTATTTTCTTTCCTCCACCTCACTCTCTATTTTGTATCACATCTAAACTAACTATGACTTAACTATCTTCTCACACCGTCTCCGATGAAGGGATATATTTAATAAATATCCTATAAACAGCTGTAAGACCTTCTATCTATAAATGCTCTAATATCTACACACCCTTGGTTTTTTATCTTATTACGCAAAAAAATTCTTATATATATATATAGGGTCTCAGTATTTTATAAATTCATTGTTTTGCGGGGTTTTCTTTTTGCCAGCGAATAAAACACATTGGAAAATATATATAAATAGGGTCAAATAGAAAAGATGTAGTACTGAAGAACCATGATCTGTGTTCACAACCCAGAACCGCACAAGTTCAGCATTGTTGCCTTGGATAAGCCGTTTTATATTTGTTCACTTGTTTCCGCTCACTGCGAAACGGTAACCAGTCCGCACAGAAAATGTTCATCGGGGATAACAAATGCGTAAAGCATGGTTTGGCACTTGAGGCTGCCACTGCGTGTGTGTGTGTGCGTGTGTGTGTGTGTGTGTGTGTGCGCGTGTGCGTGTGTGCGTGTACATTCTTACATACATGCATACGCAGCATGGTCGAAATAGTTTAGAAATTTGCTTTGGAGGTCCAGGGTCCGATACCTACCGAGTAACGCCAAAGGCAAACGTCATTCTCTAAAGCTTCGGGTTGATTCGTGCCCCGTGTGAGAAATTGGGCAGATGGAAACTGTATAGAAGCCTGTAGGGTAGATTACAACTGTAATTCTAAAGATTCGGCCTTGTCAAACATTTTGTCACGCTGATCCTGCCTTAGAATTAGTTTAATCGTACCTGTGCCTGTGGAATGTTAATCTCTGTTAATCGAACAACCGAATCTTCAGCGCCAAACAAGGAAGACCCACCACACACACACGTACGCACGCACGCACGCACATGCATGTATGTATATGAACAAGCGCTGTTGAGTAGTTGTCTTCTGTGTGCAGGTTCGATTCTAGGATAAGCGTTTCCATTTCACTTCACTCATATTTACTATCACGAGCAGCCTGGAATGGAATGAACTCCTCCAGGCTAAACCTTTCCTTGACACTAGGAAATAAGAGCCTTTTGATGTTGACTCACCGATTACTTAGAGATTACTAAAGGAATATGCTGTATTTAATGGCTTAAATGTCACACCGGCATATTAAACGCACCCTAATTCCTGCAGCTTACATTCAGGAAGTAAAAATTTTTGACCATTAACACGTAATAGTTAAGGCAGTCTAGGATACTTCTGCTTATAGAAAAGCAGCATGCAGTGGATCAATCTCTACTTACAAAAAAGCAATATGTAGGGGTCTATTTGTACATTATAATTCATCGCTGCCCTTCAGAGCTAAGATGACCTATGTTAGAAATGAGACCCACAGGATATGCAGTAACTGCTGTAAGGCATGAAACAAAAACACCAAGACCATACAATTCTGAAAAGTACCAATGGAGAATAGCTTTTCCTCTAAATACCAAGACATCACCAAACCACCTAACAAAATCCACACATCCAAGGATTAACGTTTTCTAAAACTGCCAAATTTTAATGAAAAACAAAAAAAAATGCTGCAATCCACTGTGCAATCTGCAAGGAAGAATTGAATACGTAGCTGGTATATTCTGGACCTTCATTGAGGAGTACCCTAATTAAAAGCATGCAGGATAAAATGACACCTTATGTACATTGCCCTACTACCCGATCAAAGGTAAAAAATATATATAGGACCCGGGGTACTTTTCTTGAGACCTTTTTTTTTAGAATGTCTTATATGCATCAAGTACTCATATCTGCTGTGGGCAAGGTCCTAACAACCGAATCAGTATCCCACTTGTGTTCCAAGATGGTCTGGAAAGCTATCTTAACACTCGAGTAAAGATAATAAACAATCAGCGGTGTCGCTATTTTATTTATCCCGGCACCGCACCCACTGAAGTAGCTACACTTTCAAATTATAACGAATGAATCTCAAATTAAAACAATTTTTATATGATTTAAATTATATGAACTTTGATTTAATCCAGATGAACTTTTATGGAAAACAAATGTCAATTTCAAATATATGAAATTCATATCAAAATAACTTATGTGAGATTTTAAACATTACGTTTAATTTAAAACATGTTTTGTTTTAAATGTGTCATGATATTTTCAGATTCTATGAAAATTTTCTACAAGAGATTTTGTATTATAGATTCTGGGGTAATTTCAAGCGGGTTGAAAATGCTTTCTTAATTTGTTATTGTGATATGAGTTCGTTGTTTGTTCTTTCTCGAGCCATGCCTGGCTCATAAGGGCCGGCTTCCCGGTTTCCTTGGCGTATAGGTTCCCCACCTGGACGGGACGCCGGTCCGTCGCAGGTGAGCTGGAAGATACAGGAGGAAAGAGTGAAAGAAAGTTGTGGCGAAAGAGTCAGCAGAAGTTCGCCATTACCTTCTGCCGGAGCCGCGTGGGGAGCTTAAGCGTTTCGCTCATAAACACACACATCGCCCGGTCTGAGATTCGAACCCGCGATCCCTCGTTATTTCATGTCCAATTGATAACTAATGTTTAATTAAATATGACAAAATCAGTTTAAGCCTACGGATACAGACAGACAGACAAGAAGGAAGGAAAGATAGAAAGACTAATTCTTGTTGGTAAGATGGAACCACAAAGTATATGTAGCGTAGGTATATGTGTATACAAACTTCTCAACATGTCTTCATGTTTTTATTAGCATTGGGTCGATTAAAAGAGGACGGGAGCAATAGTTAAGTGCAAGTATAACCAACGCGGGTATTTTATAAGGTTGCTCGAACTATTAGAAACAGCAGCCAAATCTTTACAGTTTATCCTGGTAATTTCGGAACTAAAGTTCGCACCTTTCCATTTATTTATGAATAAATTTCATTCTTAAAATTTTTAATTTCATTGTATATTAACTTTTGTTTAAACGAAAGTTGCTTTGTTTTAAATTGTTTTTCATATATTTTAAATTGATACTCACTTGTTTTAAATAAAGGTCTTATGTCTTATATTAAAGCTCATATTTCGAAATAGTTTAATTATTTAATTTGAGTGAGATTCATTTGTTTTAATTTGAAATTTAGTTGTGCTAATATGAGTGAGTCATTTGTTTTAATTTGAAATCTAGTTATTTTAATTTGAGATTAAAATGGTGCAGTTTTGATAAGCTGTAACTGATACTATTTTTCACTAAAAGTGGAAGTAATTAACTGATTGTATCGCACTAATTACCCAGAAAATAACAACATCGGTTCATGAATTATAAAAAAAAAAAACGAAGTTAAATACGATCCTAATTAAATCGTTCCAGAGGAGATCGGTTTTTAGCGCAGTTATTTCAAGTTGCCAAAATATTAAGTCATGCATATTTGACTGTTTATTACAGTTATTATAAAAAAAATATATTTCATCTTTTATTGAGGAAACAGCACTCTTGTTTTCTTCATAGACCAGGTGGGTGGGTAGTTACACGTCAATGAAAATAGAACTTCTTTATTATAGACTAGCCTAAACACCCGGTGGTGCTCGGAAGTTTAAAGAATGTTAAAGGAAATAAACATATTTATTCTGATAAAAAATAGTATTTTCAGAAGAATTCTATATACAGTTTGACCAAGTTGACTACTCCTGGTTCGGAAAAATCTGTGATCTGGAAATGTATCGGAACCAAATATTCCGGAAAATCAATGTTGTACTTGTATATGCTTATGCTTTGAATGAAATATTATGCGACACGTTTCTTTAATAATTAAGCATTATGGGGATATTCTATTTTTTACTTTCGTATAAACAGGAATATTACAGTGATTGGTGGGAAGATTCGAATCGTTTTATTTACAACTAGCAGTATCGCCCGGCGTTGCTCGGGTTTGTAAGGGAAATAACTATAAAGCATTTTTAGAGAGTTATAGCCAAAAACTGGAAAAAAAAATGATGGTAAATTTTTTTTTTCGTTAAAAAGGTCGAGTTGCGTCCCCTAGACAGTCTGTGGTTTGTATTTCTGATTCTCGACCCCATGTTGAATTTATCGATTTTTTTCAGAACTGGGGGAACTTTTCAAAATTTTCGCTGCGTTAGTTTTGAATTATGACATTGGGCTATGTGTGTGTCAAGTTTCATCAGAATCGGTTGAAAGCCGTGGTCAGGGTGAGGGTACAACCTAACAGACACACAGAAACACACACAGACAAACTGCCGTTTATATATAGAGAGATAACAAAAATGTGCCGAGCTGAATCCAGCTGACATTCCTTAATTTTACAATCTCTATGTTTATTGTGGAACATGTTCTAAGATCTGTTATTTAAAACCTTGAGTTTTAGCTTTTAAGATGACAGCGTCAGTTTGTTAAAGAGGATTCAGTTGCTATTTTGAGCAGATCAAGATTCTTTGATGACTTGTATGCTGAACAGAAATAAAACAACATCAGCTTAATAGCATTAATGTCTAGGTATTATTCCACATGTACACATACCCTTAGCGTAATTCTCGGGTGGAATCAGCAAATAACAATTTCGAACCATTAAATTATGAGACAATAGCGGGATTGAGTGGATATTGAAAAGACAAATCGACTTTCCAAAGCGTAATCGAAGATCGATTATTAGTTTTCTATTTAATGAAATTGATAAAATAATTGCAGTTTAACGACTTTCACATTCTATATTTAAATTTTATTTCGAAAAATATTTAATACTTTCTGGCAACATTAACAACTATATCTTTATGAAGTTTAAATGAAAACTAAGAAAAAACTCTTTTAGAATTCCTACGATGGGTGTAATTGATGTGATTGCTTTTAGCATGGTTATTTATTTCACATAGGAAGCAATAAAAAATTTCGAAAGTTCTTTTAGAATCCCTAGAATGGGTGTAATTGATTTGGTTTCTATTAACAAGATTATTTATTCGCTTGAAATTGCAGTGGAACCATGTAATCTGAATACCATATAATAGAACAGATGAATATATTTGAGCATCTTTTGGATTTCCTAAATTACTGATGAATTGTGTTTAAAGGTATAGATTTTCAAAGTAAGCTACGATGTTGTTTTATACTACAGCAAGTAATGAGGGCTGCTGCAGTAATAATCAGCGGATCACGATAAAGAGTTGTCCTTAGAGCAGAGATCTGCTTGCAATAGACTGGATACTGCAAAAGATCTCCAACGGATCAGGTAGTGATGTTAAACGGAGGTGAGGTGCTCGATTAGGTACACCATGTCAGAATAGGTACATGTAGATGACCTTATAATTTCAGTCTATTCAGTTTTACTGATACGATTCGGGTTGACCCAAGGCAACACTCGAATACATTTCTTCAAGATGCTTTGCGGCAGGACTGATCTCAGAATCACATGATTGCAAAGCGAAGTTCTTAACCACATAGCCATGCTAAAAGCAACAAAGTTAATAAGACCTTTGGAGGGGATTTTTAAGAAGTTTCGAATTTTTGTTGCTTCTAAAGGCAAAAATTGTTAAAATGTTACTTCGAAGGTTGAATTTTTGCCTCGCATTTAATATTAAATAATAATTAGATGTAGAATGCGATAGCTGTGAAATGAGATTTTTTTTTTTTATAGAGCTCGTAAAATAAAAGACCAGATGTACGATTTGAACAAATAACATGTTAATGTTATTTGCTAATCACTCTTGTTAAGTTAATCACTCTTACCTCTTTCGAAAAATATTACAGTTAGTAAAACTAAAATTCGGATATAATCTTGGACCAGAAATTTGGTCAGCAAAACAAGTTTTACTGAGTTACCTGCTCTTTATTTCTCTTATATTTAACAATGTGTAGAAGAATCCTTAAGATTTTCATCTGAAATTTTCGAAGTTTCATCAGAGAAATTAAAAGGAATTATGCTTGTTCTTATCAACTCCGGTGTACGACATTAATTTTAATCTGAAATTCTAGGAATACTAAACTAGTCAGGTAAAAACACCAGATTTCTTACATTAATGTGTTGACCAATTTAAAAAGAATTAGGTTCCTAGTTCTTGAAATGTATTATTTTCTAGATTTAATATTTTTTGCTCTGTTTTAGCAGCGAACTCATCTTCTTTATCCTCTTTGTAATCATGTAAATTTCATCTCCACTTCTTTTTTTTCCTTTTTTTCTCTTTGCGAAGGATGTATTCATATATATTTGTTAGTATTTTGTTTTATTATACTTTTGAATGTTTTACTTTAAAACTAACTCATTTTGGTCCATGATAAATATTTCAATCAAAAAACCGTTGTCGTTAAATGTTCTTATGACGTTTGTTATTTTCTCGTTGTGCCGTTCATATTCTGTTTTTCGTCTCCAGCGTTTCACAAATATTTCGTACAAACCAAACGAAGTTCATAACTCTTTTGCTTTAGTTGTCGGCGGTCTGTAAAAATAGGAGTATTAACAACCTGCTTTTTTCTTTCGCTGAATGAAAATGTTCTCAAAAAAACAATATCGTTCCCTTTCGTTCGAATTTTCCTATACTTAGCAGAGGAAGTTGTCATGTTTTGTTTTGGCTGGGGTTCTTTTTCTATCTTAAGAACAACTTTTTTTATTACCATATTTCTGTAGAAGCAAATTGCCTTTATTTTAATTAATTTTCAAAAGAATGAAGAATTTAGCAGAATAACCATCGTTATTAAGCTAGTGTTCCGATTTTTACGTTCTGAGTTCAAATTCCGTTGAGGTCAGAGTTGCAGGGTGGATAGAATAAAGTACCAGTCAAGTAGTGGGATCCCCTGAAACATCCGACCTTATAATTATTAAGTTAGTGTTTGAGACAAATTAATATGAAATTTTAATCGCCATCACTTTTAACCTCTTAACATAGACATTTTTTTCTTTCAATTCGTATGCAAAAAGTATTTTATTTATTTATTTTGAATCTGTACATAAGGAAGAATAAGCACAAATTATTTTTGGACCAGTTACGATTTATTACCGATAGAAACGGGAATAGCATCATGAAGTATTTCAGGTGGGACATAAGCGACAATACCTCAGAGTACAGTGAACGTACACTTACGTCAGAAATTAATTAGCACTTCTCAAATTTCTACATTAAATAGGTTAAATCAATTAACCTATGAGCTGTTCAAAACGTCTTACGCGATGAGAAAACTTAGTATGGTGTGCTTCGGTCCTTGCGAGGCGCTACCTATATCTATTAAACAAAGGAAGATTTGTCTGCATCCGCACTCCAAGTTGTTGTTGCACTGCTATGTCAACATCATAAGGCTGTAGACTCTCAAACTGCTCTGCAAACAAAGTTACGTCATCGTTCTGCGCAACAGTGAACTCGCAACAAAGCAATAGTTCGAGATATGGCCACTAGGTGACAGCACATACCTTGAGTGAAGAGCAAATCAAGGGTGCTAATTAATTTCTGACGGTAGTGTATATTTTCGTTCAAATACTAGACAACTCTGAACGAAAATATACGGGATAATATGGTAAGCGGTTACACAGTGGGCTGTATCATAGAACCAGAAATTGTCTAAGACGGGTTGGTATCAAAGGATGAAAATTTAATTTGAAAAGTGAGAATTTTAGTTATAAAATGTTTTCGTTTAACACATTTCTGGCTAGATTTTGTTTATTTTTTTTAATGCCACCACAGTAAGGTGAAACGAGGTCAGGAAATTTTTGTATTGTGCTTTATATCATTGTTTACATATTTTTATTAAATGTAAATCCTTTTTGACATTAATAGCAATATGTACAAACTAAGCAATTGTTTAAGCCAGTTCGCTTCATTTGTATAACCATTTCTACTGCCATTTATTCACTCATCCTCATTCCATTGTTCTTATTTAGCACCCAGTCAGATTTGAACGCGCAGGTCTATTATTCAAGGCGTCCAAACTATGACCATCTTGTCGCTTCATAGTGTATATGGAATTATATTAACGATTACAGATTTCCTTTATTTAAAAAGCAGGATATATGTAATTTGGGGTTGGACTCGGCTATCATTTTAACAAAGTCAAGCATACAAGTGCCTCTCTTTGGTTAGGAAATACACATTAGCTCGTTCAACTAACATCGTGTGTTTAATATATGCATACATTTTTTGCCTGTTCATCTGAAACACATAATATTTACCATAGGGAGTTCTTTTATGAAAGAAAAAAATCAGTAAAATTAGTTAAGCACTAAGCTAAACTCTGTGTATATATAATTTAGTAACACTTTGACTCAGTTCTCTGCAACTTAGATCCGTGGGCTCGTAGAACGAATCTCTCATCAGGCAAACAGCTAAATTAAACTTGTTAAATATTATACGCAGGAGTGCTGAGAACGTCCTGGCTTTAAGTAATAGAAAATACAGGAGGATCAGTTAATTATGATTTTATTCAACATATCCCCCTCTCAGATTCACACACTTATCGCAGCGGTCCTCCAGCCCTGTAAAAGAATTGGGAAGGTTGGCCCTCTAGCCAGGCCTTTCGCGACACCCTTAAAGCCAAGAACTTTTCAGCACCCTCTCGTATGTAACTTCTCCCAAATAAATATGAAAGTTTATAGATATACAGGAAAATACAAATTTATTTACGATTATAATTATTAGGACTGAAATACGTCTAGATCTGTTTACTGTGGGGGTTCGTGTCTAGCATGTAGCTTAATTTTTCATTGTAAGAATAGTGAGTAGCTGTGAAGTCCATACAATAAGTGAGTAGTATTAAGAGGGTAAAGGTGAAGCAAAATATAGGTTAGCCATGGTAGGAAATGATAGATACAACACAAATAAGCATCAGATTTGAACTTATTCGCAAACCGGTCTCTCAACGTCATTTTAATTTCATAAGCGCTCAAAGACATGAAGAAAATGGCTCGCTATTTTTCGATATATGCTCTTTTTATTTTTCTTTATACAATTTATGCATCTCCTCATCGCTTGTGTGTGTCTGTATATATATATATATACACACACACACACACGAGTGAGTGGATAGTGAGGGGTTCATTCTATGTTCTCAGTCGTATGGATTTGAGTCAAACTGGTGTTAAATTATGTAAGAAGTTCACTTCGCGATCGCAAATTCCCGGTTTCGATTCCACTGCGTGACACATTGGGCAGATGTCATTTTTTTGTATAGCATCGAGTCGAAGTGATTCGATGTTACATGTTAAAAGGTGCTCTCTAAAACTCTCTGCCAATCTCTGACCCGCTTGTCCAAAATACAAGCCACGAAGTCAGCATTTAATGCAGTAAATATTTTTAGTGATACAGATAAAATGATCGGAGAAATAGGAGGAATTAGATCCATATAATAAGATGATGATATTTTGGATGAAATGATTGTTATTGCAGCGGCGTCTGGGAAAGGATTCAAGTTACGTGTGTACTAGAAAGTTACGGAGATTACGGTCGCGACTGAAGGAAGCAAGTGGCTTATTCAAGGAAGATGTGGGAAGGAACAGTCAGATTAGAGAAAAGTAGTACTGTAGGATGGTGTGTTATGAAGTTAAGGCGGTGGGCAGCTGTGTGAAAGAGAAGTAGGGGAAAGCGGCTGATGGCAGGGTGGACACGAGATATGAAAGTGGAAGCACTATCAACAAAAAGGGCGGCATCAACGGCTTGCTGGAGATAACCATGTTGTGAGAATTGGCGAATTGTTTGGTGCGACTGGATATTGAATTTGGGGTCATGGCTATTAGGTGTCGTAGATAAAGAAATTTAGAATAGGAGATAGCAGATGATGAATGAATGAGGTCAATTGAAATTGAGTTAGAGGTAGGTATTGGTGAGTTTGTATAACACAATTGGACACATTGGGATAGTTAAGAAAGACGGAGATGTTTTGAAAGTTAGCCGTGCTGGTGGTTTTGATTGTCGTGAAATATAGAAAAGGGTGGCAAGAACTGAAGAATAAATGTAGATGGGGAGTGACTTTGATGAGCTGGGTGAAGAACTGATAAAAAAAAAACTGGGGACTTTTTTGTAGTTGGGTGGGGGATATTCTGGTTGCCATGATTACCTAGAACCTGTTGGTTGAACTCGAGAAATGAAGAATCAATGAGACAAAGGAGAATAGGGATGCTGGGTATAAGACGATATGATGAACATTGCGCGCTAAAGCCTGCAAGGTCTCTTACTCAAACACCGGTCATAAACGCTGCTTTCGATTCTTACACAGTCCAGCAAGTAATACCGGCGCATATGCTCACTCACTCTTCTTTCTCTTCTGCCTTTTCTAGCTACCCGTTTAAAACAGTGTTCTACATAAGTAGGGAGAGTTTACGAAAAAAACAAAAGACGAAGACAGGTGGTGTACAAAACAAACAGATGTATTAGTATAACGCTCAGGAATTGAAAAAGTCTTTTACGTTTCGAGCCTACGCTCTTCTACAGAAAGGGACACAGAAAAAACAAGGAGAGAAGAAAAAAAAGCTACATAAGTAGCCAATAGCACAATGAGATTTTGTACTATCTCGCTGTTTTCTTTAGTTTCAAATAACTGCATCTTTAGTCTTTTAGCTAAGTTTCTTAACAGATAGTAATCTATAACGTAACGGAACTATTGAAGCATCAGGTTTAAAAACAAAATAAGTTTTACTGTTTACACATTCTACCAGAAGGTTTCGTATAACGATTTAATCAAAACATCGCCATACGAAAATAATCTTATTCGTTTAATTTGATTTCGGGTCGTCTAGAATCAGTGTAGTAATTGTTCTTTCAGTAACTGTTTGTTCAGGAACCACATGGAAGACTCTGCTTTGCTGAGGAGATACAATAAGACTGAAAGATGTGCAGAGTTGTCATCCTCCATATCAAAAATCACTCTTTCTTCGTATGTTCTCATTCAGTTTCTAATGAATTTGAATTTAGCGTTATTATTGCTTTTGTGGGGCCGAGGCGATAGCGGAAGACACTTGTCCAAGGTGCCATGTGGTTGGAAAGCAAACTTCTTACAACACAGCCACCCCTGCGTCTCTTTCTCACTCTCTCTTATATATCATATGTTGCTACACATCGCTGGTCACAATACGCTTCGCATTGTTGGAGCCTTCAAATGACGCCACTCCGCTGGCTAAGCGAGCAACCTGACAATTTTCTATACATTTAGCTGCCTGTGAGCGTGGCATTATAAGGACATTTTTCGTTCTTTTCATGAAATTTTGGTCTGTCACTGTCGTCTTTTCCGGTTTTTATCGCAATTTACTTTCATCTAATATTATTTACTTTCACTTTGTGTAAATTGCATGTTTAATCTATAAAGCCAATGCTGTCTAAAGCAAGGGTCGCCTCTTTTGGGCTTGCTACAGCATGGCATCATTGTCGTCGCACGCATTGCTATCAAACTGCGAATAGTTAGAATAAATACCGCAAAACTTGCTGTCTAACAACCTATTCACGTGCCTCAATCCACCACCCTGTGTACCCAATGTAGCTTTTTTTTTTATCGACTCTGAAAGAAAGAAAAGTAAAGTTGATCTCAGTAGAATTTGAATATCGCAGAGAATCGGAACAAAATCTACCAGGCATTCAATCCAGTTTGCTAAACTTTCTACCTATGTGCTTTCTTCCAGCCATCCTACTTTACTGTGTTCTTTTTACGATGATTTCGTTGTTAATTATAGAATAAACTAGTGAATATACAAACTGTTATTGTACTATTTCCATCCCCTACTCTCAGACTTGCTTCCATTTCAGCCGCGAGACGAAATAATCAGGAAATAAGCTACTCTGAGGATTAACAAAAGCGGTCTCTAAACGACCAACTGTAAACAATAGAGGTCGCATTAGAAAATGTCTGCTCTTTATTCCACACACACATCTGTTAATAACACTGTCACCCTGTCTATCTATCTATCTATCTATCTATCCCACCCTCTTTCCTTTCCTTCATCATCCACACCACCCTTCCCACGGTTTTGATCCACTCTTCACTCCCTCTCATTATACCCCCTCTCTACTAGCCTCTATGTGAGTGTATACACACCACACATACAACACACGCACACATACAACACACACGCATGCACACATACAACACACGCGCACGCACACATACAACACACGCGCACGCACACATACAAGACACGCGCACACATACAACGCACACGCAGACATACAACACGCGTACAACACACACTCACCACACGCACATACGCACACGCACCACACTCAACCATAGTACATTAATTTTAACAGTGAAGCTATTTTTCCCCGCAAACCTACAAAAAAGAATCAACTCGCTACATCTGCAGATAAATATAAATATAACAAGACAGAAACGGCCATGTCAATTGTTTGCCCAATTCCAGGCTATTTAATTCCATTGACTGCAAATAAAATACATCTAAAAAAAGCGAAAAATCACCAGAATTGCTTTATACAACGGTTCCCATTGTTACTATGTACATCTATAAACAAGGTGCCTACCAAAACACACATACACACACTCTATCGTTTTCTGGTCTTTCAACTGAAGCGTCTACACAAAGAATTCATTCTTCTTTGAAAATATGTTAGCTCATAAAACTTTTCAGTTCTATATGCGATTCCAAATGACCTTGTTTATTTTTGTTGTATCATATCTAGTGAGGTTTTAAAAATAAAAACTAGGTTTCATAAGCCAATTGCATAAAGTGATACCATCACTTTCGCTTTTTCTGTTAAATAAGGTTGAATATATTGCTAAGCCAAGTGAAATAAATCTTCGAATAACATCAGTTTCTTTGTGCTATCGTCTTTGAGAGAATACACACACACACATGGCACGTGCTATAAATAAATACTCAGATTAGACAGTAGATATTAATAAATTGTCAACAAAGCTCTTTTATCATTATACTCCACCGGGCCGCACATCATTTGGTACGGGGCGCACAAAAACAAATTTCTAAATTTCGTTTCTATTTTATTGATCATCGCAGTCTGCTAGGTGTTTCTGCATTATATAAGTATTATATAAGTAATAATTGAATTATATACTATGCACTTCATTGAGTATTGTTATGCGTCTGATCCCCCTCGGTCTGTGGAGAAATTGTTTTGCATCAAACCGGTCTGTTATGCAAAAATATAAGATTGGAGATCGCTGCATTATGGAACAATATATAAAAATATTTTGACTACAAAATTTGTTTATATCTTTATAAGTATATTCACTCTACGTGGATTATATTTGTGTACGCATGTAAGCAATCGCAAACCTTATTATAGTAGATACACATGGACGGTAAACCTAGTTAAATTCTCCCATCTGTTATCTAGGGTGCCTTTAGCGAAGTCTGTTCTGTTGCAGAGATCTTTGTCAGGTCTCCACTTTCAGGATACCTTCCTACTTCAGATTAGACTCAGAGGTCTCGTAAACGATCGTGGGTACTGCCTTTGTCCTGAATAAAAAAACAATACATTTGTATTTACGTATTTACAGAAATATGCGAGTGTGTGTGTGTGAGTTGAAATTTACAGAAAACAAAAGCCGAAGACTGAGGAAACGATAAAGAGGTGTGTTAGTTTGATGGAAACATCTTTGAGGGTTCGAGCCTACGCTCTTCGACAGAAAGGGTTGAGCTTTTTTTTTAATTGGAGAGAAAATGAAAAAAGATAGAAATATATATATATATATATATATATATAAATCCAATCACGCGTGCTTGTGTTTATATATACAAATATCGTGTGTCTATGTATATAATCTTCAACAGCCTCGACCGAAATGAGTTTCCCGTCACGCCATGCAGTAAGTTCTGCTCTCCGTTACTCTGTCTTCAATTTCATGAGGGACCTACACACAAAGTGGATGTAGGTGTTTTCAAAGCAAAACTGGGTCTCTTCTTGTCGAGATACCCAGATGAATCTACCTCGTGGCAAATGGGAGCAGCGACATCAAACTCTTAGTCACCAAATGCCACGTATCAGAGCAGGCTCTCAATAATAACAGTGTAGCAACACGGTGGCGCCCCTGCATGGCCGCAGCTTTAAGCTGAAATCTATAAAAGAATAAAATGAAGTCTTTTAGTATTTAGCCTACATTTATTGTTTGTATAAACATGTTGCTTTATTTCGTAACTCTGTTAAGTTTCCATTTGAACTCGCTACTCGATAATATCTGTTGTAAGGGCTTAAACAAACCACTTCCAGATTTCATTGTATCTGCCTTTACAAGTATAACCAGGAAGAAAGTAGATACGTAACTATAAAAGCAGGTGAGCATTTTCTCGCTATAATGAAAACAGGTAGCTACTATTTAACAAGAAAATTCTCGGGATAACTTAAATATTTTGACCGATCTATATTAGATTCCTGTTTAGACATCTGAAAAGAGAGAGAGAGAGGGCGATCGTATTTCCCGATATGTGTATATGAAGAGCTCTCTTCGTTGATTTTCTTTCTTATATTGAGAGCGGGTCGTGTCTAAAGCTCTACCAACACTTCTTGACTGAAGGATAATGTGGAGAAGTTGATACTTCAACTGTTGATTTCTCCTAGTGCGCCGAATCTATAGCCCAGTATCAATTTGTTGTTCGTTTCTTGAGGACTACAGAAGGAGAATGCGAAGTTAATACTTTTAGTGAAAGAAAAGACTCCCAGTGAAATGAATCCGTAACATGACCTTGAATTGTAGTTAAATTATTTAAATTTTACCTACACTTCTTGTGGCTTTATTGTGCGTAACATCATACGTTTCCTCTAAATTTGTAAATGTGGCCTTCCTCTCTTGAAATAAAATACTCAAGTCATGCACCCAATTAAGTTATCTGTGAATAACTTCTCTGTGCAATTTATAGTATTGTGTTCAACCTTTCAGGTAACTCAGAGTATAATATAAATGTTCTGAGCGCCTTAGTTACTATTCTAGCTCTGCTATTTTTGTTAGACCAGAAAATTAATGATTTTTCTCTTAAATTACTGAAATAATTTCATTACTCTACATTAACTCTTTGTGGAGGCGCGTGGCTTAGTGGTTAGGGTGTTGAACTCGTGATCGTAAGGTTGTGGTTTCGATTCCTAGACCGGGCGATGCGTTGTGTTCTTGAGCAAAACACTTCATTTTCACGCTGCTCCAGTCCACTCAGCTGGCAAAAATGAGTAATCCTGCGACGGACCGGCGTCCCGTCCAGGTGGGGAATTTCTACGCCACTGAAACCGAGGAACCGGCCCTTATGAGCCTGGCATGGCTCGAGAAGGAACATTTATATTAACCCTTTAACATTCAGATTACTCTTTCAAATGAAAAGCTTATGCATTAACATTGTTTGAATTAATTAATAGGTTTGAGCTTTCAATGATGTGATTGTTTATTTTTAGAATGTCATTTTTGGGGTAGATGTGAGAGGCCGGATCTGGCCAGTTTGAACATGAAACAGGTAGAATATCTGAGCCAGACATGACCAGTTTAAATGCTAAAGGGTTAATAAATAAACTGTCCTGCTAAAATGTTTTGAGTTCATCTCTTAGTACTGTATTTCTACTTGTCTCTAGATAGAACGTTTAAAATTTATTAGCTTAGTTCAACTAAAAATCTGGAATAGGTGTAAGATCTTTTAGAAAATTTGCCTGAAGTAAATTGGTGTTTTTATCTAGGCTATATCGCTCATACTTAAAAATCAGATGAGTTTTGATTATTTTTTATAGTATTTACGATAGATAAGGTCTAAGGAAGCTGCAACTATTTAGAGAGCTGAACCGGAATCTATATCCAGATTTCCCCCATTTGCTATCAGTAAGGCGTTCATTTCCATAAACAGCTCAAATATACAATGCATTATAGCTTAGAGTTAGAGCCTTTGAGGGAAATGTTGCCAGGCGGAACAAAATCCACTTAGGGGCCATCGGAGATGGGTCCTCTTAAAATACAAAGGACTTTTTAGGTTTTCCTTTTAGAGTCGAACTTATCGGATATTCATGAACCTATCCTTGACTGAGATCCAGTCTCAATTTACCGACTGAATCTGCCACCCCTTCCTACAAGTTTTTATCTGTAATAAAAGAGTCGCAGTTAAAGTATTTGTAATGCTTAGATTAAAATACAGCCCCAGACCGATGTACAGAGTTCTCTGCCCCTTCTCATAAGCCCTACTCGCAATTAAAATACAGCCCCAGACCGATGTACAGAGTTCTCTGCCCCTTCTCATAAGCCCTACACGCAATTAAAATATTGGGAACGCTTAGATTAAGATACCTCCAAGACCGATGTACTGACTGAATCCTCCCTCCATCCATTCTCATCAGCCCTACCTCTAGTAACTGGCTATCGTAGCGCTTGCATTGAGATACAACGTCCAAATATTCTAAAACGTTCACTCGATGGCAGTTAACATCTTAAAACAATCACTGTGAATTTTTAGTATAGCAATGTATTAGTTACAGCAAATGAAGAGTACAGACTTCCTTTTTCAAAGATACCATTTTGATGGTCGCCGCCCTCAGATAGCAACTTGGTCTCTTAATTATATAATAACAAATGTTAACGACTTTCATATCACGTCCAGCAAATTATGATGACTACATCTTATGTGTTTGTTATATTGGATTGTGCTTTGAATTGCCAAGCCCTTTATTGAGATAAGAGCAGTATTTATTTTTAGAGAAACCTTATTCCGTTCCAATGCAGCAATTGCTGAATGACTTTGAAAGTGTGTAACGTGGCGGAGATGACTAACAAATTCATATTTGTGATAAGCCCACATTGAGATACGTATCTATAAATATTTAGAGATATTTTCTTAATCCTATTGGCCGCTCCTATTGCAAAATTACATAGATGAAATACAATAAGACTATTTAAACATTTGTTCTATTTTTATAATTTCAGAAGCACAAATTCCAATAATGATGGATGCCAAAGAAGCAGCAATATCTGTAAAAGATTACTATGCAGCACTTAAAAATGCCTTGAAACCTTATAAATTCGATCGGCAACCACCAACGCCACAACTTTTGATAAAAGCCCAAATAACAGCCAATGATCTTCGCTCTGTTTTACCTCGTGACCGGAAGGGCAAAGCACTGCCTTATCCAAGATATCGACCAAAAGAAGAAATCTACAAGAAAAATGATTTCGGAAAGACGGATTCCCACGCCAAAAATGTAAAACTTCAATGTTTTTGATTTTACCTTTTAATTTCTTTAAAATTTCTTGTTTTCTCCTTAATCGCTTTCTTTTCTACTCCTCACAACTTATACCTCTCCCTCTCTCGCTATGGATTTTCTGGTTGGATGCTTGTAGTAGCAGTAGTAGTAGTAAAAAAGAGGCGAAGAAACCTAAATTGGTTGATTTATTAATAATATGCAAGTTCAATTCCTGGTAACTACATCTTTTTATGACATTTTCCGATAAAAGAAGATCGGAGTGCCGGTAATCGAAGATAAATAGATTGTCAGAATCGTACGAACGTCGGACAAAATGCCTTACTATGAATATTTAAATATCAAGGCTCTTTGAGTTCTGACGTTAATCCTGTCGAAGCGAACTTGGTCGATAAAGTACTAGGACCAATATCTCTCTCACCCACTCTCTGTGCGTGTGTGATGTAAAGGTTTAGTTGCTGAACTCACATTCGCTATGTCGTGGGCTCAATTATCAGTACAGGTGGCACGTTATGAACTTGAATAAGGTACTTTGTTTCGCATTATTTCCAGCTGCGAAGCTGAATATGAGTAGCAACAAAGCTGAGAGGTTAACCGTGTGACGGACTGGAGGTATTATTCAAAGGTGGAAGGCCATCTTGCACTGTCGGTCACTTAAAAGGAATTCAAGACCGAAATTTTGTTTTACTCTCTAGCACCGCTTGACAATCGGCATTGGCTTTGTTTATGTCACTATAACTCAGCAGTTCGGTAACAGGAAATGATAGAATAAATGTATTAGGGTTCATTTCACCCTTCAAGGTGGTGCCCCAGTTTGGCTGCAGTCCTATGATTAAAACAAGAGGGTAAAACGTTCTTCCTTTCAGAAATCCATGAATCATTTTCTATGACTCCTTTCTTTTATCTTCTTTGCAAGGCACCAAAGAACTTGTTGACAACTGAACTTGAAGAACTTGTCCAATATTTAATTTCGCCATTTGCTAATGATGAAGTTGCCAAAGTTCGAGTTATTTTCCGTTGGATTACCGAACAAGATTTGGAGTCGTATCAGATTCAAGGCAATACACCGACTAATAGTCCGGCCCGTTACTTAAATGAGCTGAAAGAAAGTAAAGGTCGCTACGATATATTCTTCAACGACATGTGTCGGTGAGTAGCCCCCACCTCTTATTATTATTATTATTATTATTATTATTGGTAAATTTTATTTTACAGAAGGTGGATTCTGATTTAAGAGTTTTGAGGGGAGGATATTTGTCGATACTATCAGCCCCACCCATACTAAGTAGACTGAAATTTTGTTTTATCGTCCCTTCAAGGATGAAAAACAGAGTTAACCTTGGTAGAATTTGATCCCGGAATGTAAAAAGGCGGAACAAATACTGCAAAGCACTTTTTCCGGACACTGTAACGATTCTGTCAGTTAGTCGCCTATAATAATAATAAGAGCACTCAGAGAGCGAAAACCTCCGCCAAGGCAATACCAACGTCCTTATTTCTTTAATTAGGTACAAGGCCTTAATAGAGAAGGGACAATACAAAAACAGACAAAGCAATACAATGGGGTACATTAAAACACATATCGAATGAATTATGGATATAATGAAAATGAGGAAGGAATGGCTTACCTACCCCCCATAAGCAGGTAGTTCCATTTTACTGTTTTTAAATGAACTGTTCAATATCAGTCTTGTATCTGTTGGTTTCCTTTTTTTTTTTATTCACACAAAGTCCATTAAATCTTCGAAGACCACCACCGGCGGCAATTCGTCGCAACAAATCTGCATCGCTGTCATCTCCATTCCTTCACCAAACAACTCCCTCAATCCATCTCTTCCCTCCCAGTTCAGCACAACGGCCCCCAAACCTTCACTACTCCCTCCGGCCGTCAACCCCCTCCTCGGACCCCCCGGCGGCGAGTCTACATTACTCCTCCTCCCTTACATTACCGCACACCGCTCCTCCATCATCCCCCTCCATGGCTGCACCCTCCCCCGGCACTCCCTCTCCGTCTCCCCCTTCGTGCTTCTGGGGACACCCAGCCCTCATGCTCCCCACTCCACCCCACATAGAAAACACAGGCGGTCCTCCCCCCCACCACCACCACCACAACTCCCAACCTTGCTTCGTCCAGCAGCACCAGCTCCTCCGCAATCCTGCGGAGCTCCGGCAAGCCCACATGGACCGACACCTCCAGTCCACATCTCCACCAGCGGCATCTCCGCAGCTCTCGATACCTTCAACATTTCTATGTCCTCCTCCGCACTGCAGAAGATGGCTGCCACCATCCACGCCTCATCAACCTCCGGGGGGCACCCCACCCATTCCCACTCCGGCAGCACGCCCGCCACAGTAAGTCGGTAGCAGCGCCCACTCAACCGACCTCAACGGCACAGTGGAGCACTTTCTCGCTTCTTCATTCACGAAGCGCACTTCTATCGCGCCGTACTTCCCCACTCTGGTGCAGCATGTCGTTACAGTCTTAACTTCTCTGAGGCAGTCCTCGACCGCCTCCACTGCTGCTATTTCCACAATCATTAAGGTGTTGGGTTGGCCAAATCGATAGATTATCGGAAGAATGTCTTTTGCGGCATTTATTCCAGCTCTTTAAGTTTTAAATCGGGACTCGATGAAATAAAGTAATAGTAAAATACTGGAATTCGATTTAATTACCTATCATTCTCTTCTCAAAATTGTTGGACATTTGTCTGAATTAGGATCGATTTTACAGAGATACGCGATTCGACACCATGGATTACGTGATTCGGCCAGTTTATTTCTCTACCCAAAGAGTTAACCTCATATGTTTTAATTCATAGCTGTATCCACATCAAGATATACCGTTAATTTTTTTTTTTTTATCTGATTCGGTATTAGATTTTTCGTATTACTGTTTAGTTGCAGGTTAGTCGTTGTCAAGATCTGATAATGTCAGAGATCATTCCAGATTTGAACATTCGTCGTATTATTTTTCTTTAATTTCTAATTTTGGTATACGGCCAGAAATTAAATGAGGGGAAGTCGATTATATCTCCCCCGGTGCTTCCACACAATTTCTGTCGACCGAATTCACTCATAAGTCATTAAAAGTATGAAGTACTACATTTCGTGTTTAGGTTAGACATTGTTTTTCATGTGCTAGAGATTAGCGAACGGGCCCGCATGGGATACGGGTGCACACAGACACGCATGCACAAGGACACACACGTACGCACACATACATCCCTTTGATTAGCATGTTTTTACTTTTCGCATGAAGGCGCATGGTTCAGTGGTTAGAGCGTCGAGCTTACGATCGTGAGGTTGTGAGTTCGAATCCCGGACCGGGCTGCGTGTTGTGTTGTGTTCTGTTCCAGCTCACTCAGCTGTAGAAATGAGTTGCGACGTCAGAGGTGCCTAACCCTTGGATAACACTGGTGGCGTGGAGAGGGGAGGCCGGTATGCATGGGCGACTGCTGGTCTTCCATAAACAACCTTGCCCGGACTTGTGCCTGGGAAGGTAACTTTCTCGGTGCAATCCCACGGTCAGCCACGACCGAAGGGGTCTCGACTTTTCGCATTCGTAAATTGCAGAGAATTACGTTATGTGTAGAAAAATCAGCTGGCAAAAGTTTGACACTTTCCATATCTAAAGCGAAAAAGAAGCCAAATAATGGATAAGTTTAATTAGTGAACCTTCTCTTTTGTTCTTTCTTGACATAGAATCGAATATTCCTGGTATGTTTGTCTTTTTTTTTTTTTTTTTTGGAAAGAGGAAAATCCTTGAAATTCTTTATTGCTATTGGCTGTTTGCTAAGCAAAATGGTTTTTAAGATACACAAAAAGAAATATGTACTAGAACATAGAAATTCTATATTTTCTATTGAAATATTTGTTTCACCTACGCCAGCTTTAGGTATTCTACGTAACGAGGCTCTTTGGATATTTTAAAAATCTGCCGGTCAAAATGAAAAGATCCGGCTCTTTTCTTAGGTGCGACACCTAATGAAGAAGAATGACATTTCTTTGGCCGAGGACGTCAGAGGCCTTAGTAATGTATAATACGAAACAAAATCTGTCTCGGACTCGTAGTTAGCTTCTACTTCTCTAATAAAGAGTATTTTCTTCCCCACCTCTCTTCTCATATTGCTTTATTGAGCACTCTTATTCTCTCTCACAGACATATTCCCACACACTCACACACGTGACGATGATTTTAGTTTCATGACTAATGTTCGGCTTATTTCCTTTTATAATGCAAAATGTTGAAAATATTCATTTGGCTTCTAGTATAAGTGTTAGAAAAAAAAAAAAATTTTATATGTGGGCTGACAAAATTACATCACTTTTGATTGTATATAAGTTTAAAATACTAATGAAACTTGCGTGTCCGTGTATATTATACACATCGGTGAAAGACTTTTAGCTGATTAGATAAGAGGTAGATATCTCTTGAATAAAATAAACAGATTGCATACAAGGGATCGAAGGAGATCTGCACCAGTTCAATAGGAAATGAATTCAACGCTACTGTATAGCGAATTTGGATGAGAAGCCCTTTAGCTGACGAATCAAAATTGGTTTTGATAGGTATGATGGGGCGGCTAAAACATCAAGATATAAATAGGACAGTTACCGCAAATAGACGCTCAATAAGTAACTTCAAACACAGATGTGTGGGAAATATGTTAAGATAAAGAAAATACAAACACTATACAGCAGTTTCAGGCATGGACATTAACAAAAGCTATAGAGACTCTGCACAACAGACACTCCAGAGGTTAAAGGTTTTAATCTGCAGTTACTAAATATTCTCATATCTGGACGGAGAACTTGCAACGAATGCTACATTCGTTATAGCCGTGGTTTGTAAACTCACGAATCAGCAGAAATTACAATTGACATCTTTGAGCATTTTTTTTTATTCGATAAATAACTGCTATTTGTCAACTATTAAGTAAAAATACACATAAATCTTTCTTTTAAAGCGGGGGTGGAAAATTGATATAATTCATGTCACTATTTTGCCAATGATTTGTAAAAGACAAAATACATCATTTTGATAGGTGTTCGATTTGTTTGAATTCTGATGACCTTGATTAGAATTTCTATTTTAGCTCTCCACCACATCTTAAATGATAAATAAAATTCGTACTTTTAACCTGATATAAAGAGCCGGGATTGCCAGATAAGGTTATAAATAGCAAATTACAGTTACTACCAGAAAAGCAAGCTGCTATTTTTTTAATTTTATATTAGCGATTTTTTTTCTTTAATTTAGGATACCGGCGTTGAAATTTAATTTAAACAGAAGAATTCTATTGAATATACCATTAAGATTATCAAACATAAAGATTAGAACCCACCTTCAGCCTATATATATATATATATATATATATATGTATATATATATATATATATATGTATATATAATATATACGAGGGGCGTTCAATAAGTAATGCCTCTGACCCACTTGCCGTTGTTTGATCTAGCTGAGATTTTGCAAGTATAATTATTTATATCTCTATAGATTAAGTGGCAAATTACAGCTCCGAACTAATAGTGGTTTCTGATTTACATGTGTTTGAAATGAGTCAAGTGGGAAATGGAGCCTGTTGAGTGTCGAGAAGTGATCCGGTTTTTGTATTTGAAATGACGCACACCACAGGAGACTTTTGATGAAATGAAAATAACTTATGGTGATGATGCCCCATCATATGACCTTGTAAAACGCTGGCATCGTGAATTCAAACATGGTCGGAACACTGTGGAAACAGCTCCCAGATCTAGTCGCACCCCTTCTGCCATTGATGAGGCATCTGTCCGTCAAGTTGAGGCTGCCATTTTGGAAGATGGACGCATAACTATTCGCCAAATAGCCCATGAGGTCAAGATTAGTACCGGGTCTGTGGAAACTATCATTCATGACCATTTGCATATGCAAAAGGTGTCTGCCAGAGGGATTCCCAGGTTGCTCACACTTTTCCTGAAGCAAGAACGCGTCGAGTGCTCGAGGATGAATTTAGGGATGTGCCAAGAAGATGAGTCAAGATTTTTCAAAAGACTGATTACACAGGATGAGACCCGGGTCCTTCACCATGATCCAGAGACCAAAGCCCGGTCAATGCAGTGGAAGCACCATGACTCACCTCCTCCAAAGAAGGCAAGGGTGCAGCCCTCCGCTGGCAAGGTCATGCTCACAGTCTTCTGGGACCAGGACGGAGTAGTGATGACAGATTTCCTGGCAAAGGGTACCACAATTACAGGAGCCTATCATGCTTCACTTTTGAGGAAATTAAGAGAAGCTATCAAAACCAAGAGGCGGGGCAAGATCAGCAAAGGCATCCTCCTCCTGCAGGATAACGCCCCGGTCCACAACTCGCGTGTCGCCAGATCAGAAGCACAGGCGTGCGGCTATGAACACTTCCCCCATCCCCCTACTCTCCTGACCTTGCACCCTCTGATTTTCACCTCTTCCCAGCCATGAAGTTGTTTTTGAAAGGAAAGCGTTTCCCAGATGATGCGGCCTTGCTTTCTGAAGTCACGTCGTGGTTGGAGGACCAAGCTGGGGTCTTCTATGAAAACGGTCTCCAGAGCTGTATCAAACGATGGGAGAAATGCGTAACTCTGGGTTGTTCCTATGCTGAAAAAGACTAATACCTGTGCCAAGTTTCGTTGCTCTACTGCTATGGGAAGTGGGTCAGGGGCATTACTTATTGAACGCCCGCAAGCACCGGCTAAAAAGCTCATAGATTGACCAAGACACTCTCATGTAATGTGGTCAAATGAGGTCTATTTTTCAACACAGTTCCCCTTGTGATTTATACACTACTTCGATTGGTGTTGCAGTGCTTGGTTCTCATTGCTAAATATTTCATCCTTTGATCAAAAAGAAGATATGACGTCATCATCACTGCAATACTGGTTCCCAGCCAAATATTTGTTCATGTTGGGAAGAGATGATAGTCAGATACGGCCAAATCAGGAGAATAGGGAGGGCGATCAACCATTTCAAAACCACAGTCACACACAGCACCCATTGAAACCAAGGACTTGTGTACTGGAGCTTTGTCCTGATAAAACAAGACCCCTTTCGTCAGATTTCATGGGCGTTTGCTACTGAGAGCCTTTCGTAACTGCTTCATCAAGTTGGCATAGTACTCTCTCCGTTGATAGTGTAGCCCTTTTGAAGATAGTCAATAAACACAATACCTTTTGCATCCCCAAAACCTTACGTCATCATCTTCATATGGAAGCTGATGGCTTAAGTTTGAAACAACCTTGGTTCATCAAAGTGATGAACCCAACACTCATCCAGGATTGGAAAACCTTCAAGGAAACTGCGTGGATTTGCCTCGAACAAGGTCAGATTTCCCCGTCATGTGATCAGCATGGTTGCGCTTTTGATCAGGTGTCAGAAGACTTGGCACACACCAGCAGAAATGCTTGTCGTGCTAAGTTCATAGTGGAGAATATTCTCTTACAGGATATGTTAATAGCATTAGCCATTTGATTTATTGTCAATCGCCTATCATCGAGGTGATGAACACGATCAATGCTTTCCTCGGTGATAGCAGTTGCAGGACGTCCAGACATTGGATCATCTTCAAGCCTTTCCCTTCGCTTCCAAAATTCAGCTGTCCATTTCTGCACTATTACCCTTTTACTCGTTTCAGTCATTTGACTGTGGCCATGCTAGAGTACCGCATTTAGTCGAGGAAATCGCCCCCATGACTTATTCTTTTGTAAGCCTAGTACTTATTCTATCGGTGTCTTTTTGCCGAACCGCTAAGTTACAGGGACATAAACACACCAGCATCGGTTGTCAAGCGATATTGGTGGGACAAACACAGACAGACACAAACATATACACACACACGTATATATATATATATATATATATATATACATATATACGACGGGCGTCTTTCAGTTTCCGTCTACCAAATCCACTCACAAAGATTTGGTCGGCCCGAGGCTATAGTAGAAAACACTTGCCCAAGGTGCCACGCAGTGGGACTGAACCCGGAACCATGTGGCTGGTAAGCAAGATACTTACCACACAGCCACTCCTACGCCTATTGATAAACCTGGAGCATCATCCTATAATGTAACAACCATATCAACATGAATTTCCTTGGGGCCAAAGCCTTTTTCTGTAGGTACTTGATAACACCACAATGCCAAATTTTGTCCAATTTCAAGAGAAATCGCTACTAGTTACATTTGAAGTTTTCTTTGAACAATCAGAACTCAGTTTACCTGGAAAAAAGCAATGCTGTTATCAAGATTTGAAATTGACTCGTCAAAGATTTCCCAGCTCTAGCATGACTCTCTTATCGTCAGCCTATGAATTTTTCAGCGACCTTCGTATACACACACACACTTCGTATTTAGTTGGGTATAGGTTACACCACAATTTTTCAGTTAAAATCGTATACAAAACAGTACAACTTATACGGTGGGTGTTTTTATATCAACTTACATATAAAAACTTCACATTTAAACTAAGAGCTCACTCAATACTTCTTAGCAGAATACATATCAATTATTATAATGAAAAGGTTAGCAGTGACCTCGAAGTTTCGGCTTGTTTGTTGTTATCAAAGATTCGTTTGGATTAAGCAAAGAATGTGAACAAAACCATAGCTGAGAAAAAAAATCATTTCTTTCTAAGTTATGTTTTGAAGCAGCTCCAAAAGCATAATCGTGACGTCACATATTTAATGTATGCGTTTTGTTTATGCGTTTATTAGCTGCAGGATTGTATCAGGAGGAAAGTGCCTTTAAGACATACAGTACGTAACATCAATAATGTTCACATTATTAGAGCTGCTTATAATTCAAATATATATATATATATCAGACCAAGCGGTTCAAATTCGTTTCGAGGTGTTGAAAAACACAGGGTATCGATAGCCATCGCTCTCGTTCACCTACGGGGCAAGTTGTCTCGCCTGGTTTGATGTATTCAGTGTTAACATTTGGCGTTTTCAAAAGGCTTTCTTCCTGATGCAATCCAGCAACTAATAAGTACGAAAACAAAGCACATATGTTATATGACGTGGAGGCGTAATGGCCCAATGGTTAGGGCAGCGAACTCGCGGTCGTAGGATCGCAGTTTCGATTCCCAGACCGGGCATTGTGAGTGTTTATTGAACGTAAACACATGAAACTCCACGAGGCTCCGGCAGGGGGGGGGGGGAACCCTGCTGTATCCTTTCACCACGACTTTCTCTCACTCTTTCTTCCTGTTTCTGTTGTACCTGTATTTCAAAGGGCCAGCCTTATCACACTTAGTGCCACGCTGAATCTCCCCGAGAATTACGTTAAGGGTACACGTGTCTGTGGAGTGCTCAGCCACTTGCACGTTAATTTCACGAACAGGCTGTTCCGTTGATCGGATCAACTGGAACCCTCGTCGTCGTAACCGACGGAATGCCACGACGTTATATGACATCGGTAATGATATGTTATATTGTGTTTAATATTTATCTGCTTTTTTTCTTTTTATCGGCCTCTTCGATCCTGTCCAATTCACAACTAAGCACATTAAGCAGGAGTGTGTTAAAAGCCTTGACCGTGAGTATAGAACAGCCCAGGCGATAAGTAACCAAGCGATATAGCATGAAACTATAGAACCGTCAGCTCTAACTGACTGTCGTATAATCTATCTACTTAATTACTCTTAATTCTCTCAAAGATTTTGACTGTACATAAATGACAAAACGGTCATACCTGGCCTAACAGCATTAATGAATACAAGTAAAATCGAATTTATCCAGTTGTGAGTCGAAGCCTACTCACAGACTTGTTTTCCTGGAAACTGGTCAGTACCTCTACAACAGATACACACCAGATTGTTGAGTAAATAAAGTTAGGTTTAGATGAGATGTAGCTTAAATTAACATCTGTTATTGGTGTTTTAGTGCATTTCTTATAGGAATATGTTTCTTATAATAGTTCGTGTTCTACATTGTTTTCCTGACTGTCAAGAATAGGCATCTAGTCATCTAACACGGCAGAGTATCCTAAAGTCACTCACTGATGTGGTTATTATCTTTCTTTGCCTTTATTACCGCTGCAACAATGGCTTTTACTCCTCGGATCTGGTTGCTTTCGTGCCACCCTTACTCAGGCACTCCAAACTAACTTATTTCTCCTCTTAATATCATTCACTACACGTCCCAGTCTTTTCTTCCCAGAATGTCAACACTGAAATTCTTTACCTACACGTGTCGACTTGAAACGGTTTAAACGGAACGTTAACAAAAACAATCTCACCGAGTAACAATCTCAGAGCGCCTGCGACGGTCGGAGGCACTGTCCCTTCCTTCAAATCTAACAGATAAAAAAAATATAGTAATTTAGATGTAGATGAAAGAAGTGATATTGCAGATACGGAATAGAACTGGGGTTTTTTCCTTTCTTGCTTTTTTTCTTTTGTATGTGACATCATTTCATACGCAACGATCGTATCTGAGGAAATTATTATCAATTTAAGTATTCCTACATTTATATTTTTGTATTTTATTTTTATACGTACTTTTCAGTGTGAATGTGTATGTGTGGTTGATTCAATCTCACTTTTAGCATTTAATTTCAGGCTTGCTGATATATCCTCAGTTTCAATACAAGGCCATTCAAAAGGAGTTGGATTTAATGTTGGTGACCCTCTTACCCCAAGCACGAGAAACATCTGGAATGCAGTCCTTATAAAAGACACATGGTACCTGATAGATGTTCATTGGGCATCGCGCAAGATATCTGGAGTGGAAGCTGAAGAATGGCAATTGGTTGAATGTCAGCAAGCCAACAGCAGCGATATAGACGACTCCATTGTTCAAAATATTTATGAGTTTGATGAGTTTTATTTCTTGACTGATCCAGAAAAATTTATATATAGTCACTTTCCGGACGAAGAAATTTGGCAGCTACTAGCACGACCTTTAACGAAAAATGAATTTCAGAAAGCTCTTTATCTAAAGCCTCATTTCTTTGAGTTCGGTCTCACTGTCAAAAGCCACGTTTGGTGCAGTCTTCAATCAGTAGATGGTCTTGTTAACATTGAACTTGGTGTTACACGTACTGACTTGTCATTCTCTTTTGAACTCTACAGATCAAACAAAATTGGCAACCCCGACGACAAAAAAGAACTTGCAAAATACATGTTACTCGAAAGAGACATTGAAAATAAAAAATTGTGTATCGAAGTAAGATTTCCTATTATTGGAAAGTTCAAAGCTGAAATCTTTGGACGAGATTCTAGGAGCAAATTGGAATGGCTGTGTTCATACGTGCTCTATTGCAACTCTCCTCTGTCGGATTGTTCTCCTCTGCCGCCGAACCCCAAAGCTGAGTGGGGTCCTGGAATGCATTTGTTCAATTATGGCATTACACCCATAACTCATTTGAGAGGTAAAATTGATGTGTACGATGGAGAAGTCGAGCTAAAGTTTGCTTTGGAGAAAAACGTGGATCTTTTACATCGACTAGTATCTGAAGACGAAGAGGAGATTGCTGATCATATTCTCTGTGAAATAGTTAATGGAGTTGCTACGGTGCTTGTAAGACTCCCTAAAAAAGGTAAATCACTTTATCTTATATCTGTTTATATGCGTTTTGCTAGTTATTTTCCCTATCTGTCTGAGACTGCACGTAGTCCTATACAATTTTTTTTTAAGTGAGCTAAATTACTTTCAAGCAAACCTGGTTAATTTGTTCCAAACACTAGTTTAATTTTACTAAATTCATTCTTTTCAAAATTAATTGAAACAAAGGCGTTGTATGCTAACAGAAATATGACAGAAGGGTGTGGGAGTGGGGCCTTATATATATATATATATATTACCTATACTAAAGTATATTTGTTTAGAAAGTTACTAATCTCCATATCATACAGTTATCATATATAAATATCTGTCCCCTCTTTTAGTAAACTAAATATTCCTCGCGGCATTTCTGTCTTTCACTCACTACCGAACTGTCTTCTCTTTATGGTTTGTGCTATCATTAAAAAAATACACATACAAAGCGAACAAATATTTCAACTTGGGAGTCGTTTCCATTTCCAGCTGCGGTTATCTCGATTGGAAAAGATATAAAATGTTACGACAGCCATCTTATTGCCCCATCACCACTATTCCGGAAGTCACCTGTTTGCTGATGGATACCTCTGATTACAAAAGATTAAATAATTAATTCTATTTTCGGCGGATAATACAGCAGATAAATCAATGTTTATTCTTATATATCCGCTATATTCCCTACTTGTATTAGTGTTAAAGAACGCTGTTTGACATTTAAACATACCCACATATTTGGACAACGAAATTCGCTTCGTGCACACGTTAGAAATTGGAAGCTAAATTGCTTGCGGAATCTACCGAATTGGAATTGAAGTTTATATGTACTTTTATCAATGTTAAATCACTGGGTTCTTCATACTCTTTTATTTGTTTCAGTCATGTGACTGTGGCCATGCTGGAGCACCGCCTTTTAGTCGAGCAAATCGACCCCAGGACTTATTCTTTGTAAGCCTAGTACTTATTCTATCGGTCTCTTTTGCCGAACTGCTAAGTTACGGGGGACATAAACACACCAGCATCGGTTGTCAAGCGATGTTGGGGGGGGGGACAAACACACATACTCATATATATATATATATATATATATATATATATATATATATATATATATATATATACGACAGGCTTCTTTCAGTTTCCGTCTACCAAATCCACTCTTTGGTCGGCCCGAGGCTATAGTAGAAGACACTTGCCCAAGGTACCGCACAATGGGACTGAACCCAAAACCATGTCGTTGGGAAGCAACCTTCATACCACACAACCACGCCGGCGCCTATATATATGTAATATATATGTATCACATATGTAATCATTAGCTTAGCTTAAAGCTGTCCGTCAATGTTGAAGACGACTTGTTGTCCTCTAGGAGTCGTATCCTACAGTTTGTGGGTTGATAGATGTGAAAACTGCCCGATCTTGGAATGGCTTGTCTTTGAACACAGATGACAAGGGAAGTTGGCCATTATGTTGTTGGTGAGTCTGAGACGACGTTGACGTCTCTTTTCCTCAAGTTTCTCACGTCGGATTAGTTCAAAGTGTGCAGCTTCTTCGTCTCAGAGGAAGCGCCACGTTTGCCGGTTCTGAACAAAGTGTTCAAGTTGTACCGGTTGAACGTTGTTGTGAGCTGGTAAAATGCGTAGAAATATCTTACTTTTTTTATCTTTACGTTCTGAGTTCAATTTCTGTCGAAGTCGACTTTGTCTTTCATCTTTTGTGGGGTCAATAAAATAAGTACCAGTTGAGCACTGGAATCGATATAATCAACGTATCTCTTCCCCCAAAATTGCCGGCCTTGGACCAAAATTTAAACCAATACTTAAATTACATATTATTACACTTTGTGTTTTGATTTATGCATTGTCCTTCGTCTGTGCAAAAATTGTCTTGCATGAAATAGATCCATGGTGCACAAAAGGTTGGGGATCGCTAATCTAATATTTTCCTTAATGATAGTAATAAAGGCGGCGAGCTGGCAGAAACGTTAGCACGCCGGGCGAAATGCTTAGCGGTATTTCGTCTGCCGCTACGTTCTGAGTTCAAATTCCACAGAAGTCGACTTTGCCTTTCATCCTTTCGGGGTCGATTAAATAAGTACCAGTTACACACTGGGGTCGATATAATCGACTTAATCCGTTTGTCTGTCCTTGTTTGTCCCCTCTATGTTTAGCCCCTTCTGGGTAATAATGAAACAGATAGTAATAAAGTAACTGAGGAAGATTTGGCCCTTATTTCCAGCATGTCAAGCAACCATATAGCGGCTCCTTCCTCAGCTTCATTACTGACGTTGTTGTTCTGGTTGACGTTACTGTTTATTAATGAATCACTGTTTTTGATATTGTTGTATGTTGTCACCTATTCTATATTCATCATTTCAGGTCAGTATGCACTGCAAATGTATGCCAAGAACGACCCAAATGACAACGAATTCTCCAATATTTGCAATTACATGTTGAGATGCAACGAGGACCTGGGTGTTGTATACCCCTACCCATCGGTGACAAACGACAAAGTTGGATCAATGGGGAAGTTCCGCTCGTTAGGTCTCCACTTTATCGAAGATGGCCCTGGATATCAAAGAATCTCCACTACAGGCCAGTGTTCTTTTCAAATTAAAATCCCAGCCAATATTGATTACTTCTGTAAGCTTATTCACCAATCAGAAAACACTTTCACTGACGTTTCTGATTATACATACTATTATCGAAATGGAGATATCGTAAGCTTCGCCATAAGATGTCCGTCACCTGGATTTTACCGCTTTGATCTATTCGCCAAACTTAACTCAGAGGACGGTATGTAGGAAATTATTATTATTATTATTATTATTATTATTATTATTATTATTATCATCAATATAAAGGCAGTGAGCTGGCAGAATCGTTAGCACTCCGGGCAAAATGCTTAGCAGCATTTCGTCCGCCTTAAAGACGTTCTGAGTTCAAATTCCGCCGAGGTCGACTTTGCCTTTCATCCTTTCGGGGTCGATTAAATAAGTACCAGTTACGCACTGGGGTCGATATAATCGACTTAACCCCTTTGTTTGTCCTTGTTTGTCCTCTCTGTGTTTAGCCCCTTGTGGGTAGTAAAGAAATAGGTATTTCGCCCGTTGCTACGTTCTGAGTTCAGATTCCACTGAGGTCGACTTTGCCTTTCATCCTTTCGGAGTTGATAAATTAGATACCAGTAAAATACTGGGAATGGATGTAATCAACCCATCCTCCTTACCCCAAAATTTCTAGCCTTGTGCCTTTTGTAGGAAGGATTATTATTATTATTATTATTATAAAGGTGGTGAACTGACAGAATCATTAGCATGCCGGGCCAAATGCTTAGCAGCATTTCATCTGTCCTAACGATCTGAGTTCAAATTCTGCCAAGGTCGACATAGCTTTTAATCCATCCGAGGTTGATAAAATAGGTACCAGTTAAACATTGGGGTCGATGTAATCGACTTACCCCATCCCCCAAAGCTGTTGACTGTGTCAAAATTTGAAACCATTATTATTATTATTATCATTATTATTATTAATAAGGGGACAAGCTGGCAGATTCATTAGCAAGCTGGGCAAAATGCTTAGCAACATTTCGTCCATCTTCCCATTCTGAGTTCAAATTCCCACTGAGATCAACTTTGCATTTCATCATTTCAAGGTTGATAAAAATAAGTACCAGTGAAACACTGGGGTAGATTTAATCAACTAGTCCCCTTCCCACCCTCAAATTTCAGGCCTTGTACTTTTAGCAGAAATGATTATATATGGTCGCTGCTGAGATCGACAATGCCTTTCAGCCTTTCGAGGTCGATAAATTAAATACCAGTGAAACACTGGGGACGATGTAATCAACTAGACCCCTCCCCTATAAGCTGCCAAAAAAATGCTGAGACAACTTTGGAGGACCCAAAATTCCATGTGAAATGCAACAATATTAGAAAAGAAAGTGACAATATTTGAATGCTTACATTATATATATATATATACTCTTTTTACTCTTTTACTTGTTTCAGTGATTTGACTGCGGCCATGCTGGAGCACCGCCTTTAATCGAGCAACTCGACCCCGGGACTTATTCTTTTGTAAGCCCAGTACTTATGCTATCGGTCTCTTTTGCCGAACCGCTAAGTAACGGGGACATAAACACACCAGCATCGGTTGTCAAGCAATGCTAGGGGGACCATCACAGACACACAAACACACACACGCATACATATATATACATATATACGACGGGCTTCTTTCAGTTTCCGTCTACCAAATCCACTCACAAGGCTTTGGTCGGCCCAAAGCTATAGCAGAAGACACTTGCCCAAGATGCCACGCAGTGGGACTGAACCCGGAATCATGTGGTTGGTTAGCAAGCTACTTACCACACAGCTACTCTTGCGCCTTGTCAATGTATATATTATATACATTGACATGTATGCTGAAAAGTTTGGTAATATTTCGACAGCAAGCTTTGAAAGCCTTTTTCTCTTAACTAATCTTCATGTTTTCCACTCTTGACTAATTTTTTTCCTTTTTCCACTCATGACTATTTTTTTTTTACTTTTTTCATCTCAACTAATTCTCTGCTGGACCATTTTTATTATTTTACTTTGTACATTTTTACTGCTGGACTATTTTTTGCATTTTCTGCTACTGACTAATTTTTACACTTTCCACCCTTAACATTTTCTACTTTCCACAGGTGGCTACCCAAAAGTATTCTGTTCAGTTCTTGAAACTTTTTGGCCAATGACTGAATGCTTACCATATCCACAGAAATATTCAGCCTGTAAGGATACATACAATATCCTTTCACCAGCTGTAAATCAAATAGCAGAAGGTCAGAATATAAAGATAGCCATGGTCGTACCAAACGCTGAATCTGTTGCTACAATCGAAGACCAAAACTGGATTTACTTAGAGAAAGGTGAAAAAGACAAATGGACTGGGACCATTGTTCCAAAAGCTTCTGGGAATATCATTTCCATAGCCGCCCGGCAGTCCAGTGCTGTGCGCTCCTTTGAGGCATTAGTCTCCTTTGAGGTAACATTTTCCCTCCTCTCTTTATTTTCTCTTTTTACTTGTTTCAGTCATTTGACTGTGGCCATGCTGGAGCACCGCCTTTAGTCAAGCAAATTGACCCTAGGACTTATTCTTTTGTAAGCCTAGTACTTATTCTATCAGTCCCTTTTACCGAAACAATAAGTTACGGGGACATAAACACCAGCATCAGTTGTCAAGCGATGTTGGGGGGGGGTACAAACACACACATACACACACACACACACACACACATATATATATATATATATATATATATATATATATATATATATATATACACACACACACATACATATACACGACGGGCTTCTTTCAGTTTCCGTCTACCAAATCCACTCACAAGGCTTTGGTCAGCCTGAGGCTATAGTAGAAGACACTTGCCCAAGGTGCCACGCAGTGGGACTGAACCCGGAACCATGTGGTTGGTAAACAAGCTACTTACCATACAGCCACTCCTGCACCTCTGTTTATTTGGTTGGTGTGATTAAGTGGAAATAATGACTTCCCTCTTCCTTTCCTTGTTCTTTTCTATTTTGCAAGCTAATGCTGGTGCCTCCCACCACCACCAAAAAAAGTACACTCTGTAAAATGGTGTTAGGAAGGACATCCAGCCATAGAAACCAGGCCAAAGTTAACATTGAATCTTGACATAGCTTTATAACTCATGGGTTCCTGTCAAACTGTCGAACCCAAGCCAGCATGGGAAATGGACATTAATGGCAATGATTTATTTATCATATATTTTCTGAAGACTGATATCATTGGTTATAGATTTTCAACGACAAAAGTGACAAGTGTGACATCTGTACAACTCAGATGGAGTAAATAGCGTAAGATATTTTTGCTCAGTGCACCAAACTTAGGGCTTTTCTCATTATATATTTTACCACTTTAACTATATTTTCTCCAATGTCTTGTAAGTGCATCTAGGTAGGTGGAAACTGGGGAAGCTAATCAAGGGAGGGAGAGAGAGAGTGTGTGTTTGTGTGTTTAAGTTACCAACATTCAACTATTTTCAATTATTTCAAAACTGTAACTTACTGGTTCAACAAATAGATATTGATAAAACAAATACCAAATTAAAACAAGTATTGATGTTTCTGATACAGTTAAATAAAAACCCATGAAAGTGGTACCAGAACCTGGCTGCAATCTTCTGACTGAATTTCAATGCCAAACTTCTTACAAACCACTTGTCCCTCATGCTATGCAAGGGTATTGAATACAGCCACGTCTGTGCCTATAGTGATTATTCATATATTAAACATAGATAATACAGAATCAAATACATTTTTTTATTATTTGTGTTTATGTTCTTCTTTCTCTTCTTTTTCTCTATAGGTTGTTCCATCTCATGTTTTGAGAGAGGAGTTCCGCAAGCAAAGAGCATCTCGTGAGAATGCTGAACAGGAGTATGTAGAGCATCTCTCTCGCAAGAAACACCTGCAAAGCATGCGCAAAGATCGGTCAATGATTCATATGATTCAACGAATGGCAAAGATGAAATTACAGAATTTGAATGAGGACCACTTGAAGCTGATGGATCAGCAGTTGGATAATGATGCTATTCAACAACTGGACCAATGCTTGCCTGAAGTACCAAAACATTTAACGCAAAATGGTACTGAAAACACTGTTCGTGATGAGAGAGATGTAACATATGGAGATGTGTTAGAGAGTCATAATTATGAAAGAAATATAAATGGTGCCTTTGTTGATTTTTTTAGTGAAGTCAATGACAGGCAGTCAAATGTAGCAATACTTGACAATGGACCTGTCAATGGAAATGAAAATGACAATTATAATCTAGGCATGTCGCCGGTAAAAATCAGACCAACCATCAAAAAGCGAACACTTCCCAAAATTGACATAAATTTAAATGAGCTTGATGGTGTTAATGAGAGTGATGATGACAGTGATGAAGACTATGACAACAATGTTGGCAATCACTCGGACTATCATCTTAATTTTGATAAACATGGTGTCAGACTGACGCCTATTTCAGAAAAAGAAGAAGAAATTGATGATTTCTTTAAAAGCGCTCTGACTCAGAACCGGAATGGTCCTGAGTCTGATGAATCTGAAGAAAATGTTGACAATGTGAGACAGGCAGAAGAGATAATAGGAGCAGAGACTGTTGGACTGGTAAATGCCTGTCCTTCTTTTGTGGATGACAGCAAAGACAGTTTAGTTGAAAGACTATCAGAACTACGAGGGAAAGAAGTAAAACCAAAGGTTCCTTTGAGAATGAAAAGAAATCTAGAAGAAAAAGTAAAAGAGGAAGAGATTATTGTAAGAGAAGAGCCAAAGAAACAAGAGGACCTTACAGAGAAACTGCTCCAACAAGTAGCTTCTATTGAAAAAACAATTGAAGAAGATGAGGTACTTATACCTTTTGATTTCGCCTTGTTCTTTTCTAACCTATTTATATATATATATATATATATACTAGCAGTATAGCCCAGCATTGCTTGGGTTTGTTTTCTTTTCGACCCTTTAGAATTGGAATTTTTGAAAAGTAAAAATTTTGCATTATGTAGCTTATTCTCTTTAAATGAACATTTTTCTGGTTGAAATACACCGATAAATGGTGACACAACAGTAAAAAAATCGTAAAAAATAGGGATTTTCATAGAAAAAAGCACCTTTTTGATGTAAATAATTTTTGGTCTTAACATTCTATCATACTCTCAATTTTGGTCAACTAGCGCTGCAGGTTCTCGGAGGAGATAGTGTTAGTTGAAGGCTACCAAACCTGCCACACACACACAGACAACTTCAGCTTTATATATATATAATATATATATATATGCGCAGGAGTAGCTGTGTGGTAAGTAGCTTGCTAACCAACCACATGGTTCCGGGTTCAGTCCCACTGCATGGCACCTTGGGCAAGTGTCTTCTGCTATAGCCCCGGGCCGACCAATGCCTTGCGAGTGGATTTGGTGGGCAGAAACTGAAAGAAGCCTGTCGTATATGTGTGTGTGTGTGTGTTTGTGTGTCTGTCCCCCTAGCATTGCTTGACAACCGATGCTGGTGTGTTTATGTCCCCGTAACTTAGCGGTTCGGCAAAAGAGACCGATAGAATAAGTACTGGGCTTACAAAGAATAAGTCCCGGGGTCGATATGCTCAACTAAAGGCGGTGCTCCAGCATGGCCGCAATCAAAATGACAAACAAGTAAAAGAGTAAAAGAATATATATATATATATATATATATATATATATATCGTGATTCCTATAACACATTTAAGGCATTACCATTTACTTGTTTTAGTCACTAGACTGGGGCACCACCTTGAAGGGTTTAGTTGAGCAAATTGACTCCAGCATTTATTTCTTAGGTCTGATACTTTATTAGACTCCTTTGCTGAATCACTAAGTTACAGAGACATAAACAAACCATCAGTTGGCAAACTGGTAGGGAACAAACACAAACAGAAAGACACACACACACACACACACATACGTACATGACTTACATAAAATGGTTACTGTGAGGGATGAAATTGAATCACAGTGTTGGTACTCTGAGAGCTTAGCTCTACTCTACAATTCAATATTCATCAAAACCCATTACTTGGTCTCTAGGTACCAGCTTCAACAAATATAAAAACAGGTATTTTGGTACAAAGTAATGTAGATTAATATCAAAGCTTTCATTAGTTCACAGAAGTCTACAGCAGTGCTTCTCAAACTATCTGAAGTGGTGTACCAGCAGTTTTTTTTTCTTTGCCACTATACCAGGGATTGGTATATTTCTTAGTAATATTAATTTATACCAGAAACAATATATATCTCTTATTATAAAAGGCAGATTTTATCTGCCTCCCTTTGTCAGTTATAGAAATCTACAATATAGGATTTCTTCAATTACAATTTACCTAGCATTTTTAAGAGTAGAATGCATCGGGTTTTGCCAGGTCCAGTTTTTAAAATTTAAACTCCAATTAAGCAAAATTTACAGAAAACTCACATTCTGGTGTGTATGTCAAATGCTTTTCTTAGTCTGGTTTACAGCACACGCAAACAGTGTGCAACGAATAAAGTGAAACTAGATGTAATATTTGTTTCTGTCTATCATGCTGATAGCTTGCCATACATTTTACTCATGTATCTAACAGATAAAAGTGAGTGAAAATGTTCTTGGAAGAGAGTAAATAGCGACAGAGTGATTTGAGGAAGACTAAACTGAAAGTATGAAACAGTGTTTATGTATAAACAGACGACACTTATATAAACCCTTTCGTTACCAAACCGCCCGAATTTACCTATTCATATTTAAATGAGAATATCAGAGTAAATCTCTTTTGTACATTCGTGAAAACACGTATTATACTTCGTAAACACTTCAAATACAGTTTTGTACAAAAATCGAAGTGTAATTTTAATTCCGTGAATTATGGGAGATTTTTTTCCGAAATTTGTTCCTATTGTGTTTTCAAAATTTGTAATTCTGACAAAAAATGGATACGAATTTCATTATATCAAGCAGCGAGTCAGAATTCGAAGGATTTTCTACTGAAGACCTTCATAAATCTAACTCTATGACTGAAAAAAAAAAGCATCTTTATATAAGAGTGAAGTTGTGTGTCTGTCTCCTACGATTTAGATTCGTAACTACTCCTACATTTTGCGGTGCAGTTTAACCAAAAGCGGGTATCTTATAGTCGTGATTCATATCGAGCCCTTCTGGGTATTAGCGCGCGTCTACGATGAGTCTACGATTTTTAAAAAATTTACCATCATATTTTTCCATTTTAATGCATTTTTTTCGCTTTTATATAAGGGAAGTAACTCTCTAAAAATATCTACGATGTGTCAACGATTTTTAAAAAAATATTTACCTTAATTTTCTTTCAATTTTTAATGCATTTTTTTGCTATTTTTTGGCTATAACTCTCTAAAAATGCTTATATAGTTATTTCCCTTACAACCCGAGCAACGCCGGGCGATACTGCTAGTAATGAATATAATAAAAGTTGACAATTTTCTTTTATCTTATGTTTATTTTGTAAACAAATAATACTTTATTTTATACAAGCATTTTATAATGTTTCTTTTCTGGAAACTCACCGCATACCAGCAGCTGATGGCTCAGACTGGTGCTGGTGCAGAGACCACCACTTTGATCATGAGTTTTGAGCCCAGTCTTCTCTGGCCAACAGCACCCAATAAGGGCTCCATGTTTAGGGTTATTGACTAGGCTTTCAGCAGTGTGAAGGTAAATGTGACAATAGGAATTTCTATGGCACTTATTATTAGTGTAGTGGGATTGAAAAGTAAGTGCTGAATAAGCGTTTTGTAATATTTACTTTGTGACGTTTTGTGGGTGACAGTAGTGTCATGTCAGAATTTTTACAATGATAAACATGTCTTTCCATGTTTACATTTGAGTTCAAATCTCACCAAAGTCAACTTTGCTTTTCATTCTTTTGTGGTTGATGAATTAAGTATACAAGAAGCACTGAAAGGAGGTTTATATATAATTGACCATTCCTCCCAAAAGTTCTGGTTTTTATAGGCACGTGATTCTAGGTTCAGTCCCACTGCATAGCATCTTGGGCAAGTGTCTTCTACAATAGCCTTGGGCCAACCAAAGCTTTGTGAGTGGATTTGGTAAACGAAAACTGAAGGAAGCCCATCACATATGCATATATATGTGTGTATGTATGTATGTGTGTGTTTGTGTGTCTGTGTCCTCCCACCATCGCTTAACAACCAATACTGCTGTATTTACGTCCCTGTAACTTAGCAGTTCCGCAAAACAGACCAACAGAATAAGTACTGGGCTTACAAAGAATGAGTCCTGGGTTCGATTTGTTCAACTAAAGGTGGTGCTCCAGCATGACCCCAGTCAAATGACTGAAACAAGTAAAAGTATTACAAATCATATTCTCAGAATTATTACACTATTTGTTCCACTTCTTTATCTTCGGTGTTCATCATAACATTTACTTTTCCGTGCTTTCATGGGTCAGGTGGAATTTATTAAGGCAGATTTTCAACAGCTTGATTCCCTTCCTGGCACCACCTCTTACCATCTTCCAAGCAAGATTATATTTACCCATGGTCAGACGATTTTGCAGAATATTGAAAATAAATGCTGTTCGTTTACAATGATCATGTAATGTTAAGACAAGGAGACACACGCACACACTCACATGCTCCAACTCACACAAACACAGCACTGGATTAACCATTAAGCAAAACAATCTTAGGGCTTAGGAGACACCACCAAAATAAAATGGTAAATGGTTTACAACAGCATGAAAGAAATAACTTTAAACTTGCTAAAATAATATTCAAGGTACCTTATTCCTACTAAGTATAGAAGTAGATGTGTTACATAAGATTGAGATTCTGATTAGAGACTGTGCAATTGAAAATGTAGAAAACTTAAAATATAAATAATGTGGAAGTATACAATAATAAATATTATTTTCTATTTTACTGTTAGTTTTGTTTATATTTTGAATTACATATATTTGGGGGCACCAAAATCTTTTAAGAACTTAGGCCCTCTACTGGTCTCTATCTAGCCCTGCTCACACAAACATATATGACAGGCTTCTTTCAGTTTCTCTCTATCCAATCCACTTGCAAGGCTTTGGTAAGCTTGGAATTATACTCTTTTACTTGTTTCAGTCATTTGACTGCGGCTATGCTGGAGCACCACCTTTAGTTGAGAAAATCGATCCCAGGACTTTGTAAGCCTAGTACTTATTCTATTGGAGTCTTTTGCCAAACCACTAAGTTACGGGGACGTAAACACACCAGCATCAGTTGTCGAGCAATGTTGGGGGGACACACAGACACAAACATATACGCACGCATACACACGACGGGCTTCTTTCAGTTCCTGTCTACCAAATCCACTCACAAGGCTTTGGTCAGCCCAAGGCTATAGTAGAAGACACTTGCCCAAGGTACTATGCAGTGGGACTGAACCCGGAACCATGTGGTTTGTAAGCAAGCTACTTAGTTTCTACATAGTAGAACTGCACCCAAAACCAAGTCTTTATGGAGTTGCTCAAATGTAAATGTAGCTACAATCATCATGACTTCAATGTCCACTTTCTCGTGCTTGTTGAAGCAAATTTTCCATAACCAGATTCCCTTCCTGTCTACAATCTCCGCTTGTTTCCAAGTAAGGTAATATTTTCACACAGCTAGATATGCTTTCATGGAAGATTGGAAACTTCACTTGTATAATGATGACATTTCTTTTACTCTTTTACTTGTTTCAGTCATTTGACTGTGACAATGCAGGAGCACTGCCTTTAGTCAAGAAAATCAACCCCAGGACTTATTCTTTGGAAGCCTAGTACTTATTCTATCGGTCTCTTATTGCCGAACCACTAAGTTACAGGGATGTAAACACACCAGCATCGGTTGTCAAGCGATGTTGCGGGGACAGACACACACACACACACATATAGACATATATATATATATATATATACACACACACACACACACACACACGACGAGCTTCTTTCAGTTTCCATCTACCAAATCTACTCACAAGGCTTTGGTTGACCCGAGGCTATATTTGAAGACACATGCCCAAGGTGCCACACAGTGGGAATGAACCCAGAACCATGTGGTTGGTAAGCAAGTTACTTACCGCACAGCTACTCCTGTGCCTGTTTACAACTGTCATGTATCAAGACTAAGAGAGATACTCCTACACACGAGTATACATGTGTATGCGTACACACTCATGCTGATGCCAGATGAAAGCACTTAGGCCATGCCATGTAAAAATCGCCCAGCACACTCTGTAAAGTGGTTGGCATTAAGAAGGGCATACAACATAAAAACCATGCCAGATCAGACAGGAGTTTGGTGCAGCTCTCCAGCTTTGGTCAAACTGTCCATCCCATGCCAGCAAGGACAACAGACGTTAAATGACAATGACTCATTCACTTTCTCTCTCTCACTTACCCACCCACCAAGTTTTTCATTTTCTGTCTACTAAATTCAGTCACAAAGACCAATATATATTATTATTTACAACTGCATTTACATTAGTGCAACTTCGTAAAAAAATATCTCAAAATTCTCCAATGCTGTAAAATAGTCCTAAAATCATTATGTAATACATACATATATATATAGAATTTTATTAAATTTATTAAATTGCAAATGTTGAATTTTAATTCTCTCTACAGATTGCAATTCAAAATTTCCACCTTGGAGGAGCACCAGGTAAGATAAATCCAATAATCCTTTTCTCAGCCATATTTTAGAAACAAACATCTGACTTATTTGAATCTGTCTTATTGTATATATTATTGATAATTTGTTTAACAGAATCATTAGATCATTAGGAAAAACGGTTTGCAGTATTTGTTCCAACTCTTTATTTCCCAAGTTCAAATCTCATGAAAGTCAAGTTTGCCTGTCACCCTTTCAGGGGTGATAAAATACAGGGGTAGGTAAAAGTTACTTAATATGAGTGGAATGTTCTTTTCATTTCTTTTTTAGGATAAAAGATGAAAACATTCCACTCTTATTAAGCAACTGTATACCTACTTTTTCTCACACTTCTATTGTACCAAACAAGTACTGAAATTGATGGAACTGACTGACCTTGTGCATAAATATGAAAACCATTCTTATTACTTACTACCATATCAAGCACAATTGAGCAGATTTATGATCAAAAGCATTCCAGACACGACCATCCCATTTTTATTTATTTATTTATTCATTCATTCATTCACATTCGAAATCAAATTCGATAACTGGCATCCATGCTAGTGGAGTGCTAAGAGCACCATTCAAGCATGATAGTTGCCAGAGCAGCTAACTGGCTTCGGTGCTGGTAACATGTAAAAAGCACCAGTTGAGTGTGATCGTTACCAGCATTGCCTTACTGGCACATGAAAAAGCATTCAAACGAGGTCGTTGCCAGTGCTGCTGGACTGGCTCCTGTGCAGGTGGCATGTAAAAAACATCATTTGAGCATGGCCGTTGCCTGACTGGCACGTAAACGCACCCACTATATTCTCAGAGGGGTTGGCATTAGAAAGGGCATCCAGCTATAGAAACTCTACCAGATCAGATTGAAGCCTGGTGCAGCCATCTGGTTTGCTAGTCCTCAGTCAAATCGTCCAACCCATGCTAGCATGGACAGCAGACGTTAAATGATGATGATGATTTTTTTTCACCGAGCATATAACTAATGTAGATATTAATTGTTAAAAATAATCTTTATTTCTGTTCTGTGCTCTGCCACACATCAGTTTGTCCTTGGACAGTTTCAGTACCATATTAGTTTATCTATGCTAAGAGGTGGCTAACCCCTCATTTAACCCTTCTCCCATTTCTGGAAGAAGGAATGCTGTGAATGGTTCCCTCATGACCATTTCCTCAGTGCAATGCAACCAATTCAAGGAGAAAAGTACCAACCCCAGTATATGACTGGTATTTTGTTGACCCTGAAAGGATGAAAGCCAAATATGACTTTGGCAGTATTTGAACTCAGAGCTCAGAAAGGTGACATGAGTGCCAAGAAGTAATGTATATGATGCACCAACTTTACAATTCAATGGTCACACACACACCTCTATTTTGGTGAGTGGTATTTTTTTAAATGGTATGATTTTGATAGAATCTCAAATTTCTTCCTGTATACACAAGCAACATTCTACTTTTGCCCCAACAAAACATCTGCCAGCTGCAAATGGAGTTAGTTTAGGCAACTCTAGATATCCTGCAATGTGACAGTTTAACAATTATGAGACTGAATAATATATAGAATAGGACAGACTTAAAATATAATTAAGGAAGACCAAGATAGTGGCCATGGTGTTCAACTTGTTGAGAGCAGATGATGCCTGACTTATGATGATGGTGATTAAAATATAAATGTAAGAAATTATTGTAAAGTATTGCTTCTGTTCATCATCATCATCATTTAACATCCATTGTCCATGGATTGGACAGCTTGACCAAGGCTACACTAGACTCCAGTCTGATTTGGCATGGTTTCTATGGCTGGATGTCCTTAACGTCAACCACTTCAAGAGTGTAATGGGTGCTTTTACATGCCACTGGCATGGATGCCAGCTGTATGGCACTAGTGTCCACCATGACTATGATTTCACTTAGTTTGATAGGTTTTCTTCTCAAGCATGGCATATTGCCAAAGGTCTTGGTCATTTGTCCTTGCCCAACATTCATTCAGTAAATTAAAATAAACTCCTCCAGTTGTGTATCTATAAAACCATTAAACAACTGAGATAGTAATCTTTTCTACTCTAGGCACTAGGCCAGTCGATTAGATTGACCCAGTACGTAAGTGGTACTTAATTTATCGATCCCGAAAGGATGAAAGGCAAAGTTGACCTCAGAACGTAAATACAGACGAAATACGGCTATACATTTTGCCTGGCATGCTAACGTTTCTGCCAGTTCACCGCCTTAACTGAGATAATAGTGTGTTAATGATAGAAACAGTTCACCTGAAGATGATCAAAGAATAGGCAGATTTTAACCTTTTATCATTCAGGTGAGTCTGTCAAGTGTAATGCTTATTTTATCACATTGTTTTGAATTGATCATGCATTATCTTGTTGCTTTGAAATTTTAATGATGTGGCTATTTAGTTTTAGAGGTAAGGTAGGTGTGAACGGCCCAATTTGGTGAGTTGCAACATAAGATGTGTAGACTGTTTGAGCCAGATATGGCCAGTTTAAATGCTTAAGGATTAAAGTAGTGTAAATAGTTATAAACATAAAGTTATGGTTAAACAATGAAATTCAAGTTGCTCAAACTGTTATTTCTTTCTTTTGTGTTTCCAGCCCAAAAAGACGATCAACCCTTTCTCCGGCATCGAACAACAGTGACATTGTCAAATTATTCCACACCAAATTTACCAGACAAAGAGAAATCTCATACAGCACCAGTATCAGTGCAAACTCAAACAGACAATGAAGAAATCTCACTCACAGTGATTTTGGAGAATTTCATTTATATTTTTGCGATTTTTAGCCTTTTATGGAAACTTGCAGGACTATTATTAAGTTTCGAAAATACAAGCAGCTAGAAGTCAAGACTTATACACGTTTTCTAAGTATGCACATGAAGACCTTTAGAAAGTAGGAATTCAGGATTTAATTTGAATTGTCTGTTGCTAGATATCTGCAGAAGATAAGGAAATAGTAACAAACAACTTGGCTGACCAAAAGATTGAGATTCAAATGATTTACTAAGTATAATTAATAATATATTGATATCTTCCATTTTTTTTTTAAATCCTTGCTCCCTTCCAACATTTTTTCTGATTCCTGTTTATTATATTTCATTGTTGGTTTAGTAATTATGTTAAAATTTCACTTATAAAATCTGACATTTAATGGTTTCCACTTCCAGTTATTTTTATATCACTTCACTTTCATCACCAGTGCCCTTCAATGTATAATTATCATACATTGTCATTTCCCTTTTGTCTCTGAAGCTGAAATTGTGTCTTGGGAAGAAACTCATAACTTAAATTTTGTAATAAGTCAAGCTATAAGTATATGAAAAAAATCACTTGTGATACTGTTGTTTCATCTTTTTTCGTTATTACTTTTCTTCTTATAAAATAATTTTGAAGTAGAAAAGTGTTGATTCCCTTATCTAAAATACGCTTTTTCAGATACTGAAAGTGTTCACATTCATCAGACACAATGAAATCTTGTATTTACATTTGCTTCCCTGATTAAGAGTAAAAACTACTTTTTGAGAATCATAAATGATGTGTGTCTTCTAATTACTTTTTTTTTTTTTTTTTTGGTTACTTTTACAGGTAAAATTCTAATCTAATTGTTATTCACAAATCAGCAGCAATGTAATATTTCTGCTTTTGTTTGTTTTTTGTAACCTTTCTCATGAGCTGTAATAATAATGTGCTTGTTTTCCTTTACTGATTAACATAAAATTTATTCATTTTATAATTTCAACCAAGTGCCAAGAAATCAAAATAATTTTATAATTTAGAAATTTATTAAAATGTTTATTTCCTTTATAGTAAATGTTATATATCTTAATTTGTGTCAGTTCAAGTTAATTTTCTTTCAGAATTTTATTTTGGCAGTATTTTAAACCTCTTGTCAAAAGGTGGTGTAAATCTGATAATGTTAACAGATCATAGCATGTCAATTGTAAAAACCCTGTATAGGATACATGATGTCACTAAAAAATGATTATAGAAATACATTTGTGACACTGTTATTAAAAGTAATCCCAGTTTGGGGACTGGGGTACAGATGTTTGTTTATCTTTCCTCAAATTAATCATTACATTAAAAATTATCACCTAAATTGTATAACTGTGTAATAATTTTTTGCAGTAAATAACAATTCCACACTCTGTCCTCTTTCGTACTGTGTTATTATTTCAATATGTTGGTGATATTTGTTTGGTAGTTGCAGAAGCAAGAGATACTCAGTATAGTCTTTAATACATCTATATATTTATATTGACTTGTTTCAGTCATTAGGCTGTGGCCATACTGGTACAGTCTTGAGGAATTTTAATCAGATGAATCGATCCTTGTATTTAAATTTTTTAAATCCTGGTACTCATTCTGTCTCTTTTGCCAAACTAAGTTACAAAGACCTACATTCCAACATCAGTTGTCCAGTAGTGGCAGTGGACAGACTCAAAGGAATACACACAGGTAAAGAACAACGAAAATCAAAAAGATGTATGCAATGAATGTTGAAGATGGAAAAAAGAGGGAGCATGGTTTTTTGTCAAAAAGACAAAAGGTCCGGAGAGAAGGAAAAAAATAGTCAAGAATTACCTGTATGGTTATATATACATACAGACTTTTTTCAGTTTCTGACTACCAAATCTATGCGGAGGCTTTAGTCGGACCAAGACTACAGTAGAAGACACTTGTCCAAGGTACCACACAGTGGGATAGATCATGGAATCATGCGAGAAGAGATTATCAAAAGAATATGAAGCTCAATGTATTTGAGCTTGCAAATGCATATCCTAGGATGTTCAGAAAGAGAGAAACTAATAATGAAAGATGAGTAATGCATGGATGCCTTTGAGATTTTGAATTTCATAAGTGAATAATCTACCGGTGTGAGTTGGACATTATCACATGGCTTAGGCAATGAATGAATCCCAAGTTGGACTAGATGCTAAACTGTGAAAACATCTCAAAATGGATTAATCATGGAGTTCTTAATCGACAACGCATAGTAATTTGATGATTAAGTGTTTTAGCAATGTACATTATATATAGTGACTAGTTGCAAATTGTGGGTACCTCACCTGGCCGGCCGCACACTATAGATTTCATCTCTCACAACTCGCTATCGTTCATGTCCCCTTTCAAACATCTAGACATGTACAATTTCCCAGCTCGTTACATTTAAGTATGTTAAGCATCCACTCATTTTACGATAGTTAAATCCGCTTTACTCACGCAAAGTGATTACAAGAGAGACAACTCTTCAGCTCACATTCCTGTATTTCTAGGTTGTATATTGCAGATTGTCTCCCATGCACCACATGGCTGAAAAACTGGCGTTAAATTTCGCAGCCAAACGGTACCGTAACAAAATATTTTTTTAAAATTGTGAAATTTTAAGTTTTAAATTAAGGTATATAGCCTTGTGATTAGGATGTTCACGATCACTAGATTGTGGGTTCAATTCCTCGGCTCAATGCTGCGTTATATCATTGTGAGAGGTTGTTCCTGTCTACACAGCGAAAACAAATGCCGGTGCAATTATCACTCATCTTTCACATTCTGGATGTTCTGCTAGATTAAGCGTGCGGGATCTGATAGCATTTCTGTGTCTGCCCATTACTCCGTACACGCCTAAAACAATTAGCAAGAGCGTCGTTCAAGTTACCAGATTAATTATACACACTGGTGAGTGACGGCCAAGAAATTAGTTGTATGTTGAAAGAAATAGCTTCGACGATGGGGTTGAAATTAGCTGAGAATTGATCTATTTGATTAGCTAAAACCTCTCAAAGCGGCGCACCAGCATGACCATAGTCCAGTGACTGAAACAAATAAATGAATACATAAACTCATTGTGCACAATTTATAAATGACGAATGGTTCATTAGTTTGTAATGCTGGATACATTTTTATATGAAAGATATCTCGAAGTGAGCTGGGTTATGTCAGATTAACTTGCAGCACATACTAGAGTAGAACAAAACTTCGACACGTATATTAATGCAACCATTTAGTTGCATTAATTTTTTTCTCTTTTGGTGTCTCTCTCTTCCGCTGCAGTAGTTCTGGCCCTCCCTCTGTGTTGCGAATCCTCCACCCACACTCTATGGAGTCTATCCCTGCCTGGGTAAGCTGGTGTTTCTGCTGATCTTAGAAACACTTTCGAGTTGGGGCTCCTCTGTCTTTTTTGCTCTGACTGATCCCCACTGTTGAATATGGCCTTCGGCATTCTGTATTTGTCTATACGTGAGACGTGGCTCGCCCATCTGAGCTGTCTCAGCAACAGCATGGTTTCAACGTACGACAATAGTAGTACAACCAAGTAGTTGCCTCCCTTGACAAGGGAGATAACTATCAAACAGCTCGGAAATTTTAATATTAGTTTCAAATTTTGGCACAAGGCCAACAGGCTAAGTCGATAATATCGACCACAGTGTTTTACTGGTATTTATTTTATCGACCCCAGAAGGATGAAAGATAAAGTAGACCTCAGCGGAATTAGAATTCAGAACGTAAAGGGGACAATTTTAATACCAATTAATCAGCTTTTAGTGCTGCTTGCATGATATAAGCTTTCACACCAACGGATACGATTCGTTTCGTTGTCTTCCAACGAAATTAATAGAAGAACGATGATATTAGAAAAATATTGTTTCCCGTCTTCACTGAATAATTATTGTTAATATTTTGATGCAGGAAACATTAAAATATTAGCTATTAACACACTGCACAGCACCATTCGGTAGCTTCACATTCCAAAATCAGCAGTCAAATCCCCATTTATTCTGAAATCATTTTCTGCTATATTAAGAGGGATACGTGGGTTCAAGTTCCACGGAGCCTTGGGCTCCATCTATCCAAAGTCTTTCTAACCCAATATTTACACGCTTTTATTTACAGTTTTGTGCGCTTCGAGATACCACGTTCTAAAAAAAAAGAAATTTCGTGTTCTCTTTTACTTGTTTCAGTCATTTGACTGCGGCCATGCTGGAGCACCACTTTGAGTCGAGCAAATTGACCCCAGGACTTATTTTTTGTAAGCCTAGTACTTATTCTACCGGTCTCTTTTGCCGAACCACTAAGTTACGGCGACGTAAGCACACCAGAAGCGATGCCGGGGGGACAAAAACACAAATATACATATATACGACGGGCTTCTTTCAGTTTCCGTCTACCAAATCCACTCAAAGCTAGTAGAAGACACTTGCCCAAGGTGCCACGCAGTGGGACTGAACCCGGAACCATGTGGTTCGTAAGCAAGCTATTCCTGCGCCTAAGTTTACATAAAAATTCTTATATCATGTATATGTATATATAAGAAGACATAGATACAAATAAACATAAGAAAAATGTAATACAATGTATTTCAAAGATTTATATTAGTGTACAAAACTTTTTATTTGAACAAAAATAATTGCCATCTCATCGGGGCAGAAACAAAATTTAAGTGTTTATTTCGGGATTTTTTCCCCACACACAATATATTCGTTCTATTAGCGTAGCTAGAGTGTGTGCCGCCCGGGATGTCCCTTTATCTTGACCCCCCCCCCAAAAAAAAATACAGCAGATCCAAAAGTGATGCCACCCATAGCGGACTTCCCCCTCTAAGGTGCTCTTTGGTATGCGATCTACGTAGCTAACGTGATCTACAAGAGTCAAATTCCACTTTAGTAAGCGATCTACACGTTTCATTTATTTATTATGGCTTTAAGTAAAACATTCTTACATTTTTATACATATATTTTAAAAAATTAAAATGAAGCAGATTTGAAACAAGTTTACTAAAATTTTATGAGGAAATCAAACGAATATCAGTTAGAAAACTAAAAAAAAAAAAAAAAAATTTTATACATTTTACTATTAAAAAGAAATTAGAAAGAAGCAAATTTAAAACGAACTTATGCTTCATACTCTCTAACTAGACATTCTCTCGAAACCGATACTGGTGTTATCCTTGTTGTTGATAAGTATAACTTCTCTGGTATATCGCAATATAAAGAGTAAATCGCTGTTAGACGTTCATATCTATGTGTATACGTAGGTATACGAATACATCCCCACTATTAGTACTATTTCGTTAAGTGCATCTAGTAAACAGTATGAACTGTGTCTAAGGCCGATACGCACAACGTGTATCACTCCGCTATACATATACAGTTTGTAAACATGCCAAGTAAATAAACACGCATAATCATAATAATGCCTTCAGTGAGTTATTATCCCAAAACGAACCAAAGGAATACATAACATGGTGGCAGCGGTGGAATTCGAACTCATGCCGACGTATACCTACGTATACACATAGATATGAACGTGTAACATCGCATACAAAAGTAGCTTCCTGACACGTAGATCGCAAACCAAAGTAGCAGCCCCTCTAGTTAAGCTAGTGATTCGTTCTTCACTTCAGCTTTATTATTATTATTTTACTGTCCTTGAAGTGAAAGACGAATATAAATAAAGGAATTTATCTGTAAATGTAATATGTGACAATTATTCGGTAGCCATGATAAAACTCCGAGTTTCGGATACCAGGGTGGAAATCCACGCCGCCATCTCTTCAGTTATCCGGCCATCGGAAAAAATGCTATGAAAATGCATTTTCATAGCATTTTTTCTGATGGCCGGATAACTGAAGAGATGGGGTGTGGATTTCCACCCTGATATCCGAAACTCGGAGTTTTATCATGGCTACCGAATAATTGTCACATATTACATTTACAGAGGTGTGTGTGTATTTGGCCAAAAAAGACCATCCTGAATTATGTTTCAGCCCACAATTTCACATCAGGAATCTTGCAAAACAAATATATAAGCGCAAGTTTGATAAACAATTATTCCAAAATATTTTGGCGTTTTGGGGAAGGGTCATTATGTCCATAATAGTCACATGCTCTGACTCAATTTCATTTCTTTATTATTATTCAATTGGTTAGCTGTTTAACCAACTAACTAGTCGATTGTTTGATTAATCAGTTGTGTTTGCCCAAGTTTATTCGTCGCCATTCGCGACCTCTTCGACGACCATACCTTCTCAGCTTAATTGAATGATTAATAAAACGATCGATTAGTTAGTTGGTTAAATAGCTAACCAATTGACGAATAATAAAGAAGTAAAATAGAATCAGGACGCGTGTTCATTATTGGCGTAATAACCGTCCTGAGGTGTAGCAAAATTTCTCTCTACACACGAGTTTACATCAAGAATTTTACAAACCAAATACAAAAATGTAATATTCCAAAATATTTCACAAAACAAAATAAATTCACTCTTAAAATCATAATTAATCATCTGATTATTATTCCTTACTAATTTCATCGGATTATTTTGATTCAAACTCAAAGAATATTAAAAGAAAATACCGTATATTTTGCAGGCTGAAAAAAAGACACCGTTATAGAGAATCAAACAAAAATATATTGTTTATCTATTCCGATAAACTTTAAAGTCCTTAAGTTGTTATCCCTCTTCTTTGTTACCTAACGAAGGCAGCTAGTTTGGATTGGGATGTTATATAAAAGAAAAGTTTTCTTCGCGATCACAAGATGTCGCTAACGTAGTGTGTGTGTAATCTGTCAGATTGTCGCATAATGTATTGTTATTCGCGTCACTGAAGTGGTTTTCATTCACTGACGCATGACAGCCAGCGTCACCCTTTTTTATTGGAGTTTTGGACATTTTTGTAATCATCAATTTTTCTGATATGTTTCCGTTATTGTTCCAGTTTGAATGTACTTCGGGAATTTTTAAGAAATTCCTTCTGTTTTGACAGGTACTTTCTTTATCTTGACAATTGTTGGATTGAGAAGTAGCATATAGTGATTTGTTTTCAAGTGAAATCGAATATTTTGGAAAATTATACTCGCTGTAGATATTTTTTGATTTAGACTTCGACAGACATCCTAACTCTTCCTTTATTGTGCTGGATTTTGAAAAGTAGATATCAGCCGGTTGATATCTCTTACTCGGATGTTTTTGCAATGGAGAAGCCGATACTAATGCAGTGTGCTCTTTCAGCTGAAATTTATCAGAATCTTTTCCCTTTTGTTTAGATTCCCAATTTTCACAAATACTTTGCTCTAAGCTACTATCATTTGTATCAATAACTAAACAATTGTTTTCCTTAAAGTGAGACATTCCAGTGGAGCTTGAACCTGCTTGAATCAAAACTGAGTTGTTTTCATTTTCTTTCTGATTATTAAGTTGGTTTTCATCCCTGAAGTCTAAAGCGTTGGGATATTTATCAAATGGAATGTCTAAAATTAAACCACATTCTTGTTTATTATCAAAAATATTTGATGATTCTAGTTTATTTCTGCTGCAAGAATAATGATTCTGATACCGGGAGTTAGTCGGTTCTATTTTGAGTGGCTCAAATGCAGCAACAGTGTTCATAGATTTGAAAGCATTAAAGTTATCCATACCTAAGTTTTCATTTACTGGGCTATTAACACTTTTGTGGGGAAGACCTATTTCCTCTCGACTAGAAAAATTACAATTGATATTCACGCGAGTTGGCTTGGGTCTATATGCTTCGTTTCCATCATTAAAGCGAGAGAAACCATTGCTGCCAGCCACTGAAAAATTACTATCGCTCTTGTTTTTTTGCAACAGCAGTGGGTTATAATAATTTGTATTCTTTCCGGTTTGTAGAAGTCGTCTCTCACAAAAACTGGAAACTTTGGGTGGTTCGAATTGATACGGAGAAGATGGAATTAAGTTTGGTCTATTTTTATAGAAAGGAACAAAATCCAGACCAGTTTCATAACCTTGGGATGAGACAGAAAGATTTCTTTTATCTGGACCTGAAAAAGTGTATGTCTCGGCTTTCGGAAACCTGTTGTTCTTGGCATTTGCTAAAGTTAATTCGACATCTATGTTCTCTCTCGGAGGAGCAGGTCTTGATCGATCGTTATCGCCTGTTATTGGTACTAAATGTTTCATGTGGTCATGAAGCGATTTATCTGTGGAAAAGGGCGTCGAACAATTAATACACTTCATTTCATGAGATTTTAAATGTTTTTTGAAAATATTTAGATTATGGAAAATTTCTCCGCATATTTCACACAAACGGATAGAACTGGATGAAACAGCATGAGAATTATCTCTAGTTTGTAATATCGAGTGGTCTTTCTCGTGGTCAAAACCGTCTGGACTCGTAAAAACTTCGCGGCCGACTTTACAATAAAATGGCGGCTTACTAAAGTGACAGTCTATATGGGAATTAAAGTTGCAGGCGCTCATGAAAACTTTCCTGCAATATTTACACTGATAAAGCAAATTTGAGTGATGTTGAATTTTATATTCATTCGAGTAAAATTCAGAATAAGATGCTGGAATCTCGTAATGGTCCATTTCATGAAGTTTCCGTTCTGGTACATTTTGACAAATAGCTGAGCAAAAACTACAGTGGTTAAACGCATTTGGTTTTAAATTCCTCACACTAGACCCGTTAGTCTTGGTTTCACCATTTATGCAACTGAGGGCTCGGATACGTTCCGAGCTTGTTTCCAAATTTGTTTCGTCTGGATCCTCTTCTAATGATTCAAAATCTGGTTTCAAAGCATAGTTTTCTGCATGAGTCGGTAAGTGCATTTTCAACGTTGTGAAAGATAAAAAAATTTGGGAGCAAAAAGGACATTGCTTGAGGTTGTTTCTCTCTTTTAGCAAGTCCGATTTCATAGACATTCCTTCTGATTTAGCAATTACATCTTTATTTTCACAAGTTGCCTCGTGTTTCTTTAGTAAATAACGACTTCTGAAGATTACATCACAATACATACAGTGAAGTTGCTCCATTGAATGGGAGATTAAATGTATTGCAAGCTGGTTCCGCTTGAACCATTCACCACAGCGTTCGCATTCTATCACGGAAATACCCGTTCGACCTATTCTCTTAAGCGAGCGATGGGTACTTTGTAAAAGGACTTTTGTTTTCAACTTTCTCATTATCTTTTTGTAATGGATAATTCTGAAGTTACATTTGGCACAAGTGGAGTGTTCTGGAAAGTGACTTCTTAAATGTGCTACCGTGAAATTTTTATCAGCTTTAATATTTTTATAACAGAAAGGGCACCGACAACAATTTGAATAAGAATCGACTTTAAATAACTTCATAAGTTTATCAATATCATTTGAACAGCTTTCGCATTTAGGGAGATGCAGAACATCTGTCTTGTGACTCTCCAGGTGCCTCTGAAGATTCAAGCCAATAATAAATGTTTTAGAACAGTAATCACATATGTAGGGAGCTTGTTTGCTATGAATTCGTAAATGAACCAAGAAGTAAGTAATATGAGAGAAGTCTTTCTGACATGTCTTGCACTGGAATAGTTTAATATTTCGATTGTGTTTTAAAAAGTCAACCATACTGGCTGAAAGGCAAATCTTCGGCAAAATATCCCCGCATTTTCGGTCATTATATTTGGACGGAACGTTTCTGTGTTTCATTAAAGATATGAAAGTTCGGAATTTCTCATCGCACCGATTACATTTGAAACTCAACGAAGTCCTTCCGATCTGGAAAACAATTACATCTATAAGAAGATTCAAAAATAACTATTACTACTCAGCAATCACTTAAAAAAAAAATTAAGGTATCGTATTTGCTGGAGTACAAGATGCACTCTCAATTAAGACGCATTCCCATTTCACATTGACCTTTTTTTTTTTTTTTTTTGGAAAATAAAACAAATTTAATAGGTTTCATTATACGCTTATTAAAAGATATACTGGCGTAGTTTTTGTGGGGAAAGATATATAAATTTTACACATGTAAATGCAATATTGTGTCATACTGGAATAAAGTATGAAATCGTAAATTTATCATAAACTCATTTATGGGAGTACCGTAAACGATGGTTATCTTCTCTCAGATCAACTGTATTGCTATTTATATTTTATCCAAGAGAATTGCCATAAAGTATTGTAAAACTCGTATTTCTGATTGTGATGTTTTGTATTACCGCGATTGCCACTAGGGTGGTGCACTATCACTATGATTTTGTTGTCATTCACTCATTGCAAAAAGCTGACAGGCAAATAGAAGTTTAACTTTCATTTATTTAGGATAATTTTTCATTTAGATCATAAACAAGTGCGGGTTATGTATGCTGCCGTTGGCTTGTTTTCAATATTTTATTAAAAGTAGGGCAGCGAACTGGCAGAAATGTTAGCATGCCAAGCGAAATGCTTAGTGGTATTTCGTCTGCCGTTACGTTCTGAGTTCAAATTCCGCCGAGGTCGATTTTACCTTTCATTCTTTCAGGGTCGATAAATTAAGTACCAGTTGTGTACTAAGGTTGATCTAATCGACTAGCCCCCACCCCAAAAATTTCGGGCTTTGTGCCCAGAGGAGAAAAGAATATTTTATTAAAAGTAAGGCGGCGTGCTGGCAAAATTGTTAGCACACCGGGCGAAATGCTTAGCAGTATTTCGTCTGCCGCTACGCTCTGAGTTCAAATTCCGCCGAGATCGACTTTGCCTATCATCCTTTCGGGGTCGATTAAATAAGTACCAGTTACGCACAGGGGTCGATGTAATCGACTTAATCCGTTTGTCTGTCCTTGTTTGTCACCTCTGTGTTTAGCCCCTTGTGGGTAGTAAAGAAATAGGTATTTCATCTGCCGTTACGTTCTGAGTTCAAATTCCGCCGAGGTCGACTTTACCCTTCATCCTTTCGGGGTCGATTAAATAAGTACCAGTTACGCACTAGGGTCGATATAATTGACTTAATCCCTTTGTTTGTCCTTGTTTATCCCCTCTATGTTTAGTTTCTCTACAGCGCGTACAATTCAAACAAATTACGTAAGTAAATCTTTTCTAGTATAGGCACAAGGCCGAAATTTGAGGGAGCGGGTAACTCGATTACATTGGGATCTTTTCAATTTGACGGCCAGATTTTTTAATTAAGCACGTTGAAACTTCGGATACTGGTAAAATGTGTCACATAGAACAGGGTTTACTCTTAACGTTTTTGACAAAATTTTTTGTATTTTAGAAGTTATTTCGTGTTAAAGTTGTCGTATTTGGGTAATTTTAACCAATCAATGATGTGTATTCAGCGGAAGAAAATTACTGCTGCTGTTTGCGAACAACAACTTCCAGGTCCACTCCCCTAACAAAACTCTTCTTTAATAACCAGAGATGTTTTTATAACAACATGGGTTTGCTGTATTAGGGTTGATTTGAGGTTAAATAACAACAAAATTATTACTGCGACAAACCAACGACGGAGCCTTACATTGACACCAGTATTCAACTGGTACTTATTTTATCGACTCCGAAAAGATGAAAGGCAAAGTCGACCTTGGCGGAATTTGAACTTAGAACGTGAGGACACGAAATCCCGCTTAACATTTCGCCCGGCGTGCTAACAATTCTGCCAGCATGCCACCTTTATGGCAGTTTAACTAGATGACAAGGGTGTTTGTTTCCTTGATTTCCTAGAACATGGCTGTACTACGAACAGCTAATGATACATTGATACACTTAAAAAGCTTAGAGAAGCTTTTAGGAAGAAGAGACCGAACAAGAATCTGAAAACGATCTACATTCACCATAATAGTGACCACACACATACATCTTTGACAACAAGTCAATCCATCGGAAAAATTGGTGAGAAGTCTCTTATTGTACAGCCTATGCGTAGGAGTGGCTGAACGGTAAGTAGCTTACTTACTAACCACATGGTTCCGGGTTCAGTCCCACTGCGTGGCACCTTGGGCAAGTGTCTTCTACTAAAGCCTTGTGAGTGGATTTGGTAGACAGAAACTGAAAGAAGACGTGTGTGTGTGTGTATATATATATATATATATATATATATATATATATATATACACACATGTATGTGCCTGTATATCTGTGTTTGTCCCCCCAACATCGTTTGACAACCGATGCTGGTGTGTTTACGTCCCCGAAAATTAGCGGTTCGGCAAAAAAGAACGATAGAATAAATACTAGGCTTACAAAGAATAAGTCCTGGGGTCGATTTGCTCGACTAAAAGCGCTGCTTCAGCACGGCCGTAGTCAAATAACTGAAACAAGTAAAAGAGCCTGAATCTGGCATCATGTGACTTCCACCGGTTCGGTCCAATGAAGGACAGATTTCTGGAAAACGATTTGATTACGCAGACGAGAGAAAATAGCCGTGAAAAAGTGGGTACAGCAATGCCAGCTGAATTTTTTTTTGAAAGAGGATTCCTAAGTTGGGCTCAGCAATGACGCAAATGCATTGCTTTCTTCTGAAGATCATGTTGAGTATCATAAATCCGCATTTTTTCCCCAAAATTTGAAGGTCAAAATCCCTAGTGCGTACTATATACGAGGTTAAAGATGCACAAAAAAGCTACACGTTTGCATTATGTTATTTATACAATAATGATAAAGGACGTTATCGTATACATTTTTCAAACCAAGGACGTTATATAGAACTCCTTAACTCAAGTTAGAGAAGGGGTGCGTATTGTACACAAGGTTTAGGCTTTTCCGAGGTACAGCTCCCTAAAAATCCCCTACGTATTATACTCAAGTGCGGACTATACTCGAAGATTTACGGTACTAATTCTGTATAGAAAGAGCTACTCAACTAACTTGTGAAACTTCAACAACTTATGAGGAAGTGTATGCATTGTATTTAAGCAGGAAGCAAAGAAACTTCTATTGGGATTGATGTTTCAAAACAATTTCCATTCACCTGAATATATAAGCTGTTTAATGACCTCCTTTCTTTATATGTTAATGTTAAATCCAAATCTACAAAAATACAGGACATTATGTAAAATACTGGCGGTAGTGAGCAGAGAAAATCGCAGTACATAAATGATTTTGGGTATTCATAACCTTCTCACTATTGTTAATGCGTAAAATTAGAAAAGGCAACAAGTGGGAATTGAAACTGCACTACAGATTATACTCTAATAAAATAATAATGTAAGATTTTTTTTTTTACATTTTCTATTAGTTTTAGATTTGATTTACATTAAATTTTAGGCCTAGTGTGTACATTAATTTTTAAATACTTGTTGTAGTACTAAATTCACCCAATTCTGGGTTTAAACTGAAACACTGAAAATACGTCTTTGATATATGTATCATAAGCAACATATTTTCAATAGAGAAATTGTAACCAAACGTTTGATTTTCTATGTTTACCCATCTCTTTGCAAGCTTTATCGCATTCTAAAGAGACGAGCAAGAAAATAAATTGCAACAAAATAATTCACGTGGTAGTTCAGATGTTGCTGAACCAAATGGCATACACGAATATTATCTGTTCCTTGAGAGCTTCCGCCTGAGGAACAAAACCTATATTCCTTAAATTTATTTCACAGTGGTGTTTTTGTTCTTTGATACCTTTTAAGTTAAATGAAAGTATAATTTTATCACGTTTACCTTTTCTCTATCTGACGCTTTCGTGCCGTTTGTTGACGCAACCATCTCCAATGTAAGCAGCGTCTTCCGTTTGAATTCCTTTGATATCTTAACAGACCAGAAATAAACGTTGACGTTTTTCTCCTTTCTTTTTCTTAATATAAAGTTACGTCTGAAACTATGGAGAAGCAAATCTAATGCTGAGAAACGAATTTAGATCGATATTTTCAAGTGAAAGGGATGACACAAAGCAACCAAGTGTGTTCGCTTTAAAACCTGACCGCCGGAATCGTAAGAGTGCCGAGAAAAAATATGCCTTATGACATTTAGTTACAGCCCTTTATGTTCCGAGTTCAAAACCCACCCTATTCGTCTTTTACTTTTCACCCTTTTGTGATTGATAAAATAAAGTATGGGCCAAGTATTGTGTCAATTTAGAATTTTTTTAATACATCATTGATATGGATGGGATAATGAAAGACTAAAACCAGAAGAAAAAGGTATCCAGTTACTCATTGTTCACTACCCGCCTCTAAAAATACAAGAATCTTAGCGCTAAACATTTAGAATTGAAGTTTGTTCAACATCAGTGTTGGCATCATAAATTCTTATTTCATTTTAAAATACGCATCTATAAACTACCTGAATAACGGGAACAAACATTAATTTTGAAACGGTTTGCTTTCCTCTTTTTGAAAATGTCTGAATACTTTAAAAAAATCAAACTGTAGGAATTACACTAAATATTTCTTCCTACTATAGAGACAAAGCCTGAAAATTTGGAGTTGGGGGTGTGGACTAGTCGATTACATTGGCTCCAGTGCTCAACTGATATTTATTTTATCGAGCCCAAAAGGATGAAAGACAACATCGATCTTAGCGGAACTTCGAACTAAATACTGCGAAGCATTTTTTCCCCGTCACTCTAACAATTTACACTAAATATTTAAATCATTAATTAATTGTATTAAATATTTTAAAACCTTTTCGTATCTTAAAACTGGTTTCCATGTCGTTTACTATCCTTCTGAACAAATGCGAAAGCTTATCAAAAATGTGGATCTTTTCGATTTGACCGGCAGTTTTTTCTAGCGGTGTTATATGAAATTGTCACCCATAATTATGACCCTAGTATCGATCTATTGCATTTCAATCTGTTTTAGGGTTAGGGGTGGGGGGAAGGGGATCATTTTTCTTCAGAAATGTAAATAAACCCAATCTGTTTCTTAAACGAGGGACATATTCATACGGCACAGAATGTTTTTTTTTTACCTCAATAGACGTCAGTGATTGGTCGAAATTGCAGAAAAAAAACAACAAATATCTTATAAACTATAGAATTTTCTCAATAAAGCCAAGAGAAAAAGATGTTTTATAAACACATTCTACCAGTATACGAAGTTTAAATTTTTTTAGTTACCTAGAAATTATGTTAAAAACTGCCGTTCAAACCGAAAAGATCCAAAAATGTTAATTATATTTTCTTCATAACATAATTCATCAGTCATCCAGAACCAGTTCGCTCTCATCCTCTTCACAGTGGCCTTTGTATGAATGTAAATGTTATGCTTTCAAAGGTTTTGCAATTTTAATAATGTTACTAACATATTGATATGTATGTATGTAACCGAAAAACTTCCCCTTCTGTCAGCTTTCTTAATTTAATTTAGTCAAAAATTCATACATTAAATTCACTGCATGTATGTGTATTCATGCAGCTGAAACTTCTGACAGAACCAAATATTTTCAAAGAGATTTTTCGCAATTATACGAAATGTGCGATCTTTCACATTGTACATAGTTATCGTCTGTTTGTCCATTACCACCACAAGACTGAAATTCTTTATTTTACTGTTCTACTTCATGCTCCTCTATCGAACGTTTTTCCAGTTTTTCCTTTCTTTCATTCACTCCCCTTGTCACTTTATTTCTCTTTCCTCTCAACACCTTACTAATTCAAATCCTTCTTCCATACTTCTCCCATTTACTTATTTTTCCTTTGCTTTGTCCCATACTTCTCTATCCTTTATTATCTCTCTTTTATTGTCTTTCCTTTCTTTCTATCTCTACCTCTGCCACTCTTGTACTATCAGTAGTTTTCACTCTACTGCTTCTTTTCTGCTTGTTTTTCCTCAAAGAAATGAAATAAACGGTTTTAACAGAAAACTAGATCAGAGTTTCCTGCTGGTGTGTGCATCATCAGCTGCAATCAACGTATCAGTTCATTCTAATTAATTTAAGTGGTAAGTCAAATTTCATGGAAGTAAGTTCAAATTATGGTTACGCCCACAATTTAGTCTTCCTTTTTGTGAGCTGTTTGTTACAAATGATATTTCTATCACTAATGTCACCAGAAAAAGCAGCTTGGTATATGCATACATTTTGATCAGGTAAACGAATAGGATTCACTCTAATTCAATAGATTCCATCATATCTTATTTCTTTACTACCCACAAGGGGCTAAACACAAAGGAGACAAACAAACACAGACAATGGGATTAAGTCGATTACATCGACCCAATGCGTAACTGGTACTTAATTTATCGACCCCAAAAGGATGAAAGGCAAAGTCGACCTCGGCGGAATTTGAACTCAGAACGTAACGGCAGACGAAATACCTATTTAATAGGTATTTAATACCTATTTCTTTACTACCCACAAGGGGCTAAACACAGAGAGGACAAACAAGGAGAGACAAACGGATTAAGTCGATTATATCAACCCCAGTGCGTAACTGGTACTTATTTAATCGACCCCAAAAGGATGAAAGGCAAAGTCGACCTCGGTGGAATTTGAACTCAGAATGTAGCGACAGATAAAATACCGCTAAGCATTTCACCCAGCGTGCTAACGATTCCATCATATCTGTAAAGTTTCAAGATGCTTGCAGAGAAAAAGGCTTCTCTGATATTGTTAAAACACAGATGTCTTATGGTCCATGTGATGCCTTCAAGTGGAGTTTACTTCGCTGGGAAGACAACCGATGCACGAAAACGGTTTCGAAGACTATTTGTCAAAGAGACCCAAAGAAGTGAAGATGTCAGTTCGTCTTACTGAAGAAGCACGCCAAAGAATAGGGGCATTGAAACCTCGTATTTCATACGAGGTCTAAACTGTATGAGACTGACAATAGATAGATAGTTTCCTACTACCATTCCTAACTAAAACATTTAATGCATTCATCAATTAACTTCCGTAATTTAATGAAGCCCAATAAATGTCTGCAAATATCATCAAGGTATCTAACAGTGCGATATTTATTTTGTCACAGCAACACATCATGGTGAAGTTATCCAAGTCAGATAGCTTGAAGCGTAGCTTGGTAATTAGAAATCATGTGGTCTTTGATAGCAACCATCTTTTGGCCGCTATTTGGACCCTGTTGTGTCCACTGCTCTGACTGGTCGGCATTGGTGCAGTTTGTCTCTTGACTTAGTTCGCACCAATGCCAACCAATCAGAGCAGTGGACACAACAGGGTCCAAATAGTAGCCAAAAGATGGTTGCTATCAAAGACATCATTTCTAATATATCTCTCAAACAGTGAGGATATCTCCGAGCTACACTACAAGCTAAAATATGTGAATACAGGTTTTTTTAAATAAATAAATCCCATATTTTTCATAATTTGTTAGATAAGTTAATTTTTCAAAAAAAAAAATGCTTTGTTCAAAATGTTATACTATCGTTTTCTTTTAACTTGTTTCAGTTATTAGACTATGGCCATGCAGGAGCACTGCCTTGAAGGATTTAGTCAAACAAATGCACCCCAGTATATTTTTCTTTTTAAAATTTGGAATTTATTTTATCAGTCTCTTTTGCTGAACTGCTGTATAACAGGAATGTAAACAAACATTGATTTTAAGGCAGCAATGGGGGCACATGCACATGCACACAAATGAAAGGCTTCTTTCAGTTTCTTTCAATCTGATACAATCATAAGGCATTGGGCATCACAGGGTTATTGTAGAAGACACTTGCCCAAGATGTTACACAGTAGGATTGAACCTGAAACTGCAGAGTTCCAAAGGAAGCTTCACCACACAGCCATGCCTGCACCTTATAAAACCTGTCTTTATGCAGGAAATCAAAGAATAAAAATATATAAATACAAATGGCAAGTTAACCTAAAGAAATTAACCAAAGAAGAAAAATAGTAAGCTATAATTTTTTAGTGGAACAAGAAAAATCTAATTCCCACATTTATATAAATAAACATTAACCCTTTTGATACCAATCTGTCTCAAACTGCCATTGGTCCTTTGACACAAGTTCTGTTTTAAAGTTATCTCAAGTAAGACCTTCCATCAAAATTTTATGTTCATTTCTGTTTCAAACACCATTGCTATTTTGATAAATTTTTCATTATTCTCATTATTAATTGAAATAAATGAAGAGTATTTTGACAGAAATATGGTAACAAAAAGGTTAATTCCTATCAGCACAACTCTTCAAGGAATAGTTCTCAAATTTTCAACTCCTGACACTAACCAACCTCTATGCTAAACACTTCCTGATCTAAATTAAAATCATCCATCAAAATTTCATGCTAATTTGAGTACCAAACGCTAGCTTCATCATCATCTTATAACGTCCACCTTCCATGCTGGCATGGGTTGGAAGGTTTGACAGGAGCCTGCACCAGACTTCTGTTTTGGCAGGGTTTTTTATGGCTGGATGCCCTTCCTAACACCAACCAGCCAGCAGAGTGGATTGAGTGCTTTTTACATTGGCACCAGCACAAGCAAGGTCAGTTTTGGCAAGGTTTTTACAGCTGGATGCTCTTCCAAACACCAACCACTTTACAGTGTGGACTGGATGCATACACTGTAAAGTAGTTGGCATTTGGAAAACAATGTTATTTTACTATATCAGTCAGAATTTTCAAATTTAATTGAGACAACAGTAGTATATTTCAACAGAAATATGATAAAAGCTTTGATACTTTCATCATGACAAAATAGAAAAAGAGAAGAATAATGAGCTCTTAGGCTTGCCTATCTTTTTACTGAGTATTTTTCATACTGTTTCTCACATTTCCCAAAACACTTGTTGCCTCTGCAGATAATAATTGGGTATACACGAAATATAACAAATGTTTAAAATAACAGTCAGTTCTTCCACTTTTACTAGATTTTCTCCGTGATGTAACATAAAACAGACAAATATGCTATTCAGAGAGAAGTTTATTTCATTGACACTAAACACTAAATTGATTTGGAGCACAAAGTGTTATGGATTCATGTGAGTTGGAAAGGAATGGTTACATCTCTTCTAACATAACCCTCAATAATCCCAGTCACTAAGCTCTATGTACCATGTCCAACCAAATTTGCAATCTCTCAAATTGCTACAAATAGCATCGGAATTCTTAAATATGTAAATCTGCCTTAACAAATTAAAAATGTTATCCTAGATATACTAAAAATTAGCTCGCAACTAGAACCTCTTTGATCATAACCTTCATCAATCAGAGTTGAACAACAAGTACCATTTAGAAATATTGTTCATCATTCAGAATAGTAGAAACTGTATAAATAAGGCGGCGAGCTGGCAGAATCGTTAGGACGCCGGGCGAAATGCTTATCGGCATTTCGTCTGCCATTACGTTCTGAGTTCAAATTCCGCCAAGGTTGACTTTACCTGTCATCCTTTCGGGGTCGATAAATTAAGTACCAGTTACACATTGGGGTCGATGTAATCAATCTAATCCCTCTGTCTGTCCTTGTTTGTCCCCTCTTTGTTTAGCCCCTTGTGGGCAATAAAGAAATAAGAAACTGTATAAATAACAAATTTGTTATTTTGCTATGTTGAGCTTATAAACCCCATAAGCAAAGAAACAATTTTTTCAATTAAAAAACTGGCACAGACAAGGCTGTGTGGTTGACGAGTATGGTTCCCAACCATGTGGTCTCAGGTTCTGTTTCACTGCATGGTACCTTGAGCAGCTAAGTGTCTTTTTATAGCCTGAAGCCAACCAAAGATTTGTGAGTAGATTTGGAAGATAAAAACTGAAAGAAGCCTGTTGTGATGTGGTTGATGTTAGGAAGGGCATCCAGCTGTAAAAAAAAAGCCATGCCAAAACAAGTACTGAAGCCTGGTGCAGTCTTCTGCTTTGTCAGCTCCTGTGAAACCAACCAATCCAGGCCAGAATGGAAAGCAGACGTTAATGATAATGATGCTATATATGTGTGTGTGTGTAGCCTTGTCTTGGTATTATGTGATGGTCGGAAACAAGCATAAATATCATACAAGTGGAGTTGTTCATTTTCTGTTTCTTTGGAAAACATGTCTGGCAATGGGAAATAGTACCTTCAATGAAAACAGGTGACAATTGGAGACAGGAAGAGTATCCAGCCATAGAAAATTTCCCTCAACAAATTATGTCTGACTCATGCAACCATGGAAAAGTGAATGTTAACTGGTGATATACTAGTACATTTCATTCAGAGATGTCTGCCAATTATTTGGTCCTTTAGAAGAATGCCACAGAGAAGCAAATAATATGAACAAGAATTTAAGGTGAAAAGATCCTGGTTCAGACTCAAGCAACAGACCTCTTAAAGCACAGAAAAACAAATTATGATGACAGCTTGTGAAGAGATTATACTCTTTTACTTGTTTCAGTCATTTGACTGAGGCCATGCTGGAGCACTACCTTTAATCGAGCAAATCGACCCCAGTACTTATTCCATCAGTCTCTTTTGCCAAACCACTAAGTTACGGGGACGTAAACACACCAGCATATACGACGGGCTTCTTTCAGTTTCAGTCTACCAAATCCACTTACAAGGCTTTGGTTAGCTTCAGGCTATGGAAGACACTTGACAGCTGCTCAAGGTACCATGAGACACTTGCCCAAGGTGCCATGCAGTGGGACTGAACCCGGAACCATGTGCTTGGTAAGCAAGTTACTTACCACACAGCCACTCCTGCGCCTATATAGATTATAGTTTATATTTTGAAAGTTTCTTGCAAAGATACTTTTCTACCTATGGAACCTGCTTGCAATTAAATACAGCTGAGCTGTATATTTTAGCTTGGCCATACAAATGATCAATTCACTCATTTCCTCTAGTATTAAGAGCTATCAGCATTGAAAGAAGTTCATAGGCACAAGTATAGCTGTATGGTTAAGTCACACCCCAACCATGTGATATCAGGTTCAGTTCCACTGCATGGTACCTTGGGAAAGTATCCTCTACTATAGCCCCAGGCAGACAAAACCTGTCATATATATGTGTGTGTGTTTGTGTACATATGTTCATTTTGTCTTTTTAATTACTTACAATGGCCTGTCAAAGGTGATGACAGTATCAATCCAAGAGATTATCCTTTTCTGCCTCCAGCACATTGTTCCTCATTGGAGCAGGTATGGGCGACAAGACCAATACAAGATAGGCAGATCCTATGGCACTGAAGATACTGAAAGTGGATCCGAACAACAACCGCAAGGGTTTGATGACATCTCTTCCTCTCTTCATGCAATCTCCTGCATTCATTTTCAAAGCTCTGTTCCACCATCACATATGGACTCCCATACCTTCCAATTAACAGCCAGGCGCACAATCAATTGGAAGAGAGATTACATAAAATAAAAGACTGCTTGAGATGATGATGAAAACAAAGTTCAAAGTTCTGGATGTCCATAAAACCTACCTCCAGTCTTGATCTCACTGAAGAGTACCAGTTACCCACCATCCGAATAACATGGCCAGCTCAGCAGAAAAGACAATGAAGGATGCTGGTTTCAAAAGTGGAGATCCCAGGCCTTAGAAAGATTTCAGTATGAAGTAACATGTCCAGCCATGCGAGACTGGAGTGATCTGGTGCTGGTAAACAGTCCAGCACTCAGATCCATACAGAAGAGTGGATAAACAGACAGCTTGATAAACAGAGATTCTTGTACTTGCTCTTTGCTGAGTCTCCTGAAAGATGCAGAGACCAAGCTGATCTGACATCATCAAGGAGCCCTGTATATATATATTTATTATATAAAATCCGTTCTGTCTGTCTGTGTGTGTGTCTTCTAGGATCTTGGACATCCTTCATCCGATTGCGCTCAAATTTGATATGTAGATACTGACGGTATCAGGGCATGTATAAGTCTTGAAAAAATTACAAAAAAAATCGATTCCAGTTGAGAATGCAATCGATAAAGCCGTGGGAACGTGCATTTGTATGCGCAAGTACATCAGCTGTTATAATCGATACTATGCATATGCAAGAAAAATGCATGTGCAGTTTTGCAAAAAAGCCGGCTGGCTTGAAATAATGCCACAAAATGGGATGGTCAGACAAGTTATTTTGAGAAAATTTGGTTTAAATGTTTGACAACTCAACACTGTCCATTGGACGGGGGGTGTTTAGCTCGTATATATATATCATCATCATCATCATCGTTTAACGTCCGTTTTTCGCGCTAGCACGGGTTGGACGGTTTCGACCGGGGTCTGGGGAGCTAGGGACTGCCCCAGGCTCCAGTCTAGTCTGGCAGAGTTTCTACGGCTGGATGCCCTTCCTAACGCCAACCACTCCGCAAGTGTAGTGGGTGTTTTTTACGTGCCACCTGCACAGGTGCCAGAGGGGTCTGGCATCGGCCACGTTCGGATGGTGCTTTTTTATGTGGGGGGGGGGTGCAGAAATATAGGGGAGCACCAGTGGGGAGGGGTGGTTCAGAGAAATGATGACAGGTTCTAGGTAAGTAGAACGTAGGATATCAAGAGAGGGGTAATGCATGGTGAAATAGCGTATTGAAGAGGGGGGTTCGAAGAGTAGACACCTATTATGGTGGTGGGAGAAGCGACATCGGTATGGATGGAGCAAAAATAGGGATATCCGGTATTGGTGGTGGGGGTGGGCAGGGCGGGTGCACCGCGAATACACGATGGTTGATGAATACACGAGAGGCGAGATGGGTAATGGATAAATTAGTTTAAATAATTAGATAGATATAGAAATATATATATAAAGTTAAAAGTCATGGCCAGTCATTGAGTGACCATTGGTTTTGCACCTATAAAGCACTAGCAGTATAGGCTACTCATCAGACTGAAGACATGAAGGGCATCGAGCTGCAGAAAATCTACTCCAGCAAATTCTGTCTAACTCATGCAAGCATGGAAAAGTAGACAATGAAATGATGTGATAGATATGTACAAGAACATAATCACACATTATATGAAAGGATACTGATGGAAAGTTCCTGTGAAACTCTCAGTGCAATGCAACTATAACATATTAGGTATAATGATGCGAGCAAAGGAAAGACACTGTGCACAGCAGTATCAGTTGCCCAGCAGATGTTATACTCTTTTACTCTTTACTTGTTTCAGTCATTTGACTGCGGCCATGCTGGAGCACTGCCTTTAGTCAAGCAAATCGACCTCAGGACTTATTCTTTGTAAACCTGGTACTTATTCTATCAGTCTCTTTTGTCAAACCGCTATATTATTGGGATGTAAATATACCAACATCGGTTGTCAAGCGATGGTCGGGGGATAAACACGGATACACAAACATATACACACATACATACATATATATATATATACATATATACGATGGGCTTCTTTCAGTTTCCGCCTACCGAATCCACTCACAAGGCTTTGGCGGCCTGAGACTATAGTAAAAGACACTTGCCCAAGGTGCCACACAGTGGGAATAAACCCGGAATCATGTGGTTGGTAAGCAAGCTACTTACCACACAGCCACTCCTGCACCTATGTGAAAGATTAGTGCAAAATGAAACATCTGTACAAAACTAATGAACAATCTGCTAGTATTCTAGCTGGACAATAGCTATAAATTCATACCTATAATTATTAGTGAAGTTGGTTATGTAATTAACTGTCTCAGTTCCAATCTTGAGAAGTTAGGTTGCACAACCAGAGAGGACATTGATAATTAGGATATTACAGCAATAAGTAATTAATAGAAACGTGAAAATATAAAAAACATTCCAGAAGTTTAGCACGTAATAAGTGTTTACACACGGAATATGTGTACACATAGATACATCAAAACAGAGGTTTATATATGCAGATGTGCACATACATATGTACATGCATATATACACAACTACCCAGTTGATGTCTAAATTCCAATGAAAGAACCTTGTTTCTAACTTAAAAGCTAATTTTTCCTCCTTTGCTGAAAAATCTGAAAAACAAAACCAGAAGAAATGCATCTATCCAGCCGTGAAACAATATCCTCAAAGGATCCAGGGATGGAGATTGGCTAGGATAAATGTTTCAACATGGCTGTAAAACAAGGAAGAACTACAAGCCAATTTAATGACATTATCAATGCCCTGACTATTTCAGTGATATCTTATGGGGAATGTTCCAGGTACTTAGGGATGGGTGAAAACATAATTCACAGTGGAATGTATAACATGCAATGTGTAACCAAGGATTGTAACACTTGAATTATAACATAAGGTCTTCAAAACTTTCTCCAAAAACTCACAATGTGTTTGCTGTACCAGAGCTCATAACATCTGGGCTGCTCAATTGGATGTTAGATGAGATCCAGATAGTATACGTTAAAAGCCACAAACTGTTAACCAACAACAGAAATTTCCATATATTTCCAATAATGATACAGATCTAAAATGAAACACAGGATGGCAAGGGCTTAACATTGATCCAAACAACCTTCAAATGCCACATCATATCCCTTTAACATCTATTAACCACTAAGTGTTAAAGCACAGCTATGGATCAAGTCTGCATACATGAGAAATATAACATGAGTTGGAAAGGAGACCCTTGAAAAATATCCACTGACTGGTGATCAGGGATACATCCAAAGAGAACTCATACAACTGTAGGTCATCTGATAAAAAACTGTATACATATTAGCAGAATTTCGTGCATGACAAAGTGGCCAGAAAGCTTTCAAAATGACAGCAACATAGCTATCCAAAGAAGTTCTTTCTTGAACCAACAACCAGTATTTAGCTCTCACTTTACTGAGATTTTGAAATACAGCAACAAGAAATACCTAATGCAAATAAACAATCTAGATGTGACAACCAATGCAAACTCTGTAATATTGCCACCAAGGATGACACCCACATGATAATCAGCTATCCAAAAATATCATATACTACCTATAAAGCATGATGTCAAGGAGAAAACATTGTAGTATATACAATGCAAAGGATAATCTTGATGATAAAAACACAAGTTACAGAGATGTAATATATTCAATAATATATGAAAGTATACTAGTGAAATGTTCCTGCCAAGACCTCAATGAAATGCAAATATAACAGATCAAACACAATGATTTGAGACAGAGTTAAAAAATTGTACAATACAATAGAAATCAGCCGCCCAGCAGAGATTATTAACATAAGGTGAGATGGAAAAAAAGAAAACATCTGATGAGAAATATGCAGTTACTCTACCCAGACAATAGCTTTCGATTTACACCTAAACACTATGTAATGTAATTTTTGTCCTTGGATAGCAAGTGTTACTTCTTATTTGCTTACCTCTAGAAAGTATGAAAAATGGTTATTTCCTTCAAACTGCTTTTGTTGCATTTATTCAAACCCCAAAGAATCCCTTTCAAAACATGGCTGTGATGCTCCCCCACTACTTCTGCTCGTGATCAAAGATGCACATACTGTCAACCACTAAGGGACATGCTCAAGTTGTTATTGTCAAGCAACTGACGAGCAAATCTGTGGTTTTGAGCAGAATGTTTGCTATAACAATATTTCTGTCTCAGCAACTCACTGTTGAATCTATTGGAAATGTAATGGAAAGTCAGTCAGTTTTGAAACATTTATCTCCAAGTCGCCAAAAGTAAAGTCTGAAGGGAATAGTTGTCATTTCCTTTGATTTCTATATAGAAGCAAATAGGAAATAACACTTACTGACCAGGTCAGAAAAAAGAAATTGTGATACAGTGTAATTATTAGGGTAGTTGGATCTGTAACAAACTGCTTTAGTACCAATTTTCAGAAGCTAGCCTGCACATAAGAAACCATATAGGACACTGCTAATTAGAAAATTACACCTACTGGCCATTGAAATAAGTGTGAAAATATGTAAAACATGTCAGAAGCTTAGCATATTATAAGTATATATACAGACACATGTAGACATGCAGATATATGTATATGTACACATGTATAAGTGTAAAACATACAGATCTACAGATGCAATGTCATCCATACTTGCATATAAGTATACATACATCCATATACATATGTGTGCATATGTGGAGGTGCAATGGCCCAGTGGTTAGGGCAGCAGACTCACGGTCAGAGGATCACGGTTTCGATCTGCAGACCGAGCGTAAACACCTAAAGCCCCACGAGGCTCTGGCAAGGGGTGGTGGCGACCCCTGTTGTACTCTTTAACCCACAACTTTCTCTCATTCATTCTTCCCGTTTCTTGAGTAACGCTGCGATGGACTGGCATCCCGTCCAGTTGGGGGAACACATATGCCATAGAAACCGGAAAACCAGGCCCATGAGCCTGGCTAGGCTTGAAAAAGGCGCATAAATAAATAAAATGTGTGCATATATATATGTTTGATTTAAATCTAAAATTTGTAGTTTGCTTTACAAAGCTCATGTACGGATATTGGCTAACAAATATTATCATACAGCAAGGTTGATCATATCATTGGTTAGACATTTGGAATTTTGTAATATTTATTGAATTACTACTGGTGAATTGATATTGAAATAGTGTTATGCAAGTTATTCAATCCATTTTCTATTATATATATATATATATATATATAATATATATATTTATTATATAGATCGTTGCCAGAGCAACAAGTTGGCCTTCGTGCCGATGGCACGTTTAAGCACACCATTTGAGCGTGATGGTTATCGTGTCGCCTTACTAGCATTTGTGCTGGTGGCACGTGAAATATTTGAGCAAGGTCGTCGCCAGTGCTGCTGGACTGGCTCCTGCGCAAGTAGCACGTAAAAAGCACCATTTGAGCACGTTGCCAGTACCACCAAACTGGCCCTCATGCCGATGGCATATAAAAACACCCACTACACTCTTGGAGTGGTTGGCGTTAGGAAGGGCATCCAGCTGTAGAAACTGCCAGATCAGATTGGAGTCTGGTTCGCCAGACCTCAGTCAAATTGTCCAACCCATGCTAGCATGGAAAGCGGACGTTAAATGATGATGATATATATATATATATATATATATATAGGTATAGGTATACATGAACAAATACCTAGTTGATATTCTCCAAATTCTGAAAAGGCCTTGTCATTGAATTAGATCCTGGCTCTTCCTCTTTTGGTGAGAAATTTGAAAAATAAATGAGAACATCACATCATGACATTATATATATATTAAAAAAAGTCACAGAAATTATTAATCTTGCCTAAACATGGGTTTGAGTAATCTCACTAGCAACATTTTCAACATTCATAATCTGATTTATCAACAGTTTTAGCATGATAGCTATATTGTTTTTTATTGCAGTGTTATATACCCGATTAACTTGAATGAGGCAGATGAAGTGTTTTAACTGAGGATTCAAAGAGCTACACTTGAACCCATTACACTGTTTCAGTCCTTTAATTATTCATCCACCACACAACAACAAATAAATAAATAAGCAATTCTCAAGATAAACGAATATTTTTATTTTAATACTTTCAATTATTTTCTGCAATGATTCCTTTATGGAGAGAGAGAGAGAGAGAGAGAGAAGAATATTTTTCATAGTCTGGTTTCTCCTAAGACTTTGAACTTCAAGGACAAATTGTTTCAGGCTGATAGACGCAACAATATTTTATGAATTAAAAGAGTTATGTGTATGTGTGTGTGTGTGTGTGTATGTCTGTATTGATAGAAAGTGGATTAACCATCTAACAGGAATAAGACAACACCTTCCTTTCCCTCCACTACTCTAGTGTGCTCCTTGGGCCAATTTATGGCTTCTCTCTATGTCACTTAGGTATATAGATCCCCTACCACTCAAGTTGAATCACTATGTTTAAGCATGGGCAGATACCTAGTGCTGGTATCAACAACTATATACCCTGGAGAAAGAGTAGACCTTGTTCACTATATTAAACTTTAGACAAATGCAATGTAAATGTTCTGGTAACATAATACACAGCATGTGCATCTCCACAGCCAAACACTTAGGCACTAAGATAAGGTGATGGTTATGGCAAAAAGCTGGTGGAGACTGCTTCCTGTTTGAACAATCTGAAATGCTTGCAGTTTAATATCAATAATGAATCTGCAGGGTGTTAAGTGAAACAGCAGTAGATGACATAAACTTGCATTTAAACAGAAGCACTACAGATAGAGGCACAAATGCTTGTCTTCCAGAATTTGCAAAGCATTAACAAATTTCCACTAGTAACAGATCTGTCATATATGCAGTTCAATTGCCAAGCTGAAAGCTGGGCTTCCAGGAATAGGTTCTTGAAAATGCTGCAGTCAGTGGCAAAGTTTTTGTTAGGAAATGCAGAAGGGAAAGGAAGAAGAGATATAAAAATAAGAAAGAGAAAATTCACCAATGACTTAACTATCATCATTGATGAAACAATTGTTTGTTACATCCATTGTTTGCAATGCTAGCATGAGTGGAATGTTTATTGTTAGAACATTTTTTTTAATGGATGTCCTTCCTAGTTCTAACATCTTCATTATGAAATTTGAGAATAGGTGGAGCATGTTGTCAGTGAGGTAAACTGAGGCAAGCAGAGTTATGTCCCTCAACAAAAGACAATATAATGCTTGAGAGTGTTCAGGTCATTAGAGAATACATCATACGTCTTTTAACAGCTTCTTTGTTTTTCCCTCTTTTGTAATAACTGCAGCAAATACTCTTATCTAGATGGAAACTGAAATATTAGTCTTAGAGAAAAAAACCCTTCAAGAAACTATAATATTTTTTTAAAAAACAAAAGATGTTTGAAAAATATGATATGCAAAGATGTATGCGACTTATAAATACATAAACATATGTACATAAGCGTAACAAATGCATCCACACACACTAACATACAAATATTTTTATACAGATATTCATTGAAAAGAAACTATTTTCAAGAGAATGGGAACCGGGTTATTTTGAATGTCAATAAAACAATATTTCTAACAATAAAGTCCCTAAAAAAAAAGACAACAATCGTTTCTATGTGATTCTTGTTCAGTACCCAATTCAAGACCCCGATTCATAGCTGAGGACCTTTTCTCACATTCTATAAATGTCTCTTTAAATCATATTCATACTCATCAATTACCAATCATTTTCCCCCTCTTACAAAATTATATGTAATCAACCAACTAATTTTTAAAAATACTGACAAGAGATGAATTTAAAATATATTCATGTGTATATATACACACTCTTTAGTGTGTGTATGCCTTTTATATATATATATATATAATATATATATATATATATTATATATATATATAAATATAGTTATAGATATGTATTTATAATTTAGAAAGAATAATAAAATTTTCCCTTAGTATTTAAGTTCAAGTTAAAACCCAGATTTTCAACAAATCTTAGATACCTGTTGAAATAAACAAAACCCATCACAGTTTCTAATATATATATATATATATATATATATATATATATATATATATATATATATATTGGCGAGATAGGTATGAGCATAAATTATTCTGGCCAAAGACATTTTGTGAAAGAAATTGAGAGTGTGTATGTGTACATACATTTAGGAAAATATATACTGGCATGTCTATGGATCATATTCATGAGCACTACTTTGCTGGCAAACATGTATGTATTCATAAGTATTCATGTAAAATTATGCTATGTACATGTAATTATGAGAACATGAGTGATTATGCACATCATATGTGAATGTCGTTGGATTTGTGTTACTAACCAAAATTTAGCTGTAAATAAAAGAAAAAAGTATCGCTAGTATAAGTATTGTTTTTTTACACTAGCTCCTTACCGAACAAACCTATTTGTATACTGAATGCCGAATCTTTAAGTTTACCCTCTAACAACTGTACATTCGATATTCTTAAATTGACTACCAATCACTTGTTACTATTGGATCCTCAGTTTATAGTTACTATAAAGGTAACAGTTAAATATTTCATGCAGCAAATAGAAATTTCTTACAAAAGTAGATCTCAAATTATAAAAGAAAAATATTGTTTTTATCTCTGAGTTTAAAGATGTCCAGAGACCTATTTTGGCAATGAGACTTCATGAGGGCAACTTTTTTTTTTCGTTTGCTCTCTTTCAATAGTTAAGAGAATAAAGAAAATACACTCAAAAATAAAAAAACACTTATAAAAAAAGACTATTAACTTTTTTTTAAGAATAAGATAACTTTTTTTTTAAGGATACCATAGCATTTGCTCTGGAGACAAATAACAGATACATCAAGTTTTTATTGTGTTGTAAATTGTTGATGCTGCTGTTGTTAGTAATGACATTGTTGTAGGACTTATAATTACAAGGATTGTACAAGATGTTCCTTTTTTTATTTGGTATTTTTTTCATACTCCAGAAGAAAAAAAATAATAAATAAAATGCAATTTACATAATTTAAAAACCAAAATTAATAATTGAAAGTCATATAATTAATTAAAAAAAAGGTGAGAGAGAGCTAGAATCAAATATAAATTGTAAGTATATGACGATTGGTAATGTAATGAAACAATCTAAATTGATTAATTACTAAAATGTAATAATAAACAACATGGAAAGTCATTTTAATCCTATAATAATAAACTAATTTCTGTCCCCTCACAAAAGTATGTGTGATGAAAAAAAAAGGAAAATAAAGTAAATGTAAAAATTAATGCTTAGATAATTGGAAGAAAACAAAAGTTCCACTTTGGTGGAAGATGAAGTGATCAAAAAAGAAGAAAAAAAAACCAAAGTGAGCAAAGAAAAGAAAGAAAGAAAATTGGAATATCAGCTTAATACAGTCTTAAATGAAAGTTCAACATAGTGGTGGCGGTGGCAGGGGAAGGATGAATATTTACAGAGAAATATAGAAGGATTTCCAATATTTTCTTTTAAATTACTGATGACCTTTCCCAATAGAAGGCCAAAGAGTGGAGTATAAAGAGGATTTATAGGGGTAGGGTAAAATGGTGCAGGGAAAATCCAGCTCAATCCATAGAAGTATATTTTTTATGTTTTATATATATATATATTTTTTTTTTTTAATTTGGTTCTCCCCAAGTAAAGAGTTAAACAAGGCAAGCAGGCCAAATGAAAGTGGGATCCATACAGCTTGTGTTCATGTTGCCAAATCTCAAAGGTTCTGAACAATGGACTGGCTTTTCATGATGAACAGAGAAGCAAAGACCTTTATTCTGGTTACTGCTAACTGCACAAACAATACTGTCCATGTGATAACACTGAACCCATTGTAATTCTGCATACTGTGCAGATATGCCATACTTGTACACATACTACTTACAAACCAACCGATGATATGACATGTAACAAGAAATTTATGACAAAGAAAGAAAAAATAAAACACTGATACATCTTCCTAGTGTTTCAAGCAACTGTGCATCTAACTCCCTAACAATATGGCAATACACTACAACTCACAGGATATATATTGCCATTATTATAATGCTGTAGAAAACCTTCATTACTATAATACTTTAGAAAACCTTCTAGCCCATTACAAACATAGTAATGAGAAATGAAATTATATCGGGCAACATCTATTGAATTCATGAGAACTGTTATAAAGAGATAACATACAGAAATAATGTTGTCTGAGTACAAGAACTGTTGTTGTGAGTGGAGAGAGAGAGAGGGCAGGGAAGAGTGTGTGTGTGCTTGCATGTGCACACACATGCAAGCAAACATATACAAATGTGTATGCAAGCTTGCAGGATAGGCAATTTTATTAATACCCACCATTGTGAGATCCTATCCAAGTTCTAACCTTCAGGTGTTGTTTTTCGTTGTAAAAAAACATTTAACTGGGGTTGGATACCTCTCAATGATAGAAGATACTAGTAGAACAGCCACTAAGTTTGCAGCAAATAGTTAATGAAATATCTTGGTGAAATAAAGTAGTACTGTCAAAATAACAGAAATAAATTATATTGTTTAATTTGAGAAGATGGAATGGCAGGATCTGTTATAGAACAAATAATAAGGTCACCTGGCAAGAAAACTATATGTGGTTTGCTTCCCTATCAATGGATCTGTCGCACTTCTCTATTTCAAATATCTTATAATGTCTGATATCACAGACAAAATTTCATCATGAAAGCAACTCAGTTTTGAATAATAGACTTAATTTTGGAATAAAGACTTATCTAGTAAATACCAATATAAAAGTAGTAAAAATTATTCTCCACAAAGGCAGTTTTCTATATGTGTTGGTAAGTAAGAGTGTACACAAGCGGATGTGTCATGTACTGGAATAGACAACAGGCACCTTTTATTAGTGCTGATTTGTTCTTACCATCCATCTCTGAAGGTTTGTGTTGGCATGCATGTACATGGGCTCCAAAAATTTTCACTTTAGCTGGTAGAGTGCACATCTGTTCAACATCAATTTTCAATGTACATAATAGTGTGTATGTTTGTGTGTTTGTGTGAGTGCATATGTGTGTGTGTGTAAGTAATTCTAAGAACATCTCTGTGTATATTCGTATGTAGGTGCTTTGGCCTGCAAGGTGCATGGTTCCTCAAAGTCACAAAATGAAGTTGACTACTGTTCAATCCAAGATGGCTTTGAAGAATTGGCTGTTTTCAATTTAATGTTGAACTGCTTCAATGTTGCATCCAAAGCTGTCTCATTCCCACTGAAGTATGCCGACACCGCATTGTGGAACAAAAGAAGTTGCTTGTGCATGACTTTCACCTGAAATTTAAGAAACAGAAATGAAAAAACAACCATTATAACTAAAATCAATAACAACAACAATAATAATAATAATGGTCTCAAATTTTGGCACATGGCTAGCAAGTTCGGGGGAGGGGGTGCATTGATTACATTGACCTCAGTGTTCAACTGGTACTTATTTTATTGGCCATGGAAAGGATGAAAGGCAAAGCTCACCTTGGTGAAATTTGAACTCAGAACATAAGGATGGATGAAATGTCACTATGCATCTAGCCCAGAATGCTAACAATTCTACCAATCTTACTATTTTTAATAATAATAATAAGTTATCATGTACATTCTTTTGTCTTGGTATAAAAGATGGGCTACAGCAAATATTCTGCTCAATGCCTCAGATTTGCTTGTCAGTTGTTTGACCGCAACCAACTGAGCATGTTCTTTGGTGACTGATGATATGTGCATCTCTGATCATGAGCAGTAGTGGGGGAGCATCATAGCCATGTGTTGAGAGGAATTCTTTGGATAATACACCATTGGAAACATGGGTGTTTCATCCAACATCCTTAAACAACCCTTATCCAGGGACCTTTTGAGCAGGATGGGCTACTTGACCTGAAGAAAATTCTAACTGGGCCCCACCTGCAAGGTCATGCACTGTTTATCTTGATATGAGATCACCATGTTGTGCACATATGATTGTGATGTTTGTGCCTAGTGTACCCTTATCAGACAGGTAGTTATGATGAGTATACTAGGCATTGTATATTTTACCCCAGTGTCACTTTGATGGCATGCACTGTGCTCTCACTCAATAATAATAATTTTGGCACAAGGTCAGCAGTTTTGAGGAGAGCGAGTAAGTCAACTACATCAACCCCAGTACTCGGTTAGAACTTTATTTTATGGTCTTCAAAAGATGAAAAATAAAGCTGACCATGCCAAGATTTGAACTCAGAATATTAATAGCTGGAAGAAATATTCCAACAATTCTGCCAGCTCACCACCACCTCGTTGTTATTGTTGGTGATGATGATGATGACAACAACATTGAAGATTGCTTATACCAGCCTGAAGCCATGAATATTTTCAGAAGATAGGAAAATACAACAGTCATAATATTTCTTCAAGGAAGTCATTAACATACTAAGGAAACGATTGCAACTAGGAATTAAAAGTAGGTTATAAACAATTCATCAAGATCTTAGCAACTCAATAATGACGACAATTGTTGCCTAACTGCCATTTATTTATGAGTATCATGAACTGCACAGAAATCTATACCAATGACTATTCCCAGGCAAGTTTCTGTAGCACGCCAACAGATATGGTTACATGTGCAGTGAGACCTAGCAGTGACCTTCATGAGGCAGTGTGTTGAGTGACATCACAGTGTTTACTTCGCAAATTGTAAAAGTTGTGTTTTTATAATCACGTGTTGGCTGGAGTCTGCAATTCTTGTCAAGGACAGGTACAAAGAACCCATGTAAAATTTTGTATTAAACTTGGCAAGTCTGCTACAAAGACATTGAACATGCTTCAGCAAGCTTATGGTAATGAGGCAATGGATCGTATGCAATGTTTCAAGCAACACAGGCACTTCAAAAGGAGAAGAATGTCCTGGAAAACGATGAGTGATCTGGAAGACTTGCCACAAGCATTACCCCCAGATATGCGAAGAAAATTCATCAGCTTGTGTATGAGGACCATTGGAGGACAATTAATGATGCTTTGAAGCATTTCAGGGAGGACATTTGGTGAAAGCGACCAGATCTATGGAGCACAAAGAATTGGATTCTTCACGAATGTATCCTATCACTAAGCTCACCTCACTTGTGAGCTTCTTGCCAAAAACAACATAGTATCACTTTTGCACCCACCCTATTTGCCAGATTTAGCACCTGCAGACTTCGATCTCATCCCCCAAGATGAAAATGCAGCTCGAAGGTTGCTGTTTTAATACCATTGTTGAGATCAAGAGCAAATTGTAGAAGGTCCTCAACTTGCTTATGGAAAATTACTTCTGGGCTGGATTCCAAAAGTGACAGGAATGCTGGGACCAGTGTATTGCTACACAAGGTGACTATTTCAAAGGAAACTATGTTAAAACTTAGGAAGGAGTGACTGTGTGGTAAGTAGCTAGGCGTAGGAGTGGTTGTGTGGTAAGTAGCTTGCTTACGAACTACATGGTTTCGGGTTCAGTCCCACTGTGTGGCACCTTGGGCAAGTGTCTTCTACTATAGCCTCGGGCCGACCAAAGCCTTGTGAGTGGATTTGGTATACAGAAACTGAAAGAAGCCGGTCGTATGTATATATATATATATATATATAATATATATATATATGTATGTGTGTGTGTGTGTGTGTGTGTGTATGTGTGTGTGTTTGTTTGTGTGTCTGTGTTTGTCCTCCCCAACATCGCTTGACAACCGATGGTGGTGTGTTTACGGCCCCGTAACTTTCCTGGTTTGGCAAAAGAGACCGATAGAATAAGTACTAGGCTTACAAGGAATAAGTCCTGGGCTCTATTTGCTCGACTAAAGACGGTGCTCCAGCATGGCCACAGTCAAATGACAGAAACAAGTAAAAGAGTAAATAAGTAATTTTTTTATTAAAAATAACAAGTCCAGGAGTTTTTTGACTTGACCGTTTTAGATTGACTATTTTTTTTAGATTAAAAGAGAATTGTGATTTAGATGAAATGATAGTTAAGATTTATTTTGAACTGATCTGGGTTAATATTTTGTGGAAAGATAAACAAAAGCACAAGCTCCAGAAAGGTGTGCTTCTAAGAAAAATTATATATCATACATGATAGATTGCACTGAATCTTATTAATTACGTACAATTATATTTGTAATGTTGTTGCTTTATATTGAAAACAATTTTTTAATAATAATAATAATAGAATTGTCACTTAAGGATTTGTGAATGGTAAGTTAAATAAACTTAGTACGTAATTATTTAGACAATTAAGTAAATACAAGTTGAAAGAGTATAATGCCAGTCCATCTTAGTATTTGTTCCATATAAGACACTTACAAAAGGATAACAGGTGAAATATGTGACAAATATTTGTAAGAGTGGCATCAGTTTTATTTTTCCTAAAACCAGTAAGCTGATAAGCATTTTAGTAATTAATTTGAATTAGGGCATTGATAACTCTACCACTCAGGAGAAAGAAGGTTCAGTGTTCATTTCTACATCTGTTTTTCCATGCTAGAATGGGTTAGAAATTTATATTATTGTGGCATCGTTTTTATAGCTGGATGCCCTTCTTGTCTCTAACCCTAACCTGTTCACAATTAAGGGATCATTTATTTCACACGTCTTCAAGGGCACAAAGCAAACAGATGATTTATTGATAGAAAAATGACAAGCAACATCACTTGGAGTGAGTAACTTTTGTAGACACAAATGTATGCAAATACATAAACACACACACTTATGCACACAATCATCATCATTATTTAATGTTAATGTTCCATGGGTTGGATACTTTGACAGGATACAATCGACCTAGGACTACACTGTGCATGATCATGATATATATACGTGCACATATGCACACACAGGCCCTGGGTTACCATAGAAAATACTTGTTCAAGGTGCTTGTTCACAGTCACAGCATGCCCTAAATCACATGCCTGCAAAACAAACTTCCTAAGCCCATGCGACACAAATATTCAACACATAACAAATTACATTGCTGTCCCTATACCAATTTGTGTATATAACTCAGTGTACCACGCAACAGCTGAAGGGCAAAATTTAATAAAATCCCGCTGTCTCCAATAAAATTTTTCATAATTTACCATCTCATGAGTAAGTTAAGTTTGCTAAGTCAGTAGAACACCAAATCACTGCCTTAACCCTTTCGTTACCAAACCGCCCAAAGCCGCCCGAAAAAAATTTTGGTTAATGTGACCAAGCTGCACAAACCCGCCCGTATTTACCTATACATATTTAAATGAGAATATCAGAGTAAATCTCTTTAGTACATTCGTGAAAACATGTGATTATACTTCGTAAACAGTTCATCTACAGTTTTGTACAACGATCGAAGTGTAATTTTAATTCCGTGAATTTTGGGAGATTTTTTTCCGAAATTTGTTTCTATTGTGTTTCCAAAATTTGTAATTCTGACAAAATATGAATAGGAATTTCATTATATCAAGCAGTGAGTCAGAATTCGAAGGATTTTCTACTGAAGACCTTGATAAATCTAACTCTATGACTGAAAAAAAAAAGCACGTGGTATTTGATAATGAATCTGATGTTTCATTTTCCAAAAGTGAAAACAGTGAATCTGAGAGCTCCAACAGCGATAAAGAAAATAAATTGGCACCTGAATGGAGTGAAAATTTAAAAACTGTTTCTTTCGGTGATTTTTCTGAAGAAACTGGACCAAGCCACAGACTTTCCCAGGAGAGTAAAGCCTTAGACTATTTCTTTTTACTTTTTCGAATGAGCCTATTTGAAATCATTACGGCGGAAACGAACCATTACGCTAAATGTAAACAAAGCGAAAGAAAGGATAGTTAGTGGTCTCCCACAACCTTAAATGAAATTAAGACTATTTTGCCATAAATATTATTATGGGTATCAGAAAGTTACCCAGAATAACAAATTCTATCGTAAAATTTTGTTGTATACCCAATTGAATATTAGCTAATAACCCATTTTCTATAGCGATGTTTGAACAAAATTTTAATAATCTTATATTTTGTTGAATTTACCTGTATCTACCTGCAATTAGAGTCACTTTGTGACAAAAATTATAGTATAGAATTGGTTGAGAACATTTCATTAAATTATCTTCCAAAAATCACATTAATATATTGATAAATAAAAAAGTCATAGTTGTTTAATGAAACCAGACTAAATTTATGATTATATTAGAAATTAATTGAAACACATAAGGGGTGTATTTTGGTCAGAAATATAGTAACGAAGGGGTTAAGGTATTCATTCCAGCTGTTTGTTTTCTGAGATGAAACCCTGTCACGGTCAACTATGCCTTTCACCCTTTTGGGGATCAATAAATAAAGTACCAGTCCTGTACTGGGGTTGACAAGGACATCAGCTGGTAGTAAACAAGGGAGAGGAAGACCACCCAAAAACAGGTCCATGAGGACTTACAGGAACAGCAATAGACCTAGAATGATGCAAAAGCAGCTGTAATAGATTGCACTCAGTGGAGGCAGCTCATCACCCAATGTTCCGTTAGGAGCAGGAGGAACTAAGACCTGTATGGGGTAAATTCTCTCCTTTTCTCTCTCTCTTTCATTCTGTTTATCTCTCTCTTCCTGGAAGAAATTGACTGTGGTCAGACCTAGCGAGGAATGGGCTCCAACAGATCTTCAAATGCCCAGGATACACCATATGTCATGATTGCACCTCTGTGACTCCATGAGAAGCCAAGGAGCCATGGCCATCACATGGATAGTAAAGCAACAATTTGTATGAGAGAGGCTTACTATGGGGACTGAAGCAGGATAAACTTGAATGTTTTATGCAATAGTGTTTGTAAAAAGGACAATATTTTATTTATAAAGACGAAATATGTGAAATAATATGCAGTGGCTTCATAAACTAAACAAAAAAATACACTGCCTCTGTAAAGAGCAAGTTCAAGCAATACATTGTATGTGATGGAATATGTCCTATTGCTGATCTGCTTCACTAGGTACAGTCATAATGATAAGAATTCAATAACTTTCATCAGGATATCTATTATCACTAAGCAATACACATAGCAAAATAAACAGTAACAGCTTAGTTTGGCTTCAGTTTCAGACTTAGGACTCAGTTGCAAAACATAAAAATAGTCAGGAGTATTTGTAATAATAATAATAATAATAATAATAATAATAATAATAATAATAATAGTGCTTTCTATTATAGGCACAAGGCCTGAAGTTTTGTGGGAGGGGACTAAATCACATCAAGCCCAGTGTTTCACTAGTACTTAATTTATCAATGAAAGGTAAAGTTGACCTCAGCAGAATTTGAACTCAGAACATAGCAACAGACGAAATACCACTAAGCATTTTGCCTGGCATGCTAACAACTCTACCAGCTCACCACCTTCAATGAAAATAATAATAATAATCCTTTCTACCATAGACATGAGGCCTGGAATTTGGGGAGGGGGACTAGTCAATTACATCGACCCCAGTGTTTCACCAGTACTTAATTTATCAACCCCAAAAGAATGAAAGGCAAAGTCAAAAGGCAGAATTTGAACTCAGAACATAGTGACAGATGAAATACCATTAAGCGTTTTGCCTGGCATGCTAATGACTCTGCCAGCTCACCACCTTCAATGATGATGATGATGATGATGATGATGATGATGATAATAATAATACTGGGTTCTAAGGCAGAAACAAGGCCTGAAGTTGTAAAGGAAAGGATTAGCCGATTAGATTGACCCCAGTACTTTAGTAGCACTTTGTTCATCAACCCAAAAAGATGATAAGCAATGTTGACTTTGGAAGGATTTGAACCCAGAACATAAAGAGCTGGAACAAGTTCTACAAGTCATTTCACCCAAAGCTCTAACAATTCTACCAATCCACTATCTATTTACTACTAATGAGCTGGTAGAATTGTAAGTGTGCCAGGTGAAATGCTTAGCAGTATTTCGCCCATTGCCATATTCTGAATTCAAATTCTACTGAGGGAAACTTTATCTTTCATCCTTTCAGGACCAATATAAAAGTACCAGTTGAACACTGGGGTGGGGTGGGGGATTGATGTAATCAACTCAATCCTTCCCCAAAAATGCTGCCCTTGTGGAAAAATTTGAAATCATTATTAATATTATCATTACTACTGTTATTATTATTAGGGTAACGAGCTGACAGAATTGTTAGAATGCTGGGTGAAATGCTTGGTAGTATTTCATCTGTCACTACATTCTGAGTTCAAATTCTGCTGAAGTCGACTTTGCTTTTCCTCCTTTCAGGGTCATTAAATTAAGTACCAGTTAAGTACTGGGGATGTGATTGATTGTCCCCATCCCCACAAAAATCCAGGCTTTGTACAAATAATAAAAAGGATTATTATTATTTAACATTCAGCTTCCGTGCTGGCATGAGCTGGGCAGTTTGACAGGATCTGACAAGGTGGAGGGCTGTGCCATGCACCAATGTGTACTTTGGTATGGTTTCTATGCCTGGATGCATTTATTAATGCCAATCACAGATTGCACTGGGTGCTTTCTTTGTGGCACCCACACTAAATAATGATTGCCGCATCATTGGTCAAATGTGGTCACAATAACTGAAGGAGAGCAAAAAAGAGAGAGAGCGGGCAATGAGCCAAGGTACAAAGATAAGGGAGGGTAAATAAGAGGAGAAAATGGAGGAGTACAGCAGCGAACAGGGGAGAATGAAAGGATTGAGAAAAAGGGAGGGAAAAAGATGAAAGGGAGATAGGGTGATTGTGTAAGGAGAGGTTAGGGCTATCCAACACTATAATAGGTGACTATAGAGAGAAGGAATGAGGGAAAAGGAATACTTACTAGGATAGAGAGGAATCTTGAGAGAGTCAAAGAAGGGAGAGAAAAGTGTGGAGGATCATAGGGTAAATAATAAATTGAAAATACATAACTTGTAATATTTTCAGTATTAGATTAATTAGCCGCTGCCAGTGACGCTGGACTGGCTCCTGTGCAGGTGGCATGTAAAAAACACCATTTGAGGGTAGCCGCTGCCAGTACCGCTTGACTGGCTCTCATGCTGGTGGCACGTAAAAGCACCCTTACACTCTCGGAGTGGTTGGTGTTAGGAAGGGCATCCAGCTGTAGAAGCACTGCCAGATCAAGATTGGAGCCTGGTGCAGCCATCTGGTTTGCCAGTCCTCAGTTAAAATCGTCCAACCCATGCTAGCATGGAAAGCAGACATTAACCGATGATGATGATGGATGCGTTAATTCCTTGTGTCATAACTTTTGTGCAAGTGCAACACACCTAACTCGATTGTTTTTTCATTTGAAATTTTTTTTAGGAATCAAACTGTTATCTTACCTTATTTTCTTCCAAAAAATTTAGCTTGATGGCTACATCAGCACGTAGAGATTCATATTTTTGTTTATGTTCTTCAAACTTGGTCTTGGCATCTTCAACTTTGGGTATAGAATTGCTATCTCGTGGTCCCATTTGAGCAAACTCAAGGTCATTTCTATATGCATCATATTCCAGTCTGGAAAAAGAAAATCATAGATAAAAACAACTAACAATTCCAACACGAAATGATTTAGGTTTAAATATAACCATAATCAACAAAACAAACTAGACATGTTTGACTAGTTCTACAAATATCTACATTTACATATATTGCTAGAGAGTATGCATTTTAATGATGCTACCCATCCTATCATATAATCGTAATGTAATAGCAAATTTAGAGTGAAGCCACTTTTCCAGTCCTGCAGTCTTGCTAATCTAAGGCATTGCAAATGTATTGCATGGAATTTAAGTAATCAATATGAACAGGTTTCTAGATTTTGCCACCCTATAATAAAATTATCAATTGTTCAAATTGCAGTAACATGTAAGCCAAAATTTTTAATTAACCCTTTTGATACCAACCTACCTGAGGCTGCCCTTGGGTTTATGACAAGCTTCTTGTTCTAAAATGATCTAAATTAAGACTTCCATCAAAATTTTAGGTTAGTTTATATCCCAAACAATAATGACCAAATTATTTTACCAAATCCTTCATTATTTTCGAAATGAATTGAAACAATGGCACTGTAATTCAACAGAATTAAGGTAACAAAAGACTTAACTAGTAAAGGTTCTGAAATGAAAACCCAAGTTTCTAAACTGGAAATTTTCTTTTTATGAATAACAGAAAAATGAACTTAATTTTACTATAATCTTTCATTTACTAATTCCACAGTAAACCACACTTCTCTGAAAACATCCCACACAGTAAAGTATGCTTGAGTATATTGTAGCTTTTATAATGTTTACAATGATGATTTTCTTCCCATGGGAGGCTCAAGGATTAACACTATAAACTAATAAAATACATTTGTTAGTTACATAGCAATTAGTATTTTACAATTATGGACTATACTCACGTGCAGTTAGCAGTGAGAAGAAAACAATGAGCTGCACTCAACAATGACATGAAATATTGGCAAAGAAATTGAAAATCTTCAAATGTTAGCTAGATTACGATAATTCAGTGCATTTCTAAAATAGAAAATAAATAAAATACAAAAAGCAATAATTAGAACATCATTAACTAACCTAGCATTTTCATACTGTTTTATTGTAAGTAGAGTGTCTTCCATAGTTTTATTGCATAGTGTGTTCACAGAAGAAGTAAAAAAATTCATGGCACCTAGAAAGAAGAGACAAAGATAAAAAGGCCATAGAAACAAGTCCATAAAACAATCCAGTCACTTCATAACAGTTTCCAGACAAAAAAAAATTTTAGAAGTAAACTCAAGTGTTAAACTACAATTTTAATTACATACTGTAACAAAAATATAAAATAACAGGAACAAGTTAATAATTTACTTACCCAATAGTACTTCACCATTTCTACTTAGTGTTCTCTGTGTTTCAGAATTGTAAGTAAATTCCTCCTGGAGATCTGGAGATTTTGCAGCTAACTCAGAGAAAGATTCTCCAAGGGCTTTTTGAGTTTGCACCACATAATAGAAATGATTGGTTAGAGAACGTGCCAAACGCAAAATGTTGCAATATTTGCGTTGTGTTTCACGCAAAGCTTCGATCTGAGTTTCCAACTCCAGATCTACAGTTCGCGAACCCTTGCCAAATTTTTCAGATAAAAGTTGACGAGTACATTTGTATGTATTCAAGCTCCATGAGCGAATTGTGTCAATCTTGGATACAGCAGTCTGAGTGACACTGCCTTTAGGTACGAAATCTCCATTGCTCTGAGGACTCGACAGTGGAATATTACTTGTGGCTGAAATAGATACAAATTGAAAATACACAACTTATATAGATAGATGAAGCTAAAAATAGCTATAAAGCATTTTAGTAACATCAAAGACAACAGGCATAATTATTATTTAATAGACATCAGTATAAACCACACTTGTACAATTGCTACATTAGCTTTATTTATTATTATTTTTTATTTTTTTTTACTTACCTTCAAGTACCACTTCAAAGAAAAAAAGACATTTTTTAAATAACATGTAAAGTTTCAGTTTAAATACAATTCATTTCTGATGCGGAAACTTTATATTTTGCAAAATGATTTTTAGAACTTTTATACATGCTGAGTAAAAAATTATTCTGTGGTATCCAATGTCCAAAGTTTATAATAATTAAGCAAGTACTAAGTTATTTAATTAGGCAATAATTAAAAAGCAAACAGAAAATTGATAAAATAAATGGTAGAATTAAGGATAGGGGTTCAAAATGTCATAGATTAAACTAAAAAATGTTAAAGTAGTAAAACTAGAAGTACTACCAGCCAGAGCAGAGTGTAGATGACTGAAAGTAACTTTAATATGATATTGAAGTTTTATATTATTTACTTCTTGTAATTTGGAATTAATATTATCAATCGTAATATTAACTCAAATGTTAAGGTAGTGAGCTGACAGAATCGTTGGCACATGGGACAGAATGCTTTATGGCATTTCTACCAGCTTTATGTTCTGAGTACAAATTCTGCCAAAATTGGCTTTGCTTTTCATCCATTTGGAGTTGATAAAATAAGTACCAGTTGAACACTGTGGTCAATGTAATCAACTACTAACCTACTCTCAAATTTCAGGCCCTGTGCCTATAGTAGAAAGAAACAATCTATTAATCCAACTGTAGCTTTAAGTTTCAAAACTCCTGAAAAGGACCCGTTACCAAAAACAATTAAAAAAGTTTTTTGATTGCTTATTTATGCAAAAGTTTAAAGTTTTTAGGTGAGTCTTTGCCATTATTGCCAAAACATTCTACTTCTGAAGTGTACTTAGAAGTAACCACTCATTAGAAATTCGTCACTTTCTTAATTATACTTTACAGTACAACAGCAGTTGATACAAATCACTACTTTAAGATACAATGTTGTCATACAGTTCAACAAAAATGTTCACAGATTAACAACATAAAAATAGACATCAACAAAATTAACCTCTTCACTACATTTCTGAGTAGTTTATGGAAATCTAGCACATTCTGGCCATATAAACAAAACCTCCAAACATCACTAAGATAAAAGCTTTAAGTCTAACATTTCTCAACTCTCTCCAATTCCTCTGAAAAATAACCTAGAAATTCACAAATCACAAACTGAGTTATCAGAATATTATAAAACACTGGGTTATCCACTTCAATGTAGACCCAGTACATTAACTTTTTTCTTGTTTTTTTTTAAAGTAGGGCAAAGACAAACAAGAGAATCTTTCGTCACATTATGAAATACAAGGTATTTTGTTAAGAAACAAGAATCTCTTCATCATTTTATGTGTGTTGCTTCGTTCAAGAACTACAGATTTTTACATAGCAAATATAAATAAGTAAATATAGATGTAAGCATTTAAGTTGGGAATGCCTTTAACATTTAAATAAGTTTTGAAAGGTTAAGAAATACAGAAAAGACAAATAGAGAGAATGTAACCATTTATCATTGGGAACAGTGGAAGATAATTTACTTCTGAAAAATTCATTTCTCATCATACTGAAAAAGAGAATCCAAATGGAAGACTTGATAAAATCATATACACACACACACACACAACACAAACATACACACATATACACACACACACACACACACACACACACACACACATACACACACACATTTGTATATATCTTTTACTTGTTTCAGTCATTAGACTGTGGCCATGCCAGGGCACCGCCTTCAAGAGTTTCAGTTGCATAGATTGTTTATAGCAATTAAATGCTTGTGCTGTACATTAGCTCTCTTCCTCCATCAAATCAACATTACCCACAGAAGTGCAAGTGTGCCACATGTCGAAATGACCATAGAGCAACGTGAGATGAAGTGCTTTTGCTCAAGAACACAATGCACTACTTGATGTAAGAATCAAAACAATGATTCATGATCAGAGTGCAACAATCTGACCACTAAGCCATGTGCCTACACACACACACACTCTAATATGTGTGCACACAGACACACACATACATATATACATACACACATACACGTATATAACACACATTATACACAGACAGACAGACTGAAAGACAATGTATACATACACGTGTGTGTGTGTGTTATGATCTAATATATTCCATTTTATGTTAGCTACCTTTTAAAAGGCTAAGCAATTAGCTGTCTTTATAAAGATATATTTTATAGCTGTCTGCCACTACTTCTATAGGATATATATACAATTGTCTACTACAGCTTCTATACCTAAAGCCTAGAACTACATTGTCAAAAGACAGAAAACATAAAAATCAAATTGTTTCTCTAAATTTCTTAAAATAATCTTATAGTAGGTTCAGTGCTTTAGATATTTGTAACATAAAATGTGAAGCTAATTTAAATACAAGACACACCTTTCTTATCATTTTGCTCTTGTTGCTCTATCAAGACAGTTTATTAATTGTAAAAATCTTTTTGGGGATTCTAATGGTTGTTTCTAGGATAATTCTAGCAGCTACGTAAGAATATTCAAAATTTATCACAAAAAATAAAAGATGGAGGATGATATTATGAACCTCAATACCACTTAGAAAAAAAAAAATCTACAGAACACAAACTTCAAAAGAAGCTTGCAATGAATAAATGGAAGATCAGTTTAAAGCAATACACTAAACAATTACAGTTGGTGTTCTCCATTGCAGCTCACATGAATAGCTTCGTAGAGATTACACTTGATCAATACAGCAATCAATGGAAGCAAATCAGTTCTTTTTTTATTTTTTAAAATTTTTTATATAGAATTCAAAGTAAAGGAAAAGTAAATAATCAATGCTGCCCTTCTAAGTTTCTAAGTACAGACATTATTTTCTTTATTATGTCTGTATAAAACATATCTGGCTAATGAGCAGCACAGAACTACAACGTAAACATTTACCTAACTGTACTTGTTGAAATCAGAGAGAACCAATCACATCTTGTCAGGATTTCCTATATTTTCTGGATTTATATTTAAACGATCAGGTTCAATAATGCCATAGAAATGTGTATTTAACTAGATTGTATTTGTTTTAATTGTGGCAATTTTCATTATCAAGTTAAGTTACTGAAGACAGAGATAACAAGCCAACCAGTTAACAGACTATGTATTGTAAGTATTCCATCTTATTATCTTATAGTAAGATCCTTCTTCTGCGTCCAAGTGGAGATACATGAAATTATTGAAAATACATAGCAGTCAACCAGGGAAAATTAGCCAATGTTATACTAGCAGTCTAGCCAGAAGGAGATTTGTCTCTTTTAAAACATTATGGAAACAGATAATTGCAGGCCTTAGAGTGCATCATCATTTTACGCCTACCTTTCATGCTGGCAAGGGTTGAACAGGTCACTATAATTTAGGTTATTACAGGAAGGCCAGAGGATCATACGTTTCAGTTTTAGCAGTGCATTGTAGATTATTAAAAGATTAAATATTTTGCATGAACTGAAGTTTTAGAAGAGGTTTAATGAATACTACCATTAACAATAATGATTAATTATAAAATGTTTAAAATGAAAAAAAAAAGGAAAAGAAAATAATGAATCCTATTTTCCATCTACTTTTTAATGTCAGCATGGGTTGGACAGGTCACAACATTCATCAAGATCTTAATCTTACATACACAGAGAAAATCAGACAAGTTAGTAGTTGTGTGTCTTACAGTGTATACATGCCACCTGCACTAAATAGGTTATCCTATGCAAGTGAACTAAAGATGCCCCCCTCTACACAGCATCAGTTCTTAATCAGAATCATTGCCTTTTTGAATGGGCTGAGTAGACTGGTGCAGCTTACAGGACCCACGTCTCATTCATACATTTCATTTTTGGACATTTCCAATATTGGATGCTTTTCCTATCACCACTTTCCACAGTGTGCTTGGTGCATTTTATCATACCACTAATGCTAGAAAGGCTGTCCCCAACAGAATGACTGAAGAAACCATTTGCAAAAATATCCATCAGAGTATGTTTCCATACCAAATTTACAGTCAGCAAGCCAACATATATTTACAACTATAAATTTCATGATGCAATAAGAGAGCCTAAAAAATTACTGATTCTCACAGTGTGCGCAACAATAGGCGTACTGAGGATTTTTGAAAATACAATTAAAGGCACTAGAAAATTCATACTTCTTAAAAAAAAACATGCTAGAATTTTATTATACACAAGTATGATGAAGAAGACAAGATAAGCAATAGTTGTTTGATAATATATAGAACAATGCAAAAATTTGAAACCTGCACAATGTGAATAAATCAGGTTATGATTTAATTCTGAAGGTCTTGGTTTCAGAGATTACAGAGGGATGAAAATATCCTGGCAGCAAGTTTGTTAACCCAGCTACATGGTTCTGGGTTCAATCCCACTGCATGGCACTTTGGACAAGAGTTTTCTACTATTGCTTCGGGCCAACCAAAGCCTTGTGAGTGGATTTGGGAGAGAGAAACTGCAAAAAGCTTGTGGTGTGTGAGTGTGTGTAAATATATATATATAGAGAGAGAGAGAGGGGGAGAGAAAGGTGTAAAAACTGAAGGAACCTTTGTGTATTGCTTACTCAGCTCTTATCTTTATCGAGTGGCATAGTTTTCTCTGGTGAAAGACTTAGCATTTGTGTTCCACAACTACTTGATAATGGTGTCGGTGTGCTTATGTCCCTGTAACTTAGCAGTTCAGCAAAAGAGACCAACAAAATAAGTACCAGGCTTTAAAAAAGAAAAAAAAAAGATCCCCAAGAGCAGAAAAATAACTGGGAACCTCTTACAGATTTGTTTTGAGGATGATGTTCTTCAATCGCTCAGAGAGCTATAATGTAAACTCTATCAGGATATGATATTAACAATCTTCCCTTATTCATCTTCTCCATCCATTATCACTGGGGTAGTGTCTTCAGACACCCTTTCTATAGGGTTGTATCAGAAGCAAGAATCATTAGACTTTCCAGATGGATTCCCAAGTGACTAACCATCTCATTCTTGGTGTACTCTTAGGTCACCTACCAGTTGGCTCAGCTTTAAGAATCCACCTGGTGATTATTTCTGTGACATTCTAATCCCATGTCCAGAGCACCAGAGCTGTGGGTGTAGAGTAGTAGTAGTAGCACAACCTGGAGAGAGACTCTGATCTCGATGCTATGCAACCTGTCAAATAACATTACTCCAGAGATCCTTCAGTGGAATCCCATTTTGGCTGCTTGCATTTGCAATCATACTCTTTTAAGTTGATACTCAACATTCATGATCATAGGTGAGGATAGGCATGGAAACCAAATTGAAGACAGTTGTGCTTTTTGACTTACCTCTCATCTTGTGAGGCCTAAATGCTGCAGCTGGTGCATTACTGTGCCAGCACCTGCAATTCTAGCATCAAATTCAACCTCCCACTCACCATCACTCATGAATACAGCTCTGAGATACTGAAACTTCTCCATTTGTTTCAATGACATTCCACAGCAGAGTGCACTGGGGAACTTCAATTAATAGTTAATTAATTATCTTTTACTTGTTTCATTGCCCCAGCATAGCACATTGCCTTGAAGAGATTTTTAGTAGAATGAATTGATCCCTGATATTTTTTCTATCACTCCTTTTTGCTGAACCAAGTTACAGGGATGTAAATACACCAACACCAGTTGTCAAGAGGTGGCTACACACTCATATACAATGGGCTTTTTTCAGTTTCCATCTACCAAATCAACTTATAAGGTTTTGGTCAGCATGAGGCTATGGAAGACACTTGCCCAATGTGCCCCATGCAATGAGACAGAATGTGGAATCGTGTAGTTGGAAAGCAAGCTTCTTACCACACAGTTAAGCCTGTGCCTATAATTAGTATATATAGAACACTGTAAATCAGAATACCTGAAACATGTATAACAGATAAATCTACAGCTATCTACATTATACAAGTTCCAGGTATTCAGCAATACACAGTCCTATATATATATATATATATATATATATATATATTATTTAATTAACTATTCAGCAAATATGTTATCTGCAAATCAGGAAGGCAATGCCTGTACTCTAATAAGTTAAATGTAGTGGTTTAAATTTCTACTTCACAGAGTTGTCTAAAGAATAAAGTGCATCATTTCTAAAAAGATGACAAATAGCTGTAAATTTATCTAGATCACATGTTTCAGTTTACTAGATTTCTTCTAAATTTTTAACTTTGAAAAAATTTTCTTTAACTTTCCATGTGAAGCACAACAGTAACTTTTAGCTTTCCATGCAAAGTGAGTAACTAAATTTTTTATTTGATCTCCAGCACATGACAAAGCCAAAAGAATTTAGAATGACTATTCTACATATTAACCCTTTTGGGACCATAATTCAAATGAAATATATTGTGGTCAAATTATTTTTTTCAGTAATCAAAGAGTTTAGAGGATTTTCATTATTAATATTCATGTATAATTTTAAAAAAAAGTTCTAATATAAAATTATGATATACAATTTAAATATAGTGATCAGTTTAAAGTAAGTGGCTTTGTACCACAAAGAGACATTTTAGGGTGAGTTAGTATCAAAAGGGTTAAACAACAGCTTAAACTTGCATAATTTCCAGTTTTATTGATCAAAAGATTTTTAAAAAACAGCAACACTTGATTAAATAGCATACGGAAAAACTCAAATAACAATTGACATTATCAGAGTGAAAAATTATCATTATCTAAATTTAACATGCATTTAGTTAAAAAAAAAATTAAAATGCTGATAAATTTAACATTTTCCAGAAATTTTCTATGTATATTTGTGCATTAAAAAAGGATTTTCTCTCAAGCAAAAGCTTGCAGTCTCTTGTATTTATGTGTGTATATATAAGTATATTAAATAAACATGCATTCACAGAAACATATATCCAATTTTCATGTCAATGTGTGAGAGAGAGAGAGAGGAGGGGGAGAAATGTAGAAGAGAGAGATATTATACCTAAAAAGTAATAACGTCCAAAGAAGGATAATTATCATGGCTGGTGACTTTAATGGATATATTGTGCAGCACTGTGATAGCTACACCAGAGAACATGATGGTTATGGATATGAGGATGGATTGAGGCTTAGCGTTGGGACACAAATAACATAGCCATCTGCAAAGGTAATCAGCCAATCATTTAATCACCTACTAATCAGGTGAACACATAAGCTGGAGAGACTTCATGCTCACCAATAAACATAAAAGCTACAGAGTTGCAAATGCTAAGTCTTTCACCAGAGAAAACTATGCCACTCGATAAAGATAAGAGCTGAGTAAGCAATACACAAAGGTTCCTTCAGTTTTTACACCTTTCTTCTCCAAAAGGAAGCTGAAAGAACCCTCAGTAGGTTTTACGAGGTTCTAGGTGACATTTACAGCAAAAAAGAGGAGATACGGGCTTATAATGTAGAGGACAACTGGGAGTTTCCATCAGATAACCAAGTCAATGGTTGGAGCAATCAAACAAAGTGAGATGTTACTGGAATAATAATATAGTTAGAACTATAAAGGCTAAGAGAATTGCTCAGAAAGACAAAGAAAATGGTAAGAAAGAACAATATGCTGACTAGCTAGAAGAACAGCTAATTAACAGTTATATATAGCACAGAGAGAAGCTAAAAACAAGAGGTTTGCCAATGTTCCACAATGTGAGGATTAAAGGCATGATGTACCCCCAGATTGCAAATCAGTATGTCAGAGTAATCCAAATGACGGAGATGAACTTATCCTCATCAATGATGATGAGAAAAGATTTCAAAATGTTACAACAGACTGCAGAATGTGGAGAATGTAGGGAAAAAGAGGGTCTATCCCATGTAGGCTGAACAGAGGGACCAACTTAGGTGAGTTATATTGTTGAAATGGCCCATCATACTTTAGCATCCAGATTATACGGTCAAATATAATGCTTATTTATTCACATTGTTTTGAATCAAATCATGGATTATCTTGTAGCTTTGAGATTTCGATAATGTGATAGTTTATTTTTACAATGCTATTGTAGAGAGGTTGGATCTGGCCAATTTGAACATAAAACAGAATATTTTGGCTGGATATGACAGGTTTAAATGCAATAAGGTTAAGGATTTGAAAGTCAGCAAAGCTACCAGACGACTTGCGATAGTAACTGGGATGCTGAAAATATCCAGGGAAGTAGAGCTCAAGCTAGTTACTCATATGGACGACCAGGGAATATGGGGAGGGGGAAGTGTCATACCCAACGACTGGCACAGTTATATCATGGCCAACTTCTGTAAAAGCAAAGAGAAAATAGTCTAGAAAGAAGCAAACACAGAGTTATTAAATTGATGAACCAAGTTATAGAAGTAGCATAAAGAATTTTAGAACAACTGATTAGAAAGAGAAAGCTTAGATGAGAGTTTATATTTGTGCCAAGTTAGGAGAATCACTGATTCCTTCATCCTGCAGAGATAACTATGAGTAAACCACTCTATCAAGCATTCACTTATCTAGAAAAGGACTTGGACAGGATACTGGCCATCTTTAAGAAAACAAGGTTTAGATGAGTGCTTTGTGAGCAGTGTGAAAGTTATGTCCAAAGATGCTAAGATTTGGCAGTGTGCAGAAAGGTGTCAACCAAGATTCAGTTCTCAGCCTATTCCTGTTTACTATTGCTCCCTGGGCTATAAGAGAGGCATTTAAGACTGGTTTTGCCAAAGGAAATCTTGCATGCTAATGACCCAGTTCTCATAGCTGAATCTGTAAAAGATTCAGGGAAGAAAATGTAGCAAAATTTAGAGACAAGAGGTCTTAAAGTAAACTTAGCAAAAACTGAAGTCTTAACAAGAAAGAAGACAGAACTTGGTTGTCACCTGGTAAGTGGCTATGCTGGCTATGCAGGAAAAAAGAATAGGTAAGAATTCTGTGTGTGTGATAAATATAAAATGAGGCTGCACAGGATGTAATGGGATCACAGGTAAACTGGCAAAACCCAGTCTTCAAATGAGGCAAATGCACAGGAATAGTTAGCAGTAAAACCACCAATGAAATAAATTCTTTCTGATGTTCAGAAGGTTTCATTAAAGTCATTTATTGTATTTGTTATTTAAGTGACTTGATTAACAGTGGAAGAAGTAATTGCTCCACAAGAATAGTAATCAGAGTAAGATCAGGATGGGAAAAAGTCAGGGAGCCATTTCTCTCTACAAATGAAAGATAGATTGTAGGCTGCTTGTGTATAAAATGTTGTGCTGCATGGAAGCAAGACATAGACATTCAAAACAGAGGATGTGCAGAAGCTGGAAAGAAATAAAGCAAGCAAACTCTTGGACTGTAATGTTAGTGTGCATAAAGGATGCAGCACATGTGAGCTGAGAGAATTACTGAATACAAAGAAAAGTATATTAGTGAAGAAGAGATTAGGTTGGAAGGGTCATGTAATGCATATGGATGGTAGAAAGATAAAGAAATGTCAAGAGATCCAAATGGAAGAGGAAAACTGAGGAAGACATGGGAAGAAGTGGAAAAAGCTAATCTCAGTAGGCTAATTCTCAGAAAGGAGATGACAAAGGAATGCAGCAAGTGGCAGATGGTTGAAAAAGACCCACCCAACTCATGGAGGAGGAGGATATTATGTTTATACACACACACACACACACACAAAGATTATAGAAGGCTGTAACTTGTACTTCCCTGTTCCTTAATGCCTATCTGGAAAAATGAACAAGAAACCACACTAGTCCCATCCTATCAGAGTTCCTATAATTCAACAATAACAGGCAAAGTTAAAAATGGATGAGTTTTGACAGAGAGCAGATAATATCCCACTTTAAAGTAATTCTCAGTGAAAACAATGTTCTGAACAATTGTTTTTCTAAAGATCAAATGTAAGACTAGCTTTTTCCCCATTTATATTAAAGAGTTTAATAAATTACATGAAAAAAAAATTTTAAATTGCTTCTATTAACAGTCACTGCATTTCGCTCCTGTCTGGAACATTTATCAGCTTACAGCCAAAGTCACAACACAAATCTATCTCTTTCTCTCTTTCGCTCTCTCATTCCAAGACCATGAGCAACACCACAAATTGTTAAATTTTCCTCTCCTCGCGGTAATTGAACTGATCAAACTCTTCCATATCTAGAACATTATTGTTTCTATATACATAAATATCCAAGAATGCATTAAAAAAAGTAATAAAATTCCTCTTCTAACACTACTTCTACTTATCTTCTGAAACATCACACAACATACCGCAACTACCTAAGTTCACCTGCCTCTTCTCCTCTTCCTCTTCTTATTGCAGGTTCCATGTTACAACCTTGTTTAACCATTCCCACAACCACCGTAAAAGACTGACTTTTGAAATTCCTTTTCCCTTCCCACCCAACCAAAATATCAGTTTACAGAAGATAAAGTTAAATATCAACTACATTAATCTGACTAGCCTGGGATAATCTGCAGCAAATAATACTGGCACTGCCCCTCTTCCTTTAATTGAATAAAATATATCTATTAAGTATAGATGGAATATGCGGATTGGAGCCAAGGTAGAGATGATATGAAAAGGAGAGAGACTGATGCATCAAGTGTGTGTGTGTGTGTGTGTGTGTGTGTGTGTGCGTGCATCCTGTGTGTTTTATAAGGGCAGTACAGCATAACCGAGTTTACAAAGATTCAAGTTGAAGCCAATATAGTAACAGTTATGGAGATACAGAGAAGATCAAGAAGATATAATTATGTATGATGTAGTCAAGAACGTGTTTTGTGTCTGGCTGCTTATTTATGAAAGTCAACAGCGCTTTAGTGAAGGATGTCTTTGTGTTCAATAAAGGATCAGCAGGTATCATGTTTTCTGGCATAGAAGTTGAATTTTTCACACCAAAATTTACAACTGAAAAAAAGAAGGTCAAGTCATACACCTAAACAACTTCGAAAGACCAAAAACTCCATGTGAAATGCTGCAGGATTTGGAAAGATAGTCACAATATCTGAACATTTACACTACATGTTACACTATATTCTATGTTGACTTGTATGCCAGAAAATACAGTACTCCAAATTTGAACATTCCCACACTAAAAAGGAAAAAATTATTGTTTATTAATCTTGCTATTTTTAGAACGGAAGGTCTCGTCCAAGGTTATCAGAGATTGTAAAACTTTGTTTATGTCTCATGAATATGAAAAACGGGTGTTGTGAGTGTGCTTTCTAGAGATATGTTGTGTATATTTTGCTCCTATTGGACGTGAATAGGTAGTTGAGTGCTCAGTGAAAGATGTGTTTGTGTTTCCATTCATGAAAGATATTCCAGCTTGATAGAAAGTAGCTGAGATTTCACATAGATGAAATTTGTGTGCTGAAAGAACAGTAGGTGAGTGAGGTGGCATTATTATAAGAATATTTGCCAAAGGAATTTATGCAGTGAGGAGGTCATAAATTAAAAATATAAAATAGAATAGAATAAAAGATATGACCAAGATCTGAAGCTGGAACAGAACTTTAAAGCAATGAAATATTTAATACCATAAAAACCCATGTAATTTATGCACTTTTTTCCACAAAAATAAAAATTAACTTTAGGGGTTGTGTAAATTACACGAGTAGATCGCTTCCTCTATTTTTTTTGGAAATTTTTGTTGTTGAAAAAAGACATACAAAATGTAAACATTTGTACCTGAAGTTGATTCATTTAACGTCAGAATAGGTTTTTACAGAAAAACTAATGGCTTAAATATAATGAAGTTGACTTTTATTTATGCTAGACAGTATAATGCTTACTTTTTCTGTATAAATTTACTAAAACCATTAAATAGTTAACTACTTTTTGAAGTCTGACATTCATGCTGGTAAACACAGTTCAGGCCATATTTTACAATGCTTGGAGTTTCTACCTATTGCAATGGAGCACCATTGATATACATAGTGATATGGATATACCTGACTGAAAAAAATGTAATAATATGGACAATCTTGATTGTATGTTTTTATTTTTGTCTATTACCAGGCACAGTTTTAAGTTTGTTGAACTGTTTACGCCAATTTCGAACATTGGCTTCATTAACATTAAAATGCCTTCCGGCAGCTCTATTGCCACGTTCAAATTCATATTCAACATATTTAATTTCTCCTTCACAGTAAATGATTCATAAGTTCTGCCCATACTGACAATAATGGTAATGACAAATTTTTAAGTTTGCTCGACATTTTATAAGTGTGAAAAGAATTCCATTTACATAAGCAGTCTAATCGATCACCTTCCCTTGTCGGTTGAGGAAAGTGTCATCCAAGCTGATGTTTATTGATAATTAAACTTAATTTGCAACACCTGTGCATATTAATCAGCTTTGTTTTTGTTGGTAATTCTTAACAACTTTTCCTGTGATCATGATTTAAGAAGACATACAACAGTATGCTAAAGATCAGACACAATCTCTTGTGGGCAAGAAATGTGAAATAAAGTTTATCATAAACAATACAAACACCTTGTAATTTAACAGCTTTCAATGTGATACCTGTTAAACAGAAATTATTTTTATTTAATGAAAATTTTATAAAAATCTAATCATAAGTAAGTGAAATTATATGCTAAATACAACTAAATCGAAAACCATTTTTTTCCCTTGGCTATATTGACAATTCTGAAAACTTTTAGATGCGAATTTTACATGAGTAGAAACTTTTTTTAACAAATTTTATCCTGAAAAATCACCTGTGCAAATTACACAGGTGTACAAATTACATGGGTTTTTATGGTAATTAGGACAACATATAAGTTTCAAAATTAAATAAAGCATTTTAGAAAACAAAAATTTTCCCTGGTCTTTTCTGCAGGCATTACACATTATAAAGGCAAATAGATAAGGACCATTCTTAAAGAGTCAAATTTATATTTTATTTTTAATTACATTCTTTCAATAGTTAATGAAATTCAACTTGATAATGTCTCTAGATTATAGACTTAGCAATTAGTACAATTAATAACTGCAAAAACTAAATATATATTCTATACTTTCTTTCATATGCATCTGTATATGCATGTTAACATACACATATATATTAACACATATGTGATATATACATATACAAAATAACAAAGGCATGTGTATGTCACTATGTAAAAAATTTGTACAGTATGATGTATGTATTTAGGTATACATGCAACCACATATTGGTGTGTCATTGCATGTGCACATAAGTGTGTGTGTGTGTGTACAAAATAATCCAGACTTTAAAAAGTACAATTATCAAAGAGAGAGAGAGATTGAAATAAAACAAAAATGCAAAAGTAAAGGATGGCAGATGAGAAGGGAGTGATTTCTTGTTTATCCCAATATAAAAACATAATTCTACAGAAAGTCTGGAAGAAAAAGGATTTTTGTTTTTAGATAAAGCTTAGAAAGAGTGTGAAACAATTGTAACCAACACCATCAAAAACAATTCATAAACAACAATCCAGTAAACCAACTGTTAAGCATTAAAATTCAAGAAACTACTTCTGTGCATCACGTGGAATATGAAACCAAAACATACTTTCAAGGATGAAGAAAAGAAAAGGAAATATCAGAAGAATGTGATGAAGTTTAAGCAAGAGAATAATTAAAACAAAGACCCAGAGAATAGTAAGCTTTAGATTGGAATGAATACGAATGTTTTCCTCAACCATAGAAAATGAAAAGAAAATAAAGGGGGAGGGATCAAACACATACACAGACTGAAAATATTAAATAAAAAAAAGATTTTTCAAAAAAGAATTACCAGCTGGGATTTCAAGAAACTAACCTGCCAAAGAAAAGCAACCTGTGGGATACAGTTTGCTTGATATTGTTCGAGTCATCCCATTTGAGTTTGAAGTTTTCTTAGACTTCTCTGAAGGGGTAGCTAACCAGAAAAAAAGCACATTCAATAACATTTCACACCAGTTATTGAAAACTTCCCAAAACACCCATGCATTTGTATAAACATTTGCACAAACATATCAAGCAACAGGAAATTAAAGTATTAATTAATTGAATTTATTAACTAATAGACAATAAAATTTTTAAATATTTGTTATGTTATATAAAACTCTTATTTGAAAACAAATATCAAATCATTATTACATGTCTAAATAGCAAATTCATCATCATTATTTTAACAGCTACTATTTATTTACTTATTTATATTATCTATTTAATTTTCATGTTATTATATGTCGATTAAGTCTGCAATACAAAATCACTCAATCATTTCATCAGATCGTTAGTGAAATCTAATGTTCTCAGATTTGTTGAAACTGCTTTTTGATGATCTTATTTAATATAAAATTTATTTGTTCATGAATTTAAATTTTATTTATTTATATAAAATTTCTTGAGCAGGACGTTTATCAAAGCTTAGAAGTATCAAGTTACAATAAAAATAAAAAAATTTCCTTATAAGTCAAATAGGAAAATATTGAAAATACTGAAAATATCAGATTTCTAAGAGATACCAGGTGTATGTGCATAAATGTAACTTGTAATGATAGGTTAGCAGCCAACACAAATCCAAAACAATCACTGATGATTTCTATTAACAAAAAAATTTTTTAAAAAGTACCCCAAAGAATCATAAAAAAATAACATAGTTTAATATTTTTCCTGAACATTTCAAAGCACTAATTTTAACAAAACAAAAAGAAAAAAAGAACCAAGTCAAATAAATAAAAGGAAATACATATTAAAATATTAATTCTATTTGTTCTTGTAGCTGCATATCTTTTTTTTTTTTTTTTTTTTTAGGAAGAGTTAAGAATCTAAAGTAATTTCCTTTCATTTCAAGTACATCCTTTTTCAGCAGTTAACAACCATGTGTTATTTACCTTAACTAAATTGAAAGCAGACTTATTTTTCATACAATAAACAAAGTGATTATGTCAATGATTATGTTTTATGTTCACTGGGCAGCCATCTTCAAAACTATCAAACAGCAATCCAACTTTCTGCCCCACTATTTTCACCAACAACATACACTGAGAACATACACACTATATGGTCACTCAGCCTGCTAGATATAACAGCCAAATCTATCATATCACAATCTCCTAACCTTTTTGGTACCAATTCATCTTAGACTAGGTCCAATGATATAAACTTCCTGCTTCAAAATTATCTAAATTAAAATCTTCCATCAAAATTTCAAGTTTATTTATTTTTCAAACAGTAGCTTAATAATAACAGTTATTTCATAAAATTCATCATTTTCTAAATTAATTGAAACAAAAGCAGTGTAAACAAGTAATATTCGTAGCCACTTTAACAGAGTTTACCGTGATTTTTTAATCCCAAAAGGACACCTCCTCTAGCTGGTTTACGATGCACAGCTGCATCAGATAAAATTGCGATCAGCGGAGCAAAACCCTACCATCTCCTAGCAATGGGACAAGTAGACCAGTCCTGGTTTCAGGCTATTTCTGTCACTCGTCAGTACTGGACACCTTGTCTGTCAATGATGTCTACTGGTCCCATCACTAGGAGATGATAAGGGTTCACTCCTCTGCTCCTAGTTTTATCGGATGCAGCTGGGCATTGTTAACCAGCCAAAGGAGATGTCCTCTTGGGGTTAAAAAATCACAGAGTCCACTCAACTGGACAGCCATGTTAAAATGGCTACGAATATTACCTGTGAGTACAGCTACTGTGTTGATCTCTTAGGGAGATTTTAGAACTATCATTTTTGCTTGTTGCAAGAGCAGTGTATTTCAACAGAAATATGGTAGCAAATGTACATGGAACAATGTAGACTGGTGTGTGTGTGTGTGTGTGTGTATGCGTTTTCTTTTTATTCTTGAACAAGAATAGTATTGACAGTGACTTTGACGTTTCAGCCAGCTTAGCAATCATCAGAAAACACTGTCAATACTATTTTTATAAAAGAACAATAAATTTATATTCTAGAAAAGTCTGGAGTAACTCTTAAGATTAATGTAAAATTGTTTTTATTATGACTGAACATAAAATAAACAGTAATAATATGTATGTATATATATAACATTATCATTGTTTTAACGTCCACTTTTCCATGCTTGCATGGGTCAGCTGAAGTTTACTGAAGTAGATTTTCTATGGCTGGGCGCCCTTCCTGTCAATAACCTTCACCTTTTTTCAAGCAAGATAATGTTTACCCATGGTTAGACATGTTTACGCAGAATAATGCCCCTTTGCTCTCAAAGGACTTTTGTCTTGCAAGTTATTTGGTGACCCTGTCAGCGCTGGTGCCATGCAAAAAGTATCCAGTCCACACTGTAAAGTGGTTGGTACTTGGAAGGGCATCCAGCTGTAAAAACCATGCCAAAACTGACCTTGCATGAGCTCATGCCATGTAAAAAGCACTCAATCCACTCTGTGGGTGGTTGATGTTAGGAAGGGCATCCAGCCATAAAAACCATACCAAAATAGACACAGAAGTCTGGTGCAGCCTTCTGTCAAACCATTGGAAGACGAACATTAAACAATGACAATCATGACGATACATAACACTGCTTTTATGACTGCGACACTCATAACTACCATACAATATCAAGACAAGGTGTCACATACACACACATACTCATATTCACCTATACATACATATGTATGTATGAGTATGTGAGTGTGTGTGTGTGTGTGGTGTGTGTGTGTGTGTATATATATATATATATATACTACGTTTATTCATACATTGATAACTTGATTCGTCTTACCCATCTCATTCGCTACGAAAATTTAACCTTTTAGGCTACTTTCAAGCCTTCGCCATAACTTGATTTATCTTTCCTATCTCTCTCTCTACGAAATTTAACCTTAGGCTACCTCAAGCCGTAATCCTATCTTTTCCCATCTTTCCGCCATTGGCGGTGCGCCCGCCCCCCCACCCCCACCACCAATACCGGTGAACACTGTTCTCACCCCCACCACCAATACCGGTGAACACTGTTCTCACCCCCACCACCAATACCGGTGAACACTGTTCTCACCCCCACCACCAATACCGGTGAACACTGTTCTCACCCCCACCACCAATACCGGTGAACACTGTTCTCACCCCCACCACCAATACCGGTGAACACTGTTCTCACCCCCACCACCAATACCGGTGAACACTGTTCTCACCCCCACCACCAATACCATTATACCCTGTTCTCACCATCTACACCGGATACGCCCTACTCCCTCCTCCTCCCCCCACTACCCCTTCTCCTCATATGCTTTCACTGTGAAAAGACAAGCTGCTAGCGCCATAGCTCAACTGCACACCGATCTTTGCTTCCTCCTGACACTGCCTCAATCCGCCCATCCCCTTTTAGTACCCTTCCGCCTCGTAATATCCTACGTTTTTATTTCTTACGAACCTACACCAATCCTTCCTGCCATCGTTCCTCCTTACCCCAACCTTCCCCACTGGTTGCTCCCCTATACTACCCGCCTCAACTGGACCCCCCCTCCCCAACTCAACTCTAGAATATCTGTATTTCTTTCCTCTACCTAATTACGTTACTCAGTGACGATAACGAATGTCCACTGCTAACACCAGCTCCTGCCCACGGCGTGGTCAGGTTGGAAGAGAGATCAAAAGTAAAATACCACGAAAACTATCACCACCACAACAACCCTCCTCTTCTCAGGCGCCGAATCCCCCCCGTCCCCCCCACATCTCCTTCCCAGTTTTCAGAGTTGGCACTATCAATGTTGGTACATTGACAGGCAAGTCTAGTGAGATTGTAGAGATGCTAGAGAGAAGACAGGTTGATGTATGCTGCATACAAGAGGTAAGATGGAGAGATGCTTCGGCTAGGGTCCTCACGGGCAAGGCACTTAGGTACAAACTCTACTGGCAAGGTAACGCGGAAGGTGTAGGGGGTGTAGGCATTCTCCTTGCGGAGGAATGGGTGGATAAGGTCATAGAGGTTGTCAGGGTTTGTGATAGAGTGCTTAAGCTCAGGTTGGTCCTACAGAGTGGCACAGCTATGATTATCTCAGCCTATGCCCCACAAGCAGGACTACCAAATGATCAGAAGGACAACTTTTATGATACCCTTCTGCAGGCTACTTCAAAGACTAGTAACAAGGACCTCATCTTTGTAGGTGGAGATTTTAATGGGCATGTTGGGCGGGAATCGGGTATCTTCACTGGGGTACATGGTGGCTATGGTATTGGCACCAGAAATGATGAGGGAACTAGACTGCTGGAATTCTGTGATGCATGTAACCTTTCAATCTGCAACACTAACTTCAAGAAGCCAGTCTGCCACCTTATAACTTATCAGTCAGGAGACTCCGCTAGCCAAATAGACTTCATCCTCACCAGACAACGGGATGCAGGGTTGCTCTTGAATACAAAGACCCTCCGGGTGAAGAATGTATCCCTCAGCATAGACTAATCATCAGTGACTTTAAGCTTGAGGCCAGAAGGACTCCAAGAAACAAACCAATCCAGAAAAGAAGGATTTGGAGGCTAAAGAACCCTTCGCATGGTCAGAAATTTAGGGACATACTCATCAAGAAATTTGATGAGAGGGAGGAGGAGCTCAGAGTCAGACATAGAAGGTAGCTGGGAATTCCTACGGGACAGCTTGTTGAGTGCCACAGACCAAGTCTGTGGATGGTGCAAAGTCCCTTCCAGACCTAGAATTACGTGGTGGTGGAATAGTGCAGTAGATAAAGCCATCTGTGAAAAGAGACGGTCCTGGAAAGCCTGGAAGGATGGGGGCAGCAGGGAACTGTACCAGATAGCCAAAAGGGAGGCTGGGCGGCAGGTATACATTGCCAAAGATGTAGCAGAAAAGAAGTTTGCCAATGTCCAGCGTCGCGAGGATCAAAGAGCTGAAGTATTTCGGATTGCCAGACAGTGTGTCAGAGAAAATAGCGATGTTATAGGAGAGAAATGTGTCCACATGGATGATGGGGCACTTGCTTTTACTACTAGTGAAAAGAAAGGGGCTTGGAGAAGCCATTATGAAAGACTGCTGAATGAGGAGAATGAATGGGAGGAGGAGAGCCTGCCAAATGTTGACCCAGTAGAGGGACCAGCTACCCGAATAGACAGCTCCCTTGTAGATAAGGCAATTAAGGATATGAAACCAGGCAAAGCCCCTGGCCTATCAGGAATCACTGCTGAGATGCTTAAAACAGCTGGCTATGTGGGCTATGCCATAGTCACCCGCATTGTAAACCAGGTAGTTCACAATGGAGTCATACCCAATGACTGGTGCAGCAGCACCATAGTCAACTGCTACAAGGGTAAGGGTGATGCTCTAGATAGAAATAACTACAGAGGTATCAAACTGTTGGACCAGGTGATGAAGGTCTCAGAGAAGGTCATAACCAATCTCATTAGGGAGAGAATTTGTTTGGATGAAATGCAGTTCGGTTTTGTACCAGGTAGAAGCACCACTGATGCTATATTCCTGGTCCGACAACTGCAGGAGAAGTACCTAGCTAAAGATAAACCCCTCTACATAGCTTTTGTAGACTTGGAGAAAGCCTTTGACAGGGTTCCCCGTTCCCTTATCTGGTGGTCGATGCGGAAACTGGAGATTGAAGAATGGCTAATAAGGGCTGTACAGGCTCTATACAGAGAGGCTGTCAGCAAGGTTAGGATTGGCAACGAATATAGTGAAGAATTCCGGGTAGAAGTAGGTGTGCACCAGGGCTCAGCCCTCAGTCCCCTTTTATTCATCATAGTCCTTCAGGCAATAACAGAGGAATTCAAAACGGGATGCCCCTGGGAGCTCCTCTATGCCGATGACCTAGCTCTCATAGCAGAATCACTACCGGAACTAGAAGAGAAATTTCGGGTGTGGAAGCAAGGGTTGGAATCAAAGGGCCTTAGAATAAATGTAGCAAAGACCAAAGTATTAGTAAGCAGCAAGAGGTACTCAGCACACATCCCCTCGGGTAGGTGGCCCTGCTCAACCTGTAGGAAAGGTACAGGTAGAAACTCCATAAGATGCACCCAATGTAAGTTATGGACACATAAGAGGTGCAGCAACATTAAAGGGAAATTAACAGATAAGATAGCTTTCATGTGCGGCAGATGCACAGGGACAATAGACACAACAGACACTCAGAAAACAGATTCCATCACACTCCAGGGAGAGAAACTAGAAGTAGTTGATAGTTTCCGCTACCTGGGTGACCAAGTTAGTAGCGGAGGTGGATGCACAGAGAGTATCACCACTAGAATACGAATAGCCTGGGCAAAGTTCAGAAAGCTCCTACCCCTACTGGCAACAAAAGGTCTCTCCCTCAGAGCAAAAGGTAGATTGTATGATGCATGTGTGCGAACTGCCATGCTTCACGGTAATGAAACATGGGCTGTGACTGCAGAAGACATGCGTAGACTTGAAAGAAATGAAGCTAGCATGATCCGCTGGATGTGTAGTGTCAGTGTGCACGCAAAACAGAGTGTAAGTATCCTGAGAGAAATGCTGGATATAAGAAGCATCAGATGTGGTGTGCAAGAGCGACGCTTGCGATGGTATGGTCATGTGCTGCGGATGGATGAAGAGAGATGTGTGAAGAAGTGCCACTCCCAAACAGTTGAAGGTATCAGGGGGAGAGGTAGACCCAGGAAGACATGGGATGAGGTGGTCAAGCATGACCTCAGAGCATTGGGCCTCACTGAGGCAATGGCGAAGGACCGAGATCTCTGGAGATATGCTGTGACTACAAAGACCCGGGCTGCTTTCTGCAGCAATTCCACATACCCCCTACCCATTCTAAGTACCCCGGACCTCGTTGCCCCCGTGCCGCTGACACGTTAAAATGCTCGAACCGATCGTGACGATGCCGGACCCTCCGGCCCCTGTGCAGGTGGCACGTAAAAAGCACCCAATCCACTCACGGAGTGGTTGGCGTTAGGAAGGGCATCCAGCCGTAGAAACTCTGCCAGATTCAGACTGGAGCCTGGAGCGGCCCCTGGCTTCCCAGACCCGGTCGAACCGTCCAACCCGTGCTAGCGCGGAAAGCGGACGTTAAACGATGATGATGATGATATATATATATATATATGTATGTACTAGCAGTACCACCTGGCGTTGCTCGGGTTTGTTTCGACCCTTTAGAATTGGAATTTTTGAAAAGTAAAAATTTTGCATTCTGTAGCTTGTGATTCTCTTTAAGTGAACATTTTTCTGGTTAAAATACACCAAAAAATGGCAACACAGCAATAAAAAAAATCGTTAAAAAATAGGGATTTTCATAGAAAAATAGCACCTTTTTGATGTAAATAATTTTTGGTCTTAACATGGTCCAATTTGAATTTTTTCTTCTATGGAATGAAGAGCAAGCCTTCTATCATACTCTCAATTTTGGTCAGCTTGCACCGCAGGGTCTCGGAGGAGATAGTGCTAGTTGAAGGCTACCAAACCTGCCATACACAGACAACTTCAGCTTTATATATAGAGAGATGTCAAGACAAGGAGTCACATACACACACATACTCATATTCACCTATACATACATATGTATGTACAAGTGTGTGTATGTATATATGATGGGCTTCTTTCAATTTCTGTCTACCAAATCCTCTCACAAGAGCTCTAACAGAGGACATCAGCCCAAAGTGTCATGCAGTAGGCTAGAACCTGTAACCACGTGGTTGGGAAGAAACCGTTTTAATCACAAATCCACATATATGCCTATGTATGTATCTATAAGAAGTAGATGGAGATAGCTAGAACATGGTTGATTATATGTCTCCTTGCTCATGGTAGACCTACAGCTAAACAACACAAAATATTTGAGCATTTACAATATCCAGGCTAACTTCACCCATTTCTTTACCCTACAACTATAGAAAAAAAAATTACAAGTTACCTTGATCTTTGCATTTGTAAATGAAATAAAAAGTTGTCCAATTAATTATGTTAATGACAGTATGTCAAACTACATGTAGACATACAAATACATACATACCCAGTACTATGCACACACACACACATTGAGTATTTTATAAGAAAATGAAATAATTTAATTGATCAAGATTGTGTAAAACAAAAGGACCTCATCCCGAATTTAATCAGAAAACCATCATTTCTTAATAGCCTAGTTCAGAAGGTTCACGCTGGCAAAAATGTTAGCATGCCAGGCGAAATGCATAGTGGTATTTCATGTCTTTATGTTCTGAGTTCAAATTCTGCCGAGGTCAACTTTGCTTTCCATCCTTTCGGGGGTTGATAAATTAAGTACCAGTTGTGTACTGGGGTTGATCTAACTGATTGGTCCCCTCCCCTAAAATTTCAGGCCTTATGCCAAGAGTAGAAAAGAATACTCTAGTGCAGTATAACTATACCATAGTCTGTGAAGAAGAACCCTCAATTTGATATCTATAAAGAAATGAGGGATTTTTTTTCTTCATTTGAATTTTACCAAAATATTACTCGATTAACTAGCTTAGGATTTACAATTTTAAGTAGATATAAAACCCAAATTTCTCCTTTCAAAAACTATATATGCAATAAACAAAAAAAGATGTTTACAACAATTGAAACATCAAACTAATCCAATCCACTTATATTAATATATTTACTTGTAAATCTAAGGGAGCTTGAAGCAAGTGAGCAGCTACTAATCTTCCAGGTTATGTCCTTTTATTTCACATTTTCTGCACTATTTAAACATGGTATATTGTCATGGCTAAGTGGCTCAGGTATTGAGTTCACACGTATTTGGTCATGGGCTTGATTTGTGGACTAGGTAGCATGTTGTATCCTTAGGCCAGGTGCTTCATTTCACATTGCTTCAGTTTAATAAGTTGAAATGGGTACCAGCTGTGTACTGTTGCAGCCTTCTCTCCTAGCCATCACATCCTCGATAATCAGTTGGGTCAATGGATAGAGAGGTTTAGAGGGTGTCTATGTCTGCTTGCAACTACATAGGCACCCAAAACAATTAGTGAAAACATGGTACATGCTATTAGATCATAGTTGCTTATGTGTCAATAGTATGAACAGTATTTATATTGTCATTAAACAAATAGTATTACTTCATATTTGGATTTGTTTTGCAAGGTTCTTTATATGAGTCTGTGTGTTATGTGAGTTTGTGTATTTAGGAAAATAAAAATAAGAAATAAGTGGAAATTTTACCAGTGAGTGTGTTACATTATAAGGCCCAAAAAGAAAATGACTCTCCCCAAACACAACAGAAATAGTATAAAACAAGGTTCATCCAGAATAAATACAAAACACTTAACAAATCATCAGCCACTTTAAAGTGGAATGATAATTTTAAGACTAGGAAAAATTTTTATTTGAAATTCATATAATACAAGTAACAATACAAGAAACTAACAACAGATCATGCATGTTCCCCTGTGTAAGTTGCCACCATTCCAATAAGCTAAGAGAGCTTCATGATTCAAATTTTCTTGAGGAATTGTTTTCTTCTTGGGACAGCCATTTCAAATATAAACATTATAGAGAAATAAAATTTTCATTACACTCTAAAAATATTAATTTGTTTTTAGTATACTATATATGCACAAAACAATGCCCAACTATCTTAGGTAATCAAAGGAATTAAATTAAAAAATAATTCATTGCTGTAATTTTAAAATATTGATCATATGTAGTTTTTTAAACTTGTTCTGACTGGATTAACAGAAGTGGGGAGGAAGAAATATTGGCATAAGCAATTAAGTGAAGATGTAAGTAAATAGAAATTTTTTTTTGTATCTATTAAATGTAAAAGCTAAAAGATGAAAATACAATCAAAACATAAAAATATATATATAAACACATACACACATGCGCACCTGTACGTGCACATACATACACACACAAGCACACGCATGCACAAACACACCAAAGAAAGATTAGAAAAAAATGGTTTAGAAAGAAGGTAGTAACAGCTTTTAAAGATTGATTGAGTCACAATCAATTTTAATAAAATATTCAGAATATGTATGGATGAAAAATAGAAACTTCTACGTAGATAAAGACAGTGACAAATATAATCATGAGGTCGAGCCATGAGAAATTTCTCTGTCTAGAGTAATAAAATCAATAATGTAACCTACATCAAAATATACTAAATATGATACAAATAGGTATCATTTGTTTGTTGTACTTTTAAACTGAAAGAACTTGACTTGTAATAAAAAATATACTAAGAAATAAAATTAGAGAGAAATGGTTTAAGATCCATAAAGTAGCTAGGTCATTTTATCTTTAATGTAAGCTAGGTAACTACCATATACTCAAGATAATATTGACTAGACTGAACCGAATAAGTGAAAATAACTGTTTATGTTCCTTCATATTATACTCTTTTACTTGTTTCAGTCATTTGACTGTGGCCATGCTGGAGCACCGCCTTAAGTCGAGCAAATCGACCCCAGGTCTTATTCTTTGAAAGCCTAGTACTTATTCTATCGGTCTCTTTTTGCAGAGCCACTAAGTTACGGTGACATAAACACACCAGCATTGGTTGTCAAGCGATGTTGGGGGGGACAAACATCGACACACACATATAAATATACATGTATACGATGGGCTTCTTTCAGTTTCCATCTACCAAATCCACTAACAAGGCTTTGGTAAGCCCGAAGCTATAGTAGAAGACACTTGCCCAAGGTGCCAAGCAGTGGGACTGAACCCGGAACCATGTGGTTGGTAAGCAAGCTACTTACCACACAGCCACTCCTACGCCTATTGAAAATTATAATTCAGAAATTAAAAAGCAAAAAGCTAATGTAAAGAAAGAAATGGTCAATATGATATAAAAGCAGTAGTAGAGAAAGAGACAAGAAATATTTAAAAAATTGAAAAATTTTGACAAAAAACAAAAAAAAAAGAGTTTATAGAAGGGAGGTAAAACTCAAAATCAAGAGGGGAGATGATATTTTAGGAAATATGTTTTCGTAAAATGCCCAAAGTATTTACAGATGATGATAAATAATTGTCAAAGAGAGCAAGAAACTGTGCACATAAGAGTCAATGTGTGTGAGAGAGAGAGAGAGAGAGAGAGAGACAGACAGAGAGAGAGAGAGAGAGAGAGAGATAGCAAATGAAACAAATGTGTGTGTGTGTGTCTGTATACATGAGAATAAAGGAAGGTATATGTTTGCATGAGTGAATGAAATAAAATGTGTGTGTGTGTGCATCAATGAACAAAAATTAGTTCGTGCATGAACAAAAGCAAATAAGATGGAAACAGAAGCAAATGTGAGTAAGTGATGAATGTGAGAGCGTACATGAATGTGAGTGAGGGTAAAGATGTGTGCACACATTTGATTGGAAAGGAGTGCACAAGAAGGAGTGTATGTGTACACACATGAATGAAAATTAGTATGTATGTATGTATATGAGTGAAAAAAAAATATGCGAGTGAATAAAAATGATAGAGAATAACTGTAATTGACTGTAAAAAATTAAGTGCATAATATCCAATGAGAGAATACATGTGGTTGAGTGAGTGCATATAGCTGAGAGAGAAAGTAAGAGTGTGAGTAGGAATTTGAGTGTGAGAGAACACTTTAGACAATATGATTTCAAACATGCATAGAAGTCAACTCAAAGAGTGATTCATACTAAAAACTCTGAGTATTTAATATAGAGACAACATCAATAATGAGAAACAAATGGCAACAGAATATAAGAGAAACAAATTTAGATATTTACATGTTGTCAATTTTGAAAACAAATACACCAAAGAGAGAAACAACACTAAGTTTCAGTAAAGTTGAAACGTTACAACAACAATAAATAAAGGAAGAATTATGATGCCTTTCAAACTATAATGATCAAATTAAACTATCTTCCCAGTTCTCTTCCATTATCCTCTGCCCTTGATGGAACAGTAGTAGTACCCTTCACTTCTAATTTACTATTCGATACTCTATTAACTTCAGAACAACTATTCAACTCTAACAGCAACCCAACATATTGAAATATGAGTTCAAGAAACATAAATCTCTCAGATTTAGCAGCAGAATCGGTTTTTTTCTTCTTTCAGATAAGAACTGCAGAAAAAAAGAAATAAAGATTTCCAAGACCGACACCTACAATTACATTTTACTCCTCTATTTTCAGTTGGTTATTTATTTAAATCTAGTGTGTGTGTGTACATGTATTAGTTCATTTTATGTCCACTTCTCCATGGGTTAGATGAATAAATCAGTGAGGCATTGTTTTACTGCTAGATGCCCTTCCCATCACTAACCATTATCTTTTCTGTCAAGTAAGGAATCTCTAAGGTGCAAAGTAAGTGGACAATTTGTTGACAAGTAACAATGACAACACTGCTTGCAGCTTGCAACTTTCATTGAGCATAAATGTAAACAGATGCAGACATACACACACACACACGTACATTGTGAACATCTTTCAGCTTCCATTTACCAAATTTGCTAACAAGTAGAAAAACTTGCCCAAGGTGATGTGTAGTGGGACTGAACTCAAAACCCCTTAAACCTTGTCATTAAAAAGCAAACCTCTAAACCATACAGCCATGTCTGCTCGTGTGTGTGTGAGGCTTCAATATGGCCTTGACCATGATGGTCAAAATAAGCTAAATATTAAAAAAACTGGCAATAAAGGCACTTCCTTATGAAACAGGAGAAGAGAAGTAGATGTTGTGATAGGGCTGATTTCATAAGCCAAACTTACCTTCTTGTTCTGAATGCAGAAGAGATAAAACAAAAAGGTCAGCAATCATGAAAGCAATACATACACAAAGTTAATCTTTGCAACGACACAAAGTATACCAAGAATATAGGGAAAAAAACAAAACAGAATGTAATGTAGAAGGAAAGAACTCTATAATATAAGTAAAAATAGCACTGTTATTACAAGGTCTAGGTCATTAGTGTACAAACAAGGAATCATTACACCTAACTGGAATTTCACATGAAACAGATTATTATGAAATGAAACTCAGGTGGAAACAATATATCTAAACAAATATAAGATAGGAAAACCTAAGCTGTATCATCATAAACAGATCTTAAGCTATATAAAACAAGTGAACAGTAGAGAAAGGGACAATTTAGCATTTTAATTGATATTTTAAACACAGTTTAGATTTCAAAGATATAAAAGTTTTGCATGTTCAATATTAAGAAATTTCTTGTCAAAACAATAACTTTGATTGGGAACATCACAGCAGTTTGAACTAATTATCTTACATGACAGAATGAGGTTCTTATCATTTGTAATGAATCAGTATACCATACTTCAACTATTTTACTTAAAACGTCTGATATTAAATGTGGGAGTAAATATGTGGCTGTGGGAGTAAATAAGTATGCAAGTGAATGAGTATGACTCAATGAGTTTGAAAATGAACGACTGAACAAGAGCAAAAGTGAATGAGAGAGAGAGTGAATGAGAGAGAGAGAGAGTGAATGTGAGAGAGAGAGAGAGAGAGCGAATGTGAGAGAGAGAGAGAGAGCGAATGTGAGAGAGAGAGTGAATGTGAGAGAGAGAGAGAGAGTGAATGTGAGAGAGAGAGAGAGTGAATGTGTGTGTGTGAGAGAGAGTATCAAGGGACATTTTTCAAACACACATACACACTGAAGCTCATAAAAAACAACTGTCTTAAATAAACCACTTTGCTAATTATTTAAATATCTACAGCAAAGCAGTGGCCTATTTTGATGATATCAATAGCTTATAAATTGAGGAAGGATACCAAACAAATCTGGTTTGAATTTCAGCATTTCAAATGTTGACAGCATTGTCTGCAAGTCAAGGTCTTGGCAATGTGATATCCTAAAGTTTCCTATTGGTTACACCCTTCTAAGTGCTCAAACAGCTTTTCATGAAGAAACTATACAACTTGGCAATTAATAAACTTCTTGGATTCTAAAACCCATACATTAAGAAGAATAAAGTAAAATGAGAAACAAAAAAAAACAAACGTTTTATTGTTTGGAGGTAATCTTCAGAATATATTTATTTTGTGACAGATGTAAATGATGTATACCTTCTTAGGCAATAATTAGCATCATTATCATTTAACAGCCATTTTCCATGCTGGAATTGGTTGGACAGTTTGATAGGAGCAAATAAGCCAGAGAACTGCAACAAGCTCTACAGTCAGCTTTGACACGGTTTATACAGCTGGATGCCCTTCCTAACACCAACCACTTTACAGAACGTATGGATGTTTTTGTTTTTTTTTCCATGGCACCAAACTGCACTGCAGATAACTTCCAAGACAAAGAGAGGGTGAGTGGTATTGAGGGAGGTGGTTTTGTGCCAAGTGATGAGAAATTTAAACTATGACAGTAGGACAGAAACAGATGTTTTGCTGTAGAGGAAATATATGGCTATCCCAATCAGAGAGAGAGAGAAAGATGGTGGTAAAGATGTGCTAGGGCATACCCTCAAGATACAAGGAGGTGAATGTAAGTGGAGTGGTACAGAGGACTGGACAGGGTAAGTAAGCAAAGAGTGCAAGTGGAGTGAAAATCAGGGGGAAAGGGGAACATTTGGTTGAAAAAAAAAAACTGGTTGCTTACAAGTTCTACAAGTCCAAGCAATAAAAATAATCAAATCATCAGTGTCTATGAGATATACATATATATATATAATCATCATCATTTAACGTCCACTTTCCATGCTGGCATGGGTTAGATGGTTTGACTGAGGACTGGCAAGCCAAGAGGCTGCACCAGGTTCCAATCTGATCTGGCAAAGCTTCAACAGCTGGATACCCTTCCTAATGCCAACCACTCCAAGAGTATAGTGGGTGCTTTTTACGTGCCACTAGCATGCAGGAACATCAGGTGGCACTGGCATCGACCACGCTTGAATTGTGCTTTTTACATACAACCAGCATAGGGGCCAGTCAGGCGGCACTGGCAATGACCATATATACATATATATATATAAAATTGAGGGAATAAAATTTTAACACTTTTAACTAAGGTGCAGCAAGCATGGCTGAGTGGTTAAGAAGCTTACTTTGTAACCAAGTGGTTTTAGGTTCAATCACACTGCAAGGCAACTTGGACAAATGCCTTCTCCTATATATAGCCAAGGCCAACCAATGCCTTGTGAGTAAATCTAGCACACAGAGATCATGTGGAAGCTCATTATGTGTGTATGTATGTGTGTGTCTATGTCCCCCTCGGGCACCCACTTTATTAGTAATATTAATGAATTTATTGTATACAGTGCTCAGGTGCACTACAGCTCATCAGAAAAAGTAACTAAAACTGCATGAACAGTACACAGAATGTGCACAGGAAGTGAATAGTGAATAAGTTTACCCCAAAAAAAAAAACGGTGGGGGGGGGGGCATCAGGCGTAGTGATGGCGAATTTCAGGAAGCATGGAAGTTTCGAAGGATGCAGTGACCTGATGGCTAACAACTGATGCAGTTAGTTTATTCCATGCTTCATCAATTCTGAGCATGAAAAAATATATCTGAGCTTGACAACTGGTTTTCATTTGTTTTTATCCTGCTAGCTTAGTAATTCTGCAAAAGCAACCAATAAAATAAGCAACAAAATTTAAAACTAAATAAGTACAAGCAGGTTGATTTGTTTGATTAAAGCCCTTCAGTCCAACAACTGAAACAAGTAAAAGATAAAAAGTTAAAAGATGAATAAGCATTTTTTTTTTGTTTTAGTCACACAACAATGTACTACTAAGACAGCTAAAGCTAGTTATTTTTAAGTTTGTTCTGGCATTGTTTAGTTCTCTTTCACGAACACATAAATAATTTGGCCATCAATAACAATCCTACCAACAAAAGTTATCAAAATAAAGGATAAAAGATAAAGGTAGCAACTAGAGATTTATGTAATTACACTTAATATTCAATATAAATCTTGATGTAATCATTTAACATGACTTCAAAATTTTTGTACTGTTCACTTAACTTCAAAAACTAAAATATTTAGATATTACTATGGCATTACTACCTCAAATATGAAAGAAGGTATGGCCAGGTGGTTAAGAGATTTGCAATTATGAAGTCCCAAGTTTGATCCAGTGTGCAGTATCTTGGGCAAGTGTCTTTTATCATAGATTAGGGTTGATTTAAGCTTTGTGAGTGAAACTGGGTGTAGGCAGAAAATATGTGGAAGCCTGCCAAATGGACTGTACATGTACTTCAAAGGTTCAGCCTTGTCATTGAATGAGAATTACACTAAATATATACATGTGGAAACAATCATTTATATGTTTATTTAAGAGGTAGTTCAGTTGATTAAGCAACTGATTAATAGAATTCTCATCAGCAAAGCCAATAAAGAATCCAGACTTAGGAGAGTTTGTATATAAGCTGTACTTTCAACTAAAAATACTAAATTTTTCCACAAATAGGTACAGGTGTGACTGCGTGGTAAGAAGTTTGCTTCCCAACCACATGGTATCAGATTCAGTCCCACTGTAAGGCACTTTGGCCAAGTGTCTTCTACTATAACCTCAGGTAAACCAAGGCCTTATGAGTGGATTTGGTAGACAAAGAAACAATTGTGTGTGAGTGTGTGTGTGTCCCACCACTGCCTGTATATATATGTGTGTTTGTGTTTATTCACCCACTACTTCTTGACAAAAGAAACAGAGAGTAAGTGCCAAACATGAAAAAAAAAAATGCTGGGGTTGATTTCTTTGACTAAACCCTTCAAGGTGGTACCCTAGCATAGTTGCAGTCCAATGACTGAAACAAGTAAGAGAAAAATGCTGTGTTTCCACAAATGAAAATTATAAGTACAAAATCGTCATACAGATGAGACAACGGACAGTTTGAAAGCCAACAGAATAAGAGTAGAACAAATTTAACAAACAAGATTTGAAATATGAACTAAAACTATTAAAGACCTCATACTCATTACTCTAAGAGGGAGATTAGAAGAGAGGATTTTGAAAGAAGCTGAGTTTAGGGGAAGAGAGTGAGAGAAGCGAAAGTATGATGGGAGGAACAGGTTTATTATATGCTGATTGTAGTTGGATATCTTCAATTAATTGTGATTAAGCAGACACTGGCAAGTGACATATTGCTATGGAATCCAAAGCATAGCTATACTCAAGCTGGTTGTTTGAAAATACATATGTAGATCAAATCACCAGGAACACTGCATGCCTCTCTGAAGATTTCCTTCAATTAATGCAGGTCTAAGATGGATGTCTGTGTGTGAGTTAAAAATGTCCAAGCAGGCTTGACCAGATGAAGTAGATATATCATGATAGTGAAATGAATATGTCAGGAAGGTCAATTGTATGAATTTGAACCATCTATGTTTCGGATTGAGTATTCCTTACTTTGGATTGAGTATTTCACTGGAAGTCAAGAAGTTATTCAAAAACTGAGCTAACCCAAACAATGGACTATTCAAAGCATATACTATTATAAAAAATTAATAGTATGTTCTTCCTGAGAGAGCTCTTCCATTTACTTTTGTAAATTTTTGTGTTGCTTATAAATTATCATTAAATGTGACAAGGGTGTTAGAAACACCTACATTGCCAGAAATAAGAGCTAAAATCCTCTAACGCTGTAGTCAACATACATAAATGTAAACATATACACTAACAGGGACCTGTTTGTGTATATGTTTACATTTATGACTACGGCGTTAGAGCATTTTAGCTCTTATTTCTAGCAATGTAGGTGTTTCTAACACCCTAGTCACATTTAGTGACAGTTATACACACACACACACAATCTTTTTATTCTTATTTATAGCCATTGCCAAATATGATACTATTCAGTAATTTATTCAAGATTTTGTACCATTATCCTCCTTTAGATGACACCAATCTGTTACATATTTTGTTTGTAGCAGGAGTTGAATTCACCATTGTTAGCTGTCAAAACACTTGTTAGTCACTAACAGTGTTCCCAATGACTGCAACACTGAATTGTTACATTCAAATGCAATAAAAATGGGCTGGGCCTTTAAATGTTAACAACCATTTCCCACTTGTATACACCAGTGACAGGATATGAAGAGTGAATTAGTCCGTTAACAGGCAGCAGCAATTTTTGATTCTCCAATAGGTAAATCTTTTTTTACATATATGCTCCATTGTTTTTAAAATAATAATTACCACATTTGATTGCATATAAGATGCAATTTTTTTTCAAAAACAAATCTCAAAAAAACAACCCCAGGTCTTATATGCTAAGTTGGGCCTTCAAATAAGCTCACTACTATAGGCTAATTTTAATCCAGATGGTCTCTTATACTAATCCTAACTCAATAATAATGATAATAATAATAATAATCCTTTCTACTAAAGGCACAAGGCCTGAACATCGATCCCAATGTTTCACTGGTACTTAATTTATCAACACCGAAAGGATGAAAGGCAAAGTCAACCTCAGCAAAATTCAAACTCAGAACATAAGGACAAATGACATGCCACTAAGCATTTTGTCAACATGCTAACAACTCTGCCAGCTTGCCACCTTAAACTCCATACTAATAATTATTTTTATTTTAAATTAGCTAAGGTACTTTTTGTAATGTTCTGCTCAATTGCTTTAGATTTTGCATGCATTAATGCATTAAAAATCTTTTTTTTTTCAAATATGCGTTGCTGCAAATAAGGTGTGTAATATACTTATGCGTCTTTCATGCCATCAAATACTGTAGCTATTATAAAAATATTATTGTAAATGATGAAGACTTTTGAACCGATAATTTTAAGTAGAATGCATATAATTATTTCTTATATAAGCTTTTATTGTTTATAATAAGATATTTGTTAAAGAAATACTCCTTGAACATGACTTCCTTCTACTGTAGTAAATCTACTTCCTTTTTTTATCAACTGAAGACTTTTCAACTACACAGCCAATGTGTCAATTATTTATACTGCTAATATACTGTATTTTTGCATAAATTACAGTGATAAACAGGTCTTCAAGATTAAATTAAAAAGAATAGTAAAAGAGAAAGTTTCCCACAGATAATAACACATTTAAATTAGTGTTCAGTTGAAACTTAACGAAAATAAACTTTCACAGAACATTCTCTCATGATACAGTTTAAAAAGCAGGCAGATAATCTAATAACTTTTCTATTTTATGAACATTAAATATGAAAATATTAATTTTAAACTACCTAGCACAAATCCAAAAATAAGAAGAAGGATATTGCTAACTTAAATAATCTTAAGATATTACTCATGCAAAATTTAATCACTTCTTAGGAATTAAAAGTCAACAAGAGAGGGCAATGAACCCAAAACCAAGAAAGACTAAACTAAGTGTTTTGTTGATAATGACACTACATGCAAAGAAAATCTATCAACCCTAAAATATTAAATTTTTTCCGATTCTAAAATATCAATGCAATACAACCATTCTGCATTTGATCAGCACAACATATTTGCACAGTAATATCAACCCATATATATATTTCTAATAAAAATTTCAGTTTAAACATGTTCATAATCATTATTGATTTATAATGTACATACCTTTTTTTTTCCTTTTAAATATATCCATTACAGTCTTAGAATATTAACGAATAAAAAGATATTTAAATGCGTTTCAGCATGTTCAGTGATATTTACAAAACCAAGTACTTTTTACTTTAGAATAAATGTTTATTGTAGACAAAAGCTGATACTTCACATTGCCTAGTTATATTAGGAGATAACAAAAGTCAAATATTATGACATAATAACAACATGAAAGGTGTCTAAAGCAGCTGTAGGTCACCTTAAATTTCACTCATGTTTTAAAGCATAAATTAATACTCCAAAACTGAAGAGAGAAAAAAATCCTGTTGGATATAAACAGCAGTCAGCAACAGACAAGCCACTACAACAAGCTTTGTGTCTGTAACCAGTAGTTACAAGGTAATTCCGGTTACTCTAGAGCCAATTCAGCCTTTCATATTACAGATGATGAAAATTGATTAGAGCTGAGAGTATAGATTTCCTCAGGAAACCAAGGGAGCTATTCTAAAACTATATTTGTTTCTTTAATGTAGACTCTATTCACAACAGAGTTAATTTAAAGGAGCAATTTGTGGATTTGGAACAGCTTTAAATTCTGAAAGTTTTCTCATGATAGTAAATGGGAATGTGCCAATGTTTTATGCCAATTAACTAACATCTTACCAGCTTATAGACCTCTGCTTATATCTTTTTATATAGCCAAACATGGTATATGTACCTCACATGTATGCATAAACATATAAACATAAATTACACTCTCATCAACTTATGTCACTAACTAAACTATTCTCACCCCAACCGTAGCGTTCAAACACTTTGTTAAGCTACAAAGCAAAAGAACAGGACCAAGAGTAAATATACTCAGTAATTTCCTGGACTTTTGTTTCTTGTGAATTTTATTAACACTTAAGTTTCCGTTTTCATATGAAGCCAAAGTTATTAATTATGGATACAAAAACACTTCAGAGTGATAAGACTACCAAAAAAAAGAGTGTGTAGCTTGCTCTATGTATTACGATAGAGAGAAATTACTAAAGCATCAAGGCAAAGATGGATCTTCATGGTTTGAGTCATTGCATGTCAAAATCTTTAAAAGAATTTTTTAATGTAGCATATAGATGTAATTTGTGACATTGAATCTGAACTTGTTATTCAATTATTCTGGTTTTATAGATGGCGACGTGACAGTAGCATACATAACCAGTGAGTCACGTCACCTGTCATCAGCACCCCACAGTTAAACAAAGATATGAGCTCTACATAACCATGCCAACGTACTGAATGTTGGTGGAGATCAGCAACCAGTTGAGTCAACTCCAGTACATGACTGGTACTTTATCAACTCTGGAAGGAATGAATGTGGATCTCACAAGATTTGAACACAGACTGCAAAGTTCAAGAATAAATACCACAAGGCATTTTGTCTGCTACTGTAATGATTCTGTTAATTCACTGTTTCCATGAATAAACCCAACACCATGTCAGTATGTATGTATGTATATATATATATATATCAGGCCCTCGAGCAAAACTTTTAAAATGCAATGAACTTGATAGCATTTTGTAAAAAAAACCATCAGGTGATTATGGCACAACAGAAACAGTCACACATTACTAATGAGAAGTCTTTATATTAGAGCTATAATGGTAGAGAACCTTACTGCACTAAATAAAATCAGAACCACACAATGAGTTTAATTATCTAAATGGAATACAACTCTATCTTGCAATAAAAAAAAATACCTTGTCATTGATAAAAATAAAGATTTAACTGCTTTCTCAATAACTAAACTAATATATTTAGCTAGTGAAAGTATATTTTCCAATTAGGCTTCCATAAACAGGAGGGTAATGTTAATTAATGATAACTGTGAAGCAGAATATGATATACATCCATCCTTAACAAAATCATCTGTCTGTTTTATATCTTGCACAATCTAACTAGGAATGCAAAATGTCACTCAAATCCATCCCAAAGAATGAATTAATGAATAAAATGCTCACTGAATACAACAGAGATGTAAGAATAAATGACATTTTGAAGAAAAAGTGATTGTATGAAATCATTATCATCATCATCATTTAACGTCTGCTTTCCATGCTGGCAAGGGTTGGCCAGTTTGACTGAGGACTGCACCAGCCGCAATCTGATCTGGCAAAGTTTCTACAGCTGGATTCCCTTCCTAATGCCAACCACTCCAAGAGGGTAGTGGGTGCGTTTATGTGCCTCCGGCACAATGGCCAGTCAGGCAGTTCTGGCAACAACCACACTCAAAAGGTGCTTTTTACATGCTACCTGCACAGGAGCCAGTCCGGTGGCACTGGCAACAACCACACTCAAATGTTGTTTTTCACGTGCCACCAACACATGCCGGCAAGGCAACGCTGGTAACGATTGTGCTCGAACGGTACTTTTCACGTGTCACCAGCATGGGAACCAATCTGAGGCCCTGGCAACGATCACGCTCAGATGCGCTTTTAACATTCCACTGGCACAAGTGCCAATCAGGTGGTACTGTTATCGGCCACATCAGCGATTTTGATTTGCTTAGACTTGCCTCAATACGTCTTCGCAAGTAAAGTTCATTGTCCAATGAATAAGGGGCACTCATAAGTCGGCCGGTTACACCCCAAGTTCAGATGTGCTTTTAACGTTCCACTGGCACAATCAGGTAGTACTGTCATTAGCCACGTCAGCGATTTTGATTTTGATTTCACTTGCTTCAATAGATCTTCGCAAGCAAAGTTTATTGGCCAATGAATGAGGGGGTATTCATAAGTGGGCTGGTTACACCCACTGGCATAGGCCATGGGCTATGATCTTACTTCGCTTGCCAGGTCTTCTCAAGCACAGCATATCTTATCTTAAATAAAGACTAAATACCAAAAAGAAACCATTAACAAGATATTTTATCTTTATATTTTACTTGTTTCAGTCATTAGACTGAGGCCACGCTGAGGCACTACTTAGAAGGGTTTTAATCGAATACTTATTCTTTTACAACTGATACTTATTTCTATTGCTCTCTTTCTCTCTCTCTCAACTACTAAATTATAGGGATATAACAAACCAGCACCAGTTATCAAGCAGTGGGGAGACAAACACAGATGCAACACACACAAATTTTATATATATATATAATTAAGAGAAATAACCTCTATTAAGCAATTCAATAGTGAATGATTTTTTGAATAATATTTATTATAGTATATTTAAATTGTTTCTATATAATATAGATAATGTCTTTCACTATTGAATTGCTTAATAGAGGTTATTTCTCTTAATTATATACATATATTATATATTGTGAAATTTGATTTAGAATTGCTAAATTGAATTTTTCCCTGTAAGTTTGGAATTATATTCCCTACTATTATTATATATATATATATATATCGGTTTAAAAGAAGAAAATAATAGGTATATATTAAGTATGTACTTTATATCCATTTAAAAGAAAAGAAAATGGAGATAGGGAAGTTAATAATTGTTTACTATTAACAAATTGGTCATCTTCGCTTCTTACAGCCATTTCAATTAATATTCAATAATTTAATTACAAATTTGTACATTGAATTTACATTTATGTGACATGAGTATAATTTCATCAGTGAAAAAAAAAATGCTGAAATGAATTGATAGGTCCACATATAACATCCAAAGGTACATCTTTTTTTTTCCTCTGATGAAATTATACTCATGTCATATAAATGTAAATTTAATGTATAAATTTGTAATTAGATTATTGAGTATTAATTGAAATGGCTGTCAGAAGCGAAGATGACCAATTTGTTAATAATAAATAATAATTAACTTCCTTATCTCCATTTTCTTTTCTTTTAAATGGATATAAAGTACATACTTAATATATACCTATTGTTTTAAGGGAATTTCATTCACCCGAAATACAAGGTATTGAACCAGTATTTCCTTGGATGCAACCATCCCTTCAGGAGGTTAACAAATCCTCTAATTAAATATATATTTATATATATATATATGAATTCAATTTGAGAATGAACTTGTATTTTGCTTTATAAAGCTTATGTACAGGTACTGGATACCAGATGCAGTTTCACAGTGAAAATTGAAGGTTCATCCAAAAATCCATTAATATCTGTAGAGTATATATAAAAAATGTGTAAACAGGAGATATTGGAATGAGTAAACAGGCTTTATTGCATAATACTACAAGTGTTTCATCACCTTACCAGCCAACCAAATATTAGAAAAGAATGACCTGAATCATGAGGATTCGCACTGAGTGTCAAACATCATGACTGTTGCTGAATGCTCTGTGAACACTAAAGAATGTAAGATGTGACATGGATAGTTGACAAAGAGGCATGGCTGGCAGAAAGGGACACAGAATGTATTCTAACTATGTCTGCATGCCAGAATTTATCCTCATATCTTCGAACATGGCCTTAGGCTCAATTTAGACAACTATGTGAAGCTGCTGGAGACTGTCGTCAAACCCAGGCTGGAGAGGATTACTGCTGGAAGGCTATATGTGTGGTAGCAGGATTTGGCTCCTTGTCATACCCCCAGAAATAGAAGTAGTTGTTGGAGAAATTCTATGACTTCACCAGCCCAAATTTCTGACCTCCTAATCCTTCTAATTGTAATCCCATGGATTACTATGTGTGGGGCACAGTTGAGAAAAACACTCACCACTCTTCTTGCAATACCAAAGCTGGGCTAACCTTCCTGTGATACTGCTACACCTCTTGTGTCCAAAGCTTGCACTGGATACAACATATGGAGTTTCTACCAACACCCTTCATACATACTGAGCAGGGCCATCTCCCTGAAGGGACTTATGACTTGTCAGTTTTCCTACTTACTAGGACTTTGGTTTTTGCTAAATGAACTTGAAGACCCTTTGATTTCAGGCCTTGCTTTCACACCTGAAATTTCTTCTCTAGGTCAGATAATGATTCAGCTATAAAATCAAGGTCATCAGCATAGAGGAGCTCACAAGGGCAGCCGGTCTTGAATTCCTCAGTTAAGGCCCGGAGGACTAAGGTAAACAAGAGGGGGCTGAGAACTGGACCTTGGTGAACTCCTACCTGTACACTGAATTCATTGCTATGCTTGTTGCCAACTTCACCTTACTGGCAGCATTCCTGCACATGGCTTGCACAGCTCTCACTAATCACTCATCTATCTAGCTTCTGCATTCACCACCAGATAAGAGAGCAGGGGACCCTGTCAAAGGTTTTCCTCATGTCAACAAAAGCCAAGTACAGACACTTATTTTTGGCTAAATACTTCTCCTGCAGTTGACTAACCAGGTACATAGCATCAGTTGTGATCCTACCTGGCACAAATTGTGTGTGTGTATGTATATATATATATATATATATATATATATATATATAGTGGACTTCCACACAGTTTCTGCCAACTAAATTCAGTTACAAAGTAGGGACTGAACCCATATGGTTGCAAAACAAGCTTCTTAACCACACAGCCATGCATATGCCTTGGACCTTTTCTATTACTTTTTTTATTGTATACTTTATGTATAATATACTAAATTCAAGAACAAAATACTTTTCTGATAAATCTTAAGCTCCAAAGATACCAAGTAAATGACCTTATAAATTTAATCAGTCAATACACCTTTGTCATGCTGACAGTCTTCTACTGACAAACGCTTGACAGGATACCAACTACTTCTTCCTCTGCAAATTATGTACTAACTACCTACTCTTAGCACATAATTCATGACAATTTCAACCTCCTTTTTCCTACAGATAACAATGACTGTCACTTCATTTTAATAACTCTGTACTATAGCTTGAATCTATTCGATACACCAAACACCATTTGATAAAGGGGAAATAATGCTATTTCCCTATAGTTTCTACTATGCCCAAGTACTTAGTGCCATTTCCTCTAACAAAAGGTCTTGCCTGAAACACCAAATGTCAACATCATCATCATCATCGTTTAATGTCCACTTTCCATGCTAGCATGGGTTGAACGATTTGACTGAGGACTGGCAAACCAGATGGCTGCTCCAGGTTCCAATCTGATCTGGCAGAGTTTCTAGAGCTGGATGCCTTTCCTAAAGCCAACCACTCCAAGAGTGTAGTGGGTGCTTTTACGTGCCACCTGCATGAGGGCCAGTCTGGCAGTACTGGCAACGGCCAAGCTCGAAATGGTGTTTTTTACGTGCCACCTGCACAGGAGTCAGTCCAGCGGCACTGGCAATGACCTTGCTCGAATGTTTTGTTCAAGTGCCAATAAGGCAACGCTGGTAACGATCACACTCAGGTGGTGTTTTTTACGTGCCCACTGGCACGGAAGCCAGACAGCTGCTCTGGCAGTGATCCCGCTCATCCACTTTGAGAACTTATTATAAATAGGTTGCATGTACCATTCATTTATTTACCAATATGCTTTGCAAACTATGTAGAGAGCGCCTCACAACATTAGAATACCTACTGATATTCCTATAAATTAGACAAAGTGTAGTGACTGTATCAGCTGTTGGCACTATTGATAGCAGAGGGAGTGATTTTAATGAAAATTAATATTCACTTCTAGCAATAACATTCAAACGTATTATATGAAACAGCTGTTTCCATAACCTGTAAAGACATCCCTTTCAAAAGCATATGTGGAAGTCAGAGAACATTTTGCTGTGCAGGTGGTTCATAAAATGATAGGAAGTCAAAGGCTTTCAATGGTATGTGCTCCAGATATGAAAAGATTGGCATTATCCTATTTTTAAAATATTTCATTACACACAAGAGAATAGTAAAAAATGTACTCAACTATTCAATTAACTATCATAAAATATATTTACAAAACAAAACCCATGCTAGCATGGAAAACGGACGCTAAAAGATGATGATGATGAAAAAGTCTGAAATGATATTTATCAAATACATCATTTCTCAAGACGGTAGTCCAGTGTAGCCATTTCGGTGTATTCATTTCAAAGAAGTATATATATATATATATATATATATATATACATACATGGAAAAAAAGTCAAGGTAGAAAATGTTAAAATAATTTTATAAAAAACATTTCAGTACTGGTTTCAAGTCATTGAGACTTTCAACTGTAAATTTTGGAAAAATTAAAAGAAAGTTTTTTAAAAGAATATTTACATCAACCAGAGAGAGGTGAAAGGTCAAGTTGACCTCATTATGAGCAGAACTCAGAACAATAAGAGCAAGAATACTTGGCACATAGCAAAATGTCCATTGATCTAAGAATTCTACCAATCAACCAGCTTGCTTCTGTATATCATCAAAGAGCCTATAAGAGTTGTTGATATCACCAATCCGTCTAAGTCTAAGACTGTTAACCTATAATAAGTACATCAGAATATTTGATTACTTTGTTCCTTTCATGGAAAAAGATTTATTCTGAAATATTATTAGATTATTAAACAAACAATATGTGGTAGTGCTATATCATTCCCTGTAATTCATTGATATCACCCTACATATTTTAATTAACTCTTCACCTGCATTGTTCAAAGGTTTTACACATATCACATTTTCACATAGTGCAATACTGGAAACAAATTGCCCTTTATACTTTTATATATATATATATATATATATATATATATACACAAGAGAAAAAGTCATCAGAATTTTGGAAAAAAGAATCTTTTTATTTTTTTCATTATTTTTTTCCAAAATTCCGACAACTTTTTCTCAATATTCAATTTCTGTACACCACACCTAACACCCTATACATACACACACACACACACACACACACACACACACACACACACACACACACACACACAATGCTTTGTAGCATTTATCTCAACTCTATGTTCCAAGTTCAAATTCTACCAAGGTCGACTTTTTAGTATAGGCAGCAGGTTGGTGGTGTAGTTATGCCATCAAGCAGAATGTTTCATGACACTTGTTTTTGTCAATATAATTGACTGCTTCTGCCTCTAGATTTGCTAGCCTTGCACCAAAATTTGAAACTATTATTAAGAAGGTGGCAAGCTTGCAGAATCATTAGCCCGTCAGATAAAATGCTAAGTGGTATTTCTTCCAGCTCTATGTTCCAAGTTCAAATTCCACCAAGGCCAACTCAGCTTTTCATCTTTCCCAGATCGATGAAATAAGTACCAGCTGCATACTGGGGTTGATATGATCAACTTACTCCATCCCCCAAAATTTCAGGCTTGCTTATTTGTATGTTTCCTGGTGGAGAGGTTAAAATACTTTTGAAATGTTTGACTATTTTGCTTATCCTCCTGAGGAATTTTCTTCAAACAGTGTCCCTATCTTGCAGCATACTGAAGCAGGTATGTGTGTGTGCGTGCATATTATATACACACATACATAAATATATGTGTATGCATGTATATATACATGAGCAGGAGCTGAAAAGTTCCTGGCTTTAAGGGTATCACGAAAGGCCTGGTTGGAGGCCCAACCTTCTGAGTTCTTTTACAGGGCTTAGAAAAACTGATGGACTGCTGCAATAAGTGTGTGAATCTGAGAGGGGAATATGTTAAATAAAATCATAATTAACTGATCCTCTTTTATTTTATTTTACACAAAGCCAGGAACTTTTCTGCACCTCCTTACAATGCATACATGTTGGAGATATAGTTGATAGTAAATATCAGTATGGGTGAGGAGGTAAATAAATAGAAATGATGCAGTAAGGAGGAGGTGATAAGTGGCAGTGCAGGAAGGATGGGAGGGGGGGGGGCAGTATAATTAACCTGTAGATAGATCAGAAAATAGGGAGACAGCTCTCTACACAAATACATACACATAAGGAAAAGAGCATAAACCAAAACACTTTCATTAACAAAAACAAAACTTAAAATTAAACCTGAACATGAATTCACACACACATTATGCGGAATCCATCATATCTGACATCCAACTTTTCCGAACCTGTACACATGTATGCACAATACACCACTGAAGAGTTGATTAATAATCACTGAACTCATGGAATATATGAACTTTCCAGAAACCTTTTTTTTGCTACTAATATATGTAAATATATACAAAAATGTCTCTTAAAACAAGTTAAAAATTATCTTAAAATATTTTGTAGAAATCCTGATAGCTATTTGAAACACACATACATGTACAGACGTTTTGCTCTATTTTGTGAAAAGTACTGTATCAATTTTTTTTTCTTTTATGTTTTGCTCAGGAGAGAAGGTAATGCCCAGGACTTGCCATAAGGTCTCCAAACCTGGTGGGAGGAAGGGAAGTATCCTTGAACTAGAAACCTGAACTGAATGCCTGAAACCAAGTGAGCTCTGCTAAAGGCACCCAAGGTGTTTGTTGGCAGTGTTAAGCTGGGGAATCAGCCAGGGCAGGATTTGAACTCAAAATGCAAAGAGACAACAAATATTATAAGGCAGTTGGTCAGACTTTTTATAATTCTGCCTATCTATCAACCTTTGAAAGATGAGAGGCAAAGATGACCACATCAGGATTTGAACTTGGAGTGCAGAGAGTTAGAACAAGTATCATGAAACATTCTGCTTGATGGCATAACTACACCACCAACCTGCTGCCTATACTAAAAAGTGTTGAAAAGTTTCATCAGATATCTTTGACCTAATTACTGACAAATTTATTACAAAATCAAACAAAGGTGAATGTGGCATGTATACTTTAAAGCTATCCATGACCCTTCCCAGATACAATCAACTTTTATCATATGACTGCAGATCAAGTCAGTCATTAAACAAGTATGACTTGGAAATATATATTTTGTTCAATATTCATATACAATGACAACTTTACATTTACTGCTCAGAACATTCAACAGATCAGACAGAATAGCTTCACTTAAGTGTAAAAAGTGGAGACATAGCTATATGGTATAGACAAGTACATATATAAGGATGTGGTTAAGAAATTCATTATGCAGTTAGATGGTACCAGGTTTGCTCTCAGTATATATGGCAGCTATTTTCTGTTATGCTGTTGCACTCATGATCACAAAATTGTGGTCTTGATTTCTGAACCAGTAGTGCATAGTATTCTCGAGCGAAGCACTTCATTTCACATTGCTCTGGTCCACTCTTATTTGTAAATGGGCAACCTTGCAATGGACTGTATATTTTTATACAAGGCTATATATAAAAACAAGTTAGCATTAAAGTGAAGGTTTATTCAGTACTATTTAGTGAAGTATATATTAAATAATTTTTACAAGGAAAAGGTTGATAGTGTCTGGTGATAGCAAGCAAGCAACAATTTCAAAGTTCTTGTTAACCTTTTCCTATTAAAAATATATATATCTTTTATCTGTTTCAGTAATCAGACTGCAGCCTTGCTGGGGCACCACATTGTGCTGGAGCACTGCCTTGAAAGAATGAAGTTCATTGACCAGTATATATATATATATATATATATATATATATACACACACACACACACACACAACAGGCTTCTGAACAGTTTTTGTCTCCCAAATTCCATTCATGCAAGACTATAGTAGAAAACACTTGACCATGATGCCATGTAGTGGGAATGAACTTGGCACCATAAGGTTGCAAAACGAACTTCTTAGCCACACAGACATACCTACACTCCCTCTATCTTTCTTTCTCTTCCTCACTGCCTCTCTCTGTATATATGAATGCATATCAAGAGAAAAAAGTACCTATCAACATCATACAAAATAACCACATTAAATAAAGTAAATGCCATTATCACCATCATCATTGTTGAACAGGTTTTTCTAAGGCAGTGTTTTATAGCTGATCTCCTAACTGCTCCTTTATAATCACCCACTAATCACCATATTATATTAGCAGTCCTTTAATCCAGCCTGTCACTTGTTAAAATCCTTTTAATCAAGCAATTAAAGCAATTGCTGGTGAGATTCAGCCAGTGAACCCACTTATATGTTCTCCTTAACAGCTCTAAATTAAAACAGCTTCATTTGTATAAGAAATGTATATTACAATATTTACATTATTTACATTTGACGGATATTTGTCCTAGTCTTGTTTGTTGTTAGCACAACATTTCTACAAACACAACTACCCCAAAAACATACTATCCACTCCAATTATGAAGAAAAGAGAGGATGAAACCAATAAACTCTCCACAGTCTGTCTACTCTATGTGAAAGGCCTCACCGAAAAGATACAAAAGATATGCAGTCCATATGACATCAGGACAGTATTTAAAAGCAATACAACACTTTGCAAATATCTCCTTCGAGTAAAACGACCAATAGAAGAGAATATGACCAAAGACTACACGTACTCCGTCCCATGCAGCTGTGGTAGGTTATCAAAGGTGAAACATGCTGCCCCCTCAAAATAAGGGTAGACGAACATTGCAAAGCTGTGACATGAGATATTGATAAATCAGGTATAGCTGATAATGAATGGAAAAATGGAGACCACCTTCCCCTGAGGGATGAAATTAAAATAATAGACAGAGAACACCACCGGAAAATATGAAAATTAAAAGAAGCAACACATATGCTAGGGCACAACAACCTTCTAAGCAGACCGAGTGCAGATATGAATAGCATATGGGAACCGGTATTAAGGAAGGATAGGAAAATATTAGATTTATAATCCCTAAAATTAACTCCATAATTGCCTACGGGCATGTGGCATAGTGATTTAGAGCACAGGCTACTAACCCCAAGATTCTTAGTTCGATAGTGACCTGAATAATAATAATAACATCAAAAAATACCTTAGGAATGAGAACCTAGATTTGAAATTTCCCCAAGACAGCTGATGAAGGCTGGAGGGTAATCAGCAGAAACGTCATGTTAACAACAAACAAGGTGAGGACAAATATCTGTCAAATGTAAATAATTCCTCATCTCTTAAATATAGAACTAAATGTATATTGAAAAGAGACATTACTTGATATTAATAAATGCAATCAATTCCTTCCCTATTGAAATACACTTTAAAATGATATGTTAGGTTCAAAATGAAAGTTGTTAGCAAAACATACATGAACAACAAACAACCTCACACATACAAACCAATGAGAGAGCTTCTCTCCATAGTCATTCAACTGCTAAAAATAGTAGGCAAATTTTTATAAAATCATACACTGCTACCTTTAAAAAGAAGCACAAGTCTCTAAAAAAATAAGGATGCTTATAGCATGAGCCCTTGGCCATAGGTCTACTCAATCAGGGCTGACCTTGGGCTCAACAACATGTGCGCATGCATACACACACATAACAAATATTTTTTTTAAATCATAAAATTTTTCAGCATATGATCTGAACAACAAAATGTTTCAGCATATTTTGAAAGATAGGGATATTTGAAGAAAGAGGCCTCAAAACCATTTGCAATCTATCCAAATCCTGTCCAAAAATAGTTTTGATTTTCTTCGGCCAGGTACATATATGAGAAATAGAGAGAAAGAAGCATCCTCACCTGGTGGCCCAGTGTATGGTCGAGTGTGTGAAGAATCTGCAGGGTTGGAATTAAAGGTGGTAGGAGGTGCTGCAGCAGCCGTAGCGATCTTCCGTGGGCTGCCACTCTGAACAGTTGAACAACTATCGTTTAGACTTGGAGCATCCTGAAGCATTTCATTCAAATCCTTCTCAAATGTGTCCTCCTCATTGTCCGGTGCACCATTAGAAACAGCACGTTGGGGGGTTTCAGCTGACATGGCTTCTAAAATAAAGAAAATCAAATTTGACACATTTTAAAACGTGTGTGTGTGTGTGTGTGTGTGTGTGTGTGTGTGTGTGTGTGTGTGCGCGTGCGCGCGTGCATATGTTATAAAAGCCACAACTATGTTCAAATCATTTTTATTTTATTTTTTATGGTTTTCCGTAAAAGTTACTTATTTTTCATAGTTTAAAATATTAATAGTCCTAACTCCATCAATACTTCTAAGTTCTTATAATCTTATCTGATAACATACACTATAATTGGTAGTCACTGAATATAATGTAAGAGAAACATGACAGTGTTTCGAATGCATTCTCTTGTTCTGTCTTTAAAAAAAATTACTGATTTGTAATATTTTAATTCATCACTGAAGTCTACTAAAAGCCAAACTTTAACATCATTGAATCTTTTACCAGGCATTTTAAAAAAAGACTTGTAACTAATATATGTGATACTACAAAAACAACTGAACAACTGATATCCCTTAACTTATTAGTTAATCAATCAACTAATGAGCCAATTTTAGGTGATTGCATTTGAAAACCAAAACAAGTAAAAATAATCAGTTAAAAATATAGATCTCTGTAGAACAAGATCTCAAAAGTTGAAAATAAACTGGAGTCTTATGAAATACCAACCAGGTGTGTGAGAAAAGTTTAACAAATAATTAATCACTCATTACAGAACAACATCATCAAAAATGTACTTGGGTAATTAACACTGTTGACATCTCATTCATGTGAATTAATATACAGAAAGGTGATGATACACTTCACACACAGAAGAGAGGTTCTATTTTTTAAAATGTTACAAATTTGGAATCACCTGATGAGACCAATATTCTTCCATTAATGTACAAATTAATATCACAGCTCAATAATTACATTGTTAATATTAGTCTGCTTAAAAGCAACAAACTCGCAGAATTATTAGCATGCCAAGCAAAATGCTTGGTGGCATTTTGTCTGTCTTCATGTTCTGAGTTCAAATTCCACTGAAGTCGATTTTGCCTGTTATCCTTTCAGCGTTGATAAAATAAGCACCAGTTGAAAACTGGGGTCAATCTAATTGACTGAAATTGCTGACTTTGTACCAAAATTTGTAATTAATATTAGTCTGCCAAAATTTTCTTTCAATTGCTTGTTGAAAAAATGTAATTCTTAACAGTTTTAAAAATCACAACAAAGAAAAATATCTAAAGCTGATTACATGTGTGTATGATTCTAGCCACAAGAGAAGTGTTTTCTTCATATAAAAAAATTAGTTAAGTCCATGTAGGGAATTACTGTAGTATTTTGATAGTTAACAAATAAAAATTAAGGATATGTAACAATAGTACATTAAGCTTTGATGAGATAATGAATAATATGAAACTTAAAACATCTACTATAGTTTTCAATGAGGTCAAGGCAATAATTAGAATGATAAAAGTGGATTTTAAAAAAAAATAAAATCATTAATATTTACTTCAGAGCATAGGGTAAAATAAGCTGTGGATAGGTTTGATTAAGACCCTTTTATGTTCTGAACTCAACTCCAAGCCGAATGGCTTTCATTAATGAAGACAAAATATAGTATGAGGTTTATACTGACATCAATATAACAGACAATCTGAATTTTCTAAATCTGAGGTTTTGTTCCTTATGCATGAAATTAATATTTACTAGTCAGAGTAGACATGGTTATGTGGTCAAGGAGTTTGTTTATCAATGACATGACAACTTGAGCAAGTGTCTAGTATAGTTCCACACCAACCAAACTCTCCTGAGTGGATGTGGTAGATGGAAACTCAATGAAGCCCGTCATATATGTGTGTGCCTGTGTCACCTTGTCATGACATTGTATGAGGGTTGTAAATAAGCATTACTGTTGCAGAAACAGTATAGTTTGCTTCCAACCTTCTATGGAAGCATGTCTGGCCATGGGGAAATATTACCTTGCTTAGAAACAGGGAAGAAATTGTAACAGGAAGGGCACCCAGCCATAGAAAATCTACCTTAGTGAATTCTGTCTAACCTATGAAAGCATGGAAAAGTAAATGCTATCATTATCATTGTTTAATGCCCTCCTTCCATGCTGGCATAGGTTGGACAGTTTGACAGGAGCTGGCTAAGCAGAAGCCTGCACCATACATCTGTTTGTTTTGGCATTGTTTTTTACAGCTGGATGCCCTTCCTAACACCAATCACCCTACAGAGTGGGCTGAGTGTTTTTTACATGGCATGAGCACAGATGGGGTTGGTTTTGACATGCTTTTTACAGCTGGATGCCTTTCCAAATGCCAACCATTTTGCAGTGTGGACTGAATATAAATTGAAACTAAGGTGGCAAGTTGGCAGAATCATTAATATGCCAGGCAAAATGCTTAGCAGTATTTCATTTGTTTTTAAGTCCTGAGTTCAAATGCTTCCAAGATCAACTTTGCCTTTCAGGGTTGATAAAATAAGTACCAGTTGAGTATTAAGTCAGTTGATACAATTGACTTAACCCTTCCTCTAAAATTGCTAGCCTTGTGCTAAAATTTAAAACCAATATAAATTTAAACTAGCATGTAAGTTAAATGAAGAATATATAGGCCCAACCTGGAAATACTGATACTAGCAATCAAAAATAAACCCTTATACAAAGTATGCAGTGGGACTTAATCTAATCTTATGTTTCCAGTATTCCATAGTGAATGCTTATTTTGTTGTTGATTATTTTAATAAAATTCATTAACTATTCTTATCACAGCAAATAATTGTATCATCAACAGCAGAAGCATTTTACATTCACTTTTCCATTTTTAAATGAGATGGGCCATTTTTCTGAAACTGTTTTATAATCAGAAACTCTTTCTGTTGCCAATCCATTTCATCACATCTTATGACACATGGGGAAGCGGTGTACTTGTTCTTAGTTTGGGACATATATGGTAAAATGCAAATAATTGTTTCTATAGCCTTTTTTTTTTCTATCATTATTAATAATACTGTTTAACTTCTATAAATAATTAAGCAATTGATCAAAACCAATAGATTACTGGGAGCAATAAGAAAAGCTAACTATTTACCAAAAATGTTAAAGAATATTTTTTTAAACCAGCTTTCAAGCAAACAGTCAGCAAAAAAATTGTCAAATTATTTCACTTTAATTAACCTCCCTAGAGTAACTAAGAGATTTTTAATGTCACAAGTAGATCTACAACAGTCTCAATTTCTGACCAGCAACATTTAAACAGTGAAAAAATTAATATTCAAATATGTGCTTTCTCTCGGATAGATTTCAGCTTTAAGCAAAGCAATGCAACAAACAGCAAATAAATAAAATAGATAGCTCAATAAAAATAATACAGTATTATTTATTCATTCTTCTTGTTGAGCCTCAGGTCAACAGCAATCATAAAATAGTAGCTCAAAACAATCGGATGTTCACTGTTCTTTGTTCTTCATTGTTTCAGATTTAGTATTTAGTATTACGCATTCCAGAAATAACATACAAAGTAGTTCGTAATTTCTACATACACTAAAGGATACAAGAAACTGAAGTACTTTTTAGAATGAAAGGATCAAAAATTCTTCAAATTGTCTCTTTTTATGATGTCTATGCAGTCTAAAATGAAAAGCCAGGTCAAAAAATATGATACTAGAGTTTGAATTATGTTGATTACATCACTTTATAAATGCAAGTGAACAGTTACTTATTCCTGCACTAATATTTTTTAATGGAAGGCGAGCTGGCAGAGACGTTAGCATGCCGGGCGAAATGTGTAGCCATATTTCATCTGCTGTTACATTCTGAGTTCAAATTCCGCTGAGGTCGACTTTGCCTTTCATCCTTTCAGGGTCGATAAATTAAGTACCAGTTACACACTGGGGTCAATGTAATTGACTTAATCCATTTGTCTGTCCTTGTTTGTCCTCTCTGTGTTTAGCCCCTTGTGGGTAATAAAGAAATAGGTATTTCATCTGTCGTTACATTGAGTTCAAATTCTACTGAGGTCAACTTTGCCTTTCATCCTTTCAGGTTCGATAAATTAAGTACCAGTTGCATACTGGAGTCGATCTAATCAACTGGCCCCCTCCCCACAAAATTTTGAGCCTTGTGCTTAGAGTAGAAAAGAAAATTTTTTAATGGCATACATTTGTATGAAATTAATTTCAAGTCCTAATATACATTATGAATTTTTTTAATGCAAACATATTGTATTTTTAGATAGGAGGATTTAATAGAAAAATAGGAGTGTAGATTACAATGATTCAAAAACAAGTTAAAAGGGAGAATGAAATTGTTTCTAACATAGGCACAAGGCCAGCAATTTTGAGGGGAGGAGGTCATCATCTCCAGTATTTGACTGGTACTTTATTTCATCAATCTTAGAGAACAGAAGGCAAAGCTGACCTCAATAGAATTTGAACTCAAAACAATGAGCTAGAAAAAATACTAAAGCTGCCAGCTAATAATTGTATTTTTTCTTTTACAAGCCAGCAAAATTACTGAAATTATAAAGGACTCGAATACAAACCACTGGTCTTTGTTTCAAACTTTGCTACACTAAGTAGATTGTGTTATACAGCTAAAGATGGCATATGACAACTTCCTAAGTCAGTCTAGCTGAAAATAGGCACCTCACCGATTTACTGATTAATGGTAGAGAATATTTCATACAGTAATATCTATATTGGCAAAAGTCATCTCCACAAGTTAGCTTGAATTAATGCATGTCAAGTAGTTTTTTAAAAATAATTAGACACACATGAAATTGTATTTTTTTTCTCATTGTACTTGGAAATTAGGTCTGTAAACCCAGCTAAAACCAGACCAATTTGCTTTATAAAGAATGAAAGAAACAACAAATAAAACAAACTACATGCTAGAAATAACCACATGCTGAACCAATTTAGCAGTTTTCATCTATTTATATCGTTAGAAACTAGGGTTTTTTCAGAACAGCCTAGAAAAACAATCACCAACTGGAAGACAGATATACTTGCACAGTATATATAGATAACCTGCAGAAGACTACAAAAATTGATCTATCCACTCTGTCTGTCTCTCTAACTCTATCTCTTTCTCTCTTTCACACACACACACACACACACACACACACACACACACACAAAAGTAATCTATACAGACCATTAAAGAAGAATATTTCATTTGCTTCAGCAAAAATTGTAACAAGGAGTTATATTGTTTATTGGCCTTATTCATCAAAACATTTAAATAATTTCGAGAATTTTTTTTCAAAAAAGTAACCAACTGCTCCTTCACAAAAGTCAAAACCATTACCCTATTCAAAGCAAAGAAACTGTTGGTATGTTTGAGAAATTCTCAAAGGAACAAAACAGCTTTTCTTCCAGGATGCTGTAAACCATACTTCATGGGTTACCTGAAGCCTCTCCTTTTATCAACAAGTAATGAGCTAAGAACATTAATAAGATAAAAATGAATACTTAGATAGCCTAAAGGAAAATTATTGAGTGCTATATAGTCTGTTGGTGCTGCCAACCAAAAAAAAAAAAAAAATGTAATACTTAGTAACTACTCTACATTGTTTTTCTAGCTTTTGTTTAAATATTTTTATGTCAAAAATGGAAAAAAGAAATGGAAGAGATATACACTCCACAAAATACAATGAAAGCTACTTGTTTAGGAGAGCAGTAATCATCATCAATTAACATTTACATTCTCCTGCTTTCATAGATCAGATAAAATTTGTTCAGATAGGTTTTCTGTATCCTTACCACCAATCAATATCCTATTTCCAATCAAGGCAATAGTCCCCTTTGGTCACATATGTTTTTCATGGAAGACTAGCAATGAACGACATCATTTGGATGATGGTGATACTCATTTTTCAATCATTGCATTATGTCAAGACAAGGGTACATGCAAACACACACACACACACCCTTCATCTTTTACTTGCTTCAGTGACAGGACTGCGACCTTGCTGGAACAATCGACACCTGTACTTATTTTCTTAAAGTCTGATACTTATGCTATCATTCTCTTTTGCTGAACCATTACATTACCAGGATACCAAATTCACTCAAGAAGCATTGGTAATTCTGAAGCTATAGTAGAAGACACTTGCCCAAGGTGTCACATAGTGGGACTGAGCCTGAAACTAAATGGTTAAGATGCAAGCTTTTTGACCACACAGCTAAATCTGCACTTATAACTCTAAATAAAAAACTGATACAGTGTAGAGGAGACACTTTACACCTACAGACAGCATCTCTTGTACAGGTATCATGATAAAATGCACCTAGTCTATGCGGTAAAATAGTTGACTATGGGAAAAGCATCCAGAAGTAAATCCATGTTAAAAATCAAAGCCTGTCGTACACGATGAAGACTGACAGAACTAACCAACCCATACCAGCATGAAAAAGACATATGTCAAAAAAAACAGAAAAGAGGATTACCATTAGAGATACAGGGCTGAGTAAATTTGTAAGTAATTCACAATGGCAACAGTCAAGACACACACCCAGTTCTCCTGTCTAGGAAATGCAGAGGTAATTCTCATTGTCGTAAGCAGTAACAACAAATGTAATTGATGGATGATACACTAGATGACAACTTTTAATTTAAATCCTACCATAGCTTGAATAGATAGGGTTCTACATGGTTAATTTACCATAGTGTACTATGAGGAGGGCTTCAGTAAAAACTAATATTTCATCATGCATATTTTACCTTTAAAAGTAGTAACACAAACAGTAGCAAACATGACTAGATTAATTAGAGCATCTAGCCTCAGAGTACAAATCATGTCTGAACTAATTTATTCACCTTTCATACAGCAGTAATAACAGAAGTATCAGCAAGCTATTGCAGTCATAACAATCAATTACAAACAAAACCAACCTTGCATTTTGATGTAAGAGAAATCTTGTTATTTATTGTTACCTACATCCTGAAATGTCATCCTAATCTGAAACTGTTTCTAAATTTAAATAGCTGACAATTGGATCATTTTTGCTTGTTTTAATTTTAAAAGCAGTATGTAATCATCTGAGACACTGTCCCTATTCTCTCATATACTCACCTTCTTGTACCTTGAGAGCCTGTCCTAACAACTCATCACCACCATCTTTATCTCTTTTTCAGCTACTCCCACTTACCCTTATATAATCTGGTGTGACCATGCACCTCCTCTGTAGCAAAGCACTTGTGCTTGGCACTCTCAACACAAGAATAAAGCCACCTCTTTCAATAATACACCCACACTCAGTTAAGGCCTTTTTGCATTGTCTTGCAAGTTATTTGGCAACCTTACTAGGGTTGGTGTACCAAAAGACACCCAGTACACTCTGTAAAGTAGTTTGAGTTAGAGAGGGCATCCAGCCATAGAAATCATACCAAAGCAAACAATGAAATTTGATGCAGTCCTTCAGCTCACCAGATCCTGTCAAACCATCTAACCTATTGCTAGTATTAAAGATAAATGTTAAATGATGATGATGATGAAATGTAATCATCCATCTATACATCTAGAAAATATCTTAAGAATTAGCTTGGGAAATTTCACCAACAGAATGGAGAGAATTATTATGCTTAACTAATCTACTGAATGAGTCTTAAATGTGTCAATAACATACATTTGTCTTTCTATTTTGTCTCATACACCCAGCTACAACCCTCAAAAAAATGTCTATTTATATTTTCTGTTAATTCATGTTGCCTTTAAAACTATCCAAAAGATGCAAAGTACACAATTTAGATACATCTGGTAATAATTTTCATGAATTAACTAACCCTTCATTCTTCATATACAACTTACATCTTGGTAAACAGCAGACCAAACACACCCATTCACTATTTTCAGTTACAAGAGCACTACACTGTTGATTTTTGTAATATATCTATTAGAACCAAATTCAATAACAACAATGGGTCCATAAAAAATGTACCCATTTTACAACCCAATAATATGAAACTTGTCAATTTTCAGTAACATACAGCATAACCCACCAGAGCAGTATTTACTTAATGCTAATTTGCCTACCTATCTATAAATATATTGTATCTATAGATGAATAAAGTTATATAGCTGGAAAACAGCATAGACAGAAGACTGAAGACCTGAATGAAGACTACATAAGCAAATGAGACCTCTTCTATCTTCATGTATAGGCTAGAGAATATGGTTACTGTTACAGTATGATTAGATATACAATTGAGTTCTATAAGACTCAACACTTCTTTTATCCACACTAACAGAAACAAATGTGCTGTAATTTTATTGAGCTATGTATAGGGCCACTGAGAACAAAGATTCTAAAACACAAATAAAACAATAATTTTATGGTATACAAGCCACCAATAGGCTAGTGACTCAGCTATCTGCAATTAATATATGCCATATAGATAACACATACCTTCCCTATTCAATTACATATTCAACTGATTTCATTCTGAAATGTCAATGAAATTTAGACAAAAAAATCTTAGTCCTGAACATTTTTATGTTAGCCTCAAGAATTTATATGAACAGGATATTTGGCAAACTTCCATTCTTTGTTTCTTTGTTAAATATACTGGATGACTAACTCTTTGTGCTGCTTTGAAGTATAATACCTTATTATCCCACCTTTCCAATTAAAGTGTTTGCTTCCTTTAGCTTCGTCTTCAGTTCCACCACCTTGCTACTTGAAAGACCTCAGCTTCATCCACAAGATTAATCCGTGGCTATCACTGCTTTCAGTTTCATCTCACATGTTGATCAAATCTGCACATTTTATCATCATTTGAAGGAGCTTGACATTCCAACAGCCTATAGTGATTATAAACAACTGGCAACTCAATACAATATCAAAAAGAGTGAAATAATATGAGAAGCAGATGATGTGTCACTGAAACTGCTGTCTGGCAAAGATAGACTATTTTAGCACTCTCACTAAAATCTACAACAGTAAGGAGGATTATACATTTCAAATAAAATATAGTATTCAACAGGGTTGTGCACTTTCATCAACTTTATTTAACTAACTGTTTAACTGGGTGATATCCACTGTTCTTCTTTGGTACAACAAGATTCAAGCTATCTCTATATATATAAAGCTGATGTTGTCCGTGTAAGGCAGGTTTGGTAGCCTTCAAATAACACTATCTCCTCCAAGACCCTGTGGTGCAAGTTGACCAAAATTGAGAGTATGATAAAAGAAGGCTTGCTCTTCCTTCCGTAGAAGAAAAAATTCAAATCAGACCAGGTTAACACCAAAAATTATTTACATCAAAAAGGTGCTTTCTTTCTATGAAAATCCCTATTTTTTGAATGCTGTGTCACCATTTTTTGGTGTATTTCAACCAGAAAAATGTTCACTTAAAGAGAATAACAAGCTACATAATGCAAAATTTTTACTTTTCAAAAATTCCAATTCTAAAGGGTCAAAACAAACCCAAGCAATGCCGGGCGATACTGCTAGTGATAAATAAATTTTTAAAATTTTGTCTGTACTTAATAACATTTCCCTTCTGAGCTCATCTAATATTGACCTGAAAATCATGATGGAAGACTTCTTGAAAGCTTTGAGCTAAGTCGGTTGAAAGTTAAATGCAGTCAACATCTACATCTTATGAGCTGACTTTAGAGGTGACCAAAGTTAACAACATTCAAAGCAAATGGAGGAGTTTGTTTACTTTGGCTCTTTCTTCCTCCAACAACAGGTTACTTCAAGAAACAATTGAGAAGCACATTATAGTAGCTTGAACTACCATCATAAGATTGGAATTTGTCCTTTGATCCTATAGGGAAATTAAGCTCTGCACAAAGATCCCTATATTCCATTCATTGTAACTGTAAAATGTGGTTCTAATCAAGGAACTTCATCATCTGAAAGTATTTGACAACTGGTGTCTGAGAAAACTATGATACTGTCTTATTGACAAAATGAATCAGATAATCCTTAAATCAAGTTTAACCTAACCAGAAACAGAGATGGTTCAACTGGATAGGACAGCTTTGTCTACAAAATGAATGATGACATAGTAAATAAATCCCTGTTAACCACAATTCCACTGTGGTGTGGAAGGAAACACATTTCTTTCCAGACTGCCTTCTTAACTGTGCATATTTTGTGCTTTCACTGAACAAGTAGCCAGCACAGATCAAATTACCTCATTGGTTTTACAGTGCATACTGTAAATTCCAAGATGTCCTATTAAAACAGAATAAGAGATAGATGTTAAAGCTAAAAAATGACCTACATCATGAAAACACATGCTTGCATACATATAAACTCACATTCATGCAAATATATGTTACGTACATAGCTATTGTATATCTTTCCCATCTGGCTACACTTCAGAAGAGTATTGATCTTGGCTACAACACTTGCAACACGTTACAGATCAAAGAATAAGGTTTGTACTATCAATAGGAATTATCACTCACAGAACATCAATAACTACCATGTGGTAACAAACAGTTTACTGTACACATGAAATGCATCCAAAGAAGGAATAGCAGTCAATCTCCTATCAGATTCTAAACCAATGTTACACAAAAATTTTATATTACATTTTAACTACAGAAAATTTGATAACAATAACCTTATAAAAATGTGTTATAATACTGACAGACATTAAATCACCCACAAAGACAAGATATTCTAAAAACCTTGAATCTTATTTGAACTCCAGAATATTAACCAAGAAAAATTCTAAAATGTTATTGCTATGTTTATTCAAAATGGTTAACTCTCAGCAGATAACAATATTGACTCAGACAGGAAAATTGAAATATATTTTATCAGAGTTCCATTAGAAACTGAAAGCTCTGTGAAATAAATATATTGCTGATGAAAAACAGAAGTGTGTATACTTTTGACTATCTCTACACAAAAATATATACACTGACATTTATGCATAACCGGACAGAAAGTAGCATAAAAGTTGCAACACAGTTTTTATCTTATTCGTCAAGCCATAATAGATGAAAAGCCAATCCAAAAGGATTGTGAAACATATGATTTAGCAAATCAATAAAAAAAAATATAAAAATAATAGCAACCAAGCTAAAATATAAACATTTTAACAATAACAATGTATCTTAGCAATTTTATAAAGAAACTCACATTTTGTCTGTTGCTAGTAAAATGTTGATATTTCTATACTAAAAGGAGATATATACATTACAGACAAGAAGTATAATAGTGTTATTTTGTTTTATGTAAGAGAGTCAATAGAGGATGGACAGTGTTGGGGATTCTTGCAAGCCCTACCAAGACGGTGCCAGTAAAGGTTAAGCACGAATATTGCAGATCAATGTTTGCAGAAAAAGTATGAAATTTCAGTGGAAGTGCTGCAAATAGAACCATCTTGATTGTTAAGTAGAGACAGGATAATTCCAAACTGTTGATAGAGACTATCTTGGCAAAGAATTGAAAGGCGCTGCAGCAACTTGGTAGTTGGGAAAAATTGCAGGCTATGACCAAGGGAACCTTTGCCTTTCTGATGGCAACCTTGCAGTTAGTGTGGTGAAGGACTTCTTCAGGTGTTGTATGCTTATATGGTGTTCTATGCTTATACTATTGCAGTAGTATGAGAATAGAACACTGCATAACTGCATAAACCACATGAGATTTATGGGCTTTGAATATGAAGATACCTGTCTAGAAAGATGGTTTCAACCACTCAGCTGTCTCATGTGGATCAGTGTAACTGGCAAAAATTGTAGAGTCCAGCTTGGATTTGAAGATGAGGAGCAGATCAAGATCACTTGGTGTGTGAGTTTTATCAGGGAATGGGTAGAATGGAGATTAATAATATTTGACAGGTGAGTGTGACAAATAATTTGGCTTCTGCACCTGCAATGTCAATGTAGAAGTTCAAGAGCCAGGAGGCTGATAAAGTTGAGTGGTAGGAAGAATATATTTTACATGTGTACAGACAGCACATTTGGGGGTGGGGCAAAGTTGAAATATAAAATGTAGCCAAGATTAAGGATAGAAAGTGTGTCTGTAAAATAGGAGCTGAAAAATCAATTGGAGTAAGTATAATTTAAGAGTGTCATCAGTTCATGATAACTGGAGAATGAAAATACATTGAGATAGCAATCAGTAGACAGCAGATATACACAGGATAGAGGACTATGTATAGAGGATACAAACTGGGTGAAGAAGTGTTCTAAGTTGATTTGGAGGTGGGGTAGGTTAATGGTTTGGTCTAAAGACAGAGGCTGTATTCACAGTTATCGCAGACACTATGGGAGCAGTGAAATCAACACAGTTCATGAACTTCTTGAACAGCTACAAGTTGATGGCTACAGGAAAACACTGGCATGGAGAGAATACCAGAGGGATGACATTCTGGGGAGGGAGTACTGTGGAAAATGGTTAATGTGGGGTCTGAAGAGAAGATAAGTGGATCATGAAGGCCTGAGTGGAAATCGAATAAGATTAACTATGTCTGAGGAACAAAAGTCATTAAGTTGTAAAAAAAAGCATTGTAACATTGTCAGGAGACTGCTGACTGTGAACCAAAGTTTGGCAAATGCCAGTTACTTAGGTGGCCTTTTTTTTTTTCATCTTTTTCTTGAGTATTGTCTAGGTTGTCTGTATATGGAAATTTAGCACGGTCTGTACTAGATAAGGCAGTAGTACTCTGTTCTGAGTTTAATGCAGGATTAGTAATCGCAGGAAGCTGAACTATTTTCTAGTTCTGAAAAGAAGGACCAGTCTTTATGATGTACCCTTTTGACAGGTAGAGGATGCATCTAGGAGACCACTTGACCCACTACATGCAGTAAGACCACATGAGATAATGTAGCATCTGGGAGAGGATGACTTGGAACTAAATGATAATAGTGTAAAAAGCAATTGAAAGCAGGCAAGATATGAGAGAGAGAAGAGGAGCCAGAGACAGACAGACAAAGACTATAAAAAAAATATGTTACTACTAAACAATTAGGTCAGGCCTGAGAATGTTAGACTTCACCATTAGCATGATGCAAAAAAAGATTCAACCAATCATTGCATGGAACAACACGTGAAAAAAAATTGAACACAACATAGTCCTCCAGGTTAAATTGATATCATCTTCATCAAGAGGAGTCTTCAATTGAAAAATAGATAAACATTTTTAGTGTTATACCATACTGCAGTATATATCTAAAGATTTTTAGTCAACACTGTATTCATAGACAAATGCAGATGTAAATATCATGTCTTTTTTATGTTCAATATCTTCATGGACAAAACACAAGAGGTCAACTAAATTAGTTTCAGTTTGTGTTAGTATTTCATCAGCCACTGTGTACTATCTTTAACTATCCACAGAGATATATAGATCCAATATTACTTATGCTCATAAATCCAATATTACTAAGGGCTTTAAGTAAACTAGGCAGACTAATTTGCATATATAATAGCAGCCAGAATGCTTTGTACATTTCTTGAGCTTTCTTGGCAGCAACACCCTACAGAGCAATGTCTGAATGGCAGTCTTCCTACCACTACCTTGATAATCAGAGAAAGCATTATTATACAGGACACTGCTGGAGAAGCAAGGATAAAACATCCAGCAATTGCCTTCTCTAGAAACCCACACATGAACATACAGGTATTGGTAGACCAAGAAGAGCATATATCAATCAACATGTGGTAGACACTAGATATCAAGCTGAGGATATGAAGACTGCTATGAAAAATTAGGACATTTGGCATGGAAGAGTTGCATTAGTCTGGGCAAGTCGCCCAACTAGATAGATAGAAAGGTAGCCAGTTCATTTAGTAAATTACTAGTGCATTAATAGTGCTTTGTTTCATATATATATCTACAGGCTTTTAGTCAACACTGAATGTATAGACAATTCATTAATCAAACCTGCTGCCAAGAATGTATTGTATGTATATACAAGGTAATCTATCCACTTTACTTTAGGCACTTACTAATAGTGGGTTTAAAAGCATGGTTTCCATAGACACTTAAAAAAAAAAAGGCACTATGTTGCTGATGAAATCCCATCACACTGAAAGTAGTCAAGCTGATCCCTTTTTTCCCCCCAGAGATATTGCATGGCCAACTAAAGCCTTGTGAGTGGATTTGGCAGACAGAAACAGGAAGAAGCTCATCATATATATATATATATGTATGTATATACATGTATGCCTGTGTCTGTCCCCCACCACTGCTTGACAGCCGGTGTGTTTACATCCCCATAACTTAGTCATTCATCAAAAGAGACTGATAAAATAAGTACAAGCAAAAAAAAAAAAAAGTATACTGGGGTTGATACATTCAACTAAAATTCTTCAAGACAATACCCCAGCATGGCTGCAGTCTAGTAACTGAAACAATTAAAAGATAAATGATATAAAGATAAGGTATTTACATGTCTATACATGTAGTGTTGACTACAAAAATTTATAGATACTTTCCATTGTACAGTATAACTCTGAGAAAAAAAAGTGTTAGTCTGTGTTCTATATCTGGCCAAATAGATAAGAAGCTTGTTTTGCAATCTTGACATCTTGAGCAATTGTCTTTTGCCACAGCCTGGGGTCAACCCAGGCTTTGTGAGTAAAACTGATAAAATAAAAACTGTAGAAGCCATCAAATGGATTATACCAGTAAATCAAAGGATCAAACAAGTCAAACACTGTATCATGGGTATTCTGCCAGAGGATTAAGATAAAAATACAAGTGTAGAACTCCACTATTTATGCTAGAGCAGTTCTTCTCAATATAAGCAGTTATTGCTTCCTGAGGGATGGGAGGGGCAGCAGAAAATTTTATATGAATACTAGGGACAAAAAGGGCAGCAGCAAGAGAAGATAGAGTTATCTGTACAGTTTTTTCTTTAAATATCAACTTTAAATGTGATTTAGTAAAGAAAAAAAAAACATATGCTAATAGAAAGTTGGTGCTGTGGTGAGTAATCACTTGTATTAAACTAGTACACAGAACTAAATTACTCTAGTCTGATATTACAAGTATTTACATTAAAAAAGGGAGCAGGCATTGAATTGTAGCAAAGGAACATTGGAAAGAATGTTAAAAAAAAAAAAAAAGGTTGGGGTAGTAGTTACAAAAATCCCAGAAGCACTGGCACAGTACAATGAATGGGTAGGTTCGTTAAGGAAAGAACTGGAGGATTCATTATCAGAACAAACAACAATGAATTTACTTTGCTGGTAAATTCAATAACACTCAGGAGTTTCCAAGAGTAGCTGTAAAATATATCTCATATCTGGCTACCCTCACAGAAGTAAATCCCTGAGTTCTAAAGTAGAAATTGCATCTAGTGTCAGTGGCAAGTAGAGTAATATGCATTGTTTGAAAACAGAATGCAATGCAAGAATGAATCTATATTTACCTGGTCAACAACAGTGCATTAACTGCTTAGACAATATATTAAGGTTTTATTTCTCATAATATTTCCACTAGTGAAAGAGACAATTCAACAACTAACCAATCAGATTGTACATGAAAAGTACTGTGTAAGAAATTATCAAGTGTTTAATAGCTGTGTTACTGAAAGTGAGAAGAGAAAAATCATGGAAATTTCTATAAGGTGTCTCTTTCCAAGACAATACTTATATCTTTCTATTACAACCTAAAATACATTTCAATGGAAAGAAGTTATCATACAAGAGAAGAATCCAACTGAAGTGGTTGGTGTTATCTATATCCTATCCAACAGCATACACAATATGTACCAAGCTATTAACTAAAACAGGTAAAGTAAGAATTAATGTGATTTCTTCTACTGTAAATCTAATTATATGATGGGGATTTCTAACTAATGTGCAAAATACATGCTATTGAGCATTTCATAAAATTGTATCTGTGCAAAAGAGGGAGAGAAAGAGAGAGGCCACATGTAAAAACCTGTTTGATAGTTAGTTACCATAGCAATAAATCACGCTTTCCTGATTTAAAAGTGCAATTTTTTATCTCATTACAATGACAATGGAAACAAACTTCTCAATACACAATGAAAGACTCAACATCAACAGTAGACACCTTTATATTTTGACATTTTCCCTTAGTTTTAATAGAGGCATTTAATATATTTCATACAATTCTAATTTTGTTTGTTTGTTAATGGATTACTCAGAGAAAGGGTTGCAGCTCTAGTGACCTTTATAGGCCCTTTTAGACTGATATGATTGATGTAGTTGGCATTCTGTTTAAATATCTCTAGATTGATATCTGTATTTAATGCAGAACTAGACAGGTAAAGCAGAAAATTGGCAAGATGAAGAGGAGGAGAAATGCAACTAGCTAGTTCAGAGTAGCAGTGGCTATTGTAGTAACAACAGAAGAGGGAGATAGAGAGAAGGTACAGTGCTTCTGTGAATTAGAGGTTGAAGTTTGTCGGTGAATGAATTTTGCCAGAGAATCAGATACTCAGACTCCTGTCTGGCTGGTTAGGAAGGCATGTGCTGCATTATCAGTACTAATGTAATAGCAAAATTAGTGTAGACAGCGGACCTGTGACTTCCAAATGTATGTATTATAAATGGCTTAGACATACTAAGAAAGAAAGCCTAAAAACGAAGATCTAGCATGTAAAAGAAAGCCACCTGTCACACCTCTAGCCCAACTAAATGAAGAATTGGAAAGAGATGCTGGTGAGAAAAGACTCATATTCTTCTTGAGAAAAGAGAATTCTGAAGGTGAGTTGCCAGCACAAAGATAATGTAACTGTTGCAATTTTGTAAGGGAAAAAACAACAAAAGAAAAAAAAAGACAGCAACTGATCAAAGCTGAAATATTTTGTGTTCAGAAGCCTAATCTTTGGGTAACAGATTTGGCAATCTATATATTTGAGATTGGTATGAGAAATCTTTAAAGATTGGGAAGAGTAACATTTGTAGAGATAAGGATTTTAAATGGCTAATAAAATAAGTTAGCATGAAAACAGGACAGTTTAGGCCTCTGGTGAGGCCTTTCTCCAAGGAAATGGAATAAAGATCCTGCTCAAAACATCAGTTCTCACCACATAGCATGGTACACAAAGTAAAACAACTTACTCATCTCTGACAAACACCCAAATCTAAGATCGATAAACAATAAATATTCTTTGAGTATGATATAATAGACCTGTTTCATTTGTAGTTCAACATAAAATGTTTGATTACCTATAAAATGTGCTTATAGTCTGTACTATCAAAACTATCTAGAGCTATTTAACATGTATATCATTTTGCTGTTTATCGTTTACTTTTATCAAAGCCTTGCTCTTAGCAAAAAACAAATTTCTGAGTGGAATTCTTAAACATAAAATTCAAAACTACCTCTTATAAAGAAATACAATGAAATACGATTTAAATTTTGTTTCTTAATTCAAAAAATAGCTCCAACAAAGTCAGGGTCAGCAACAATTAAAAACACTATAAATAAATGTACCAATTATGACTCCTTGTGATATGTTTCTTTACAGAGAAATATAAAAAAGTAGCAAATAATGCTAAGCTACCTACTTATTGTCTTTCCACACATCCCCTACCATTATGAAAATGGGAAATGCTTATACTAAGTTCTAAGTCTTAGAGTGACGACATAATGGTCAGTGCTATGATGTTTATAATAGGCTGTCCCAATGTCATATATTTATTCAATAACACTGAAGTAAACAACAATACAATGGTTTATTCATAGTGCACTAAGCAAGGTAGAGAATGTAATAAATGATGCTCTACCTTACAGCCCTTGGTATTATTTGGTCAAATATTACTAGTAGAGTACTGAAATCAAATACCAGTTATTTGGTATCCTGACTTATAAGTTGTCATGAAACTAACTTAATCCCTTTGATAGCAAAGGGACCTGAGATCACCCTTGGTTCCATGATACAAACTTCACAAACTTCTTGTTTAAAGTGATCTAAATTAAAACCTTCCTTCAGAATTTTATGTTAAATCTTTTAAGTTCCAAACACTAACTTAATCATGATAAAATTAATTTACTAAATTCTTCGTTATTTTCAAAATTAATTAAAACAAAGTTTAATAGAAATATGGTAACAATAGGGTTAAAGTTATCATTATGACAAGCAAATCTAGCTGGATCTTTCCAACACGAAAGTTTAAATGCAAAAATTAAAATCTATAAACTGAAAAAAAAATAATAAAATTATTCCATTTGAAAACAACACATTATTTATCTAACTCATTGATAAAATTTTAAAGGGTAATTCAAATGTTAACCTAACCTAAATGCAAAGATAGTGTCATCAAAACAGGTTACCTGCCAGTTACAGATACTGCAAAATTTAATTCTGTTGATAATGAATCTACACAGAATATGATGTAAATGCTATTCTACTTTTTATATAGACTGCAGGATTAAAAGGAAAATTTAGTTTCTTCTCAAAATATTTCATCTGGAGTTTATTGATATTTTTATCATGCATCAGTAAAGAAAAGAAACTTAGTTTGAATTTGAAATATAAGCAATACCTTTTTCCTTTAATAAACATTCAACTTTAGCTTCACTGCAAAAATTAAATAAAGTGCTTACATCCCAGCTTTTATCTTTCTATAGCGAGAGAAAACGGGATCAATCTTAGTTTCTAATCTTATTAGATCTTCTTCAGAGAAAGAATACCCATTTTCTGTTTACAGAGAAATTAATAGCTTGTAGCTGTATATAAATTAGGATACATCTAAACTGGCCAATCTAATTTGTATAACAGTACCTGCACTAATATCATGGATTAATTCATTCATAGTGCACCACACAGTCTTTTGGGATAATTTGAAATGTAAGATGTGTGCTTTCTTTTTTAATTAACATAATTTTAACAAATTTAGAGATAAAACTTGTAATGTAACTCATTTAAACTTGGGCTAAAACCATATCATTAATTAATAAAAAGATACACCTCATTTGAAATTGCCCCCAAACTTCTATCTGGTTCACTAGTGCACTATGAACGAATAAAATGACCCTTGTTGTCAGCCATATGCAAATTATAGTAACTAACTTAACTGGATCTAGTTTGCATAGACTACAAATAACAGCATGCTACTCAATACCCATGAATAGAAGATGTGTGTGCTTTCTCTGATGAAGATCTAAGAAGACTAGAAGCTAATCAAATTGATTTCACTTTTCCTTCATCAAGGCTAACTCTATATGTTTATTAAGAATTATTTTAAATTATCTTTTAAAAAAATATGTGTAGTGCACTGTGAATACCCTTATTTTTTCATTAAAATTGTTTTTACCGATCTCAATGTTAAGGAAACTATCATAAAAAAAAACTTTTCATGTCTCTACCTACACCTCTTATTAGTTTACACAACTCTGGCTTTATTTCTATAGATCTACATTGATTAGGAGACAACATCCCTCTGCGTAGGTAGTTGGATACATTTTCATGTACCACCTCCCTCTTCACAAACAATCATGGCTTTAAAATCAAGATAGAGTAACCCTAACCCTGATAATCATCAATACCTTGTCCAATAACCCCTATAAAAGGCACTAAGCACTTCCTCTTCTTCCTCAATCCAACGGAATTAAATGTAATTCACACAATTGTTGAAACTAGAAGCAAAGAGCATTTATAAACATTTGTCATGTAAATGAATTTTTATAGGAAATTTTATAGGAAACATTTATTGATTAGTGATATTGCTCTGGAGTTAAACAACTTCACTTGCAACAAACTACACTATATACGTTTAAGCCTAGTAAATCAACCAGCAAATATTCTGTTGATGTTAATGCAACAGTCAAAGTTCATTAGAATTATACTTATTCAGAGAAACACTAATATATAAAAATACATGTACTTTTTCTATTCTCTTGCCTATATACTGCATACTTTATCTACATATAATATGTAATGTTTTGCTTTCTATATCTAATTTCAGCTGAAACTGCAAACAGCACATTCTAATACAGCGTGGCATTTTTTTTATGTGTTAACTCAGCAAATAAATGTTGGCTGTTTTGTTTGATAGCAATAAGAAATGAAATTAAGTAAAAATAATGAGTAATGACAGTAATTATAAAAAAAAAATTATAATGTCAGCAGTTCATATTCTCAGTAGAGCAAAATTTTAATATACCAGAACAGAGAAACAGAAAATCTTCAGCAGAATATTCAGAAATATTCAGTGAAACTAGAAAACATTGCTGACCTAAGCAGTCATATCACTAGTATTAAAATAGAGGAAAAAAAAGTTAAACAGAGTGGGTGGAAAAGGAAAGAAGGAAAGTGCAACTTTGGTATAAAAGTTTGAAATAGTAAGAGGATGAGAGAAAAAGCGTAAGAGAGAGGGCGGAGAAGAGAAAGACTGAACAAACACATATAAAATATCAACATGAAGTGTTAACACTATATTAAAGAAAATATTCCTGAATAAACTGAAAGTTTTAAAACGTCATCCCAACAGAGAAACTAGTGGACTCAGCAGAATTGTGAAACAAGAAAATCAAAAGTAAGACAGAAAGTTCCTCTAATTTACAGAAAAGATACTACATTATAGATTGTTTAAAATTTGTTGCCATATTTCTGTTGGAATATACTGTCCTTGAATCAGTTCATTTTGAAAAACAAGTTTTGCCATTATTAAGTTGGTGTTTCAGGCAGTGAGCTGGTAGGAGCATTAGCACACTGGACAAAATGCTTAATGGCATTTCTTCCAGCTTTCCATTCTGAGTTCAAATTCTACTGAGGTCAACTTTGCCTTTCATCCTTTTGGGGTCAATAAAATAAGTACTAGTTGAACACTGGGGTCAATGTAATTGACTTACCCCACCAAAAAAAAAAAAAAAAAGAAAACTCAAGCCTTGTGCCTGTAGTAGAAAGGATTATTGAGTTGGTATTAGGAAAATAAAGTGACATTTTGAGGGAAGATTTTAATTTAGATCCCTTGAAAACAGAAAGTTTAAATCACAGAACCAGGTTCAGTCTCAGATAGGTCAGCATCAGAAGGGTGGTGATTCCTATTTTAAGAAATAGGATCTAAAGAGTATAGTTTTAAAAATCAAAATAATGTTACACAATCATAAAAAAAATTTTTTTAATGGAATAAAAAAGAAATATTTTAGGTAGAGTCTTGATGATGGTGATGATAATATAAGCCTGCATTAAAAGAAAAAAATGCATTACTCGATGCAGAATAAGTGATGAAAAGACAATATTTTGTGTAAACAAAAGAAAGCACACATGGCTCAATGTAGTCATAAATACACAAAAAGACAAGATGGTCACAGTTGGAAAGTCTTTGATCATATATTTATCAACTAGGACTGACCATGGGTTAAACAACAACAAAATTTGGGGGTAAAGAATTAGTTCTAACACTAGATGAGTTTATCAAAATTGAAACTATTGATGACTGAAGCTATTCAATTACCAACCGTTCTAATTTATGCTAATATTTATCACACTCAAAATTTATAAGTTAGATTAATGTAAAGACAGGACATTCTTCAGTAAACCATCAGACTAAATCAGTATTTTATCCAGTTTTGCTTAAGCAAAGATAATAGTGTTTTCAGGAGGTTTTATTAAGGCTACATTTATTTTATTGATTCTGTCTTCCACACTTGTAGCTTCGATTTAATCAAATCAGTCTGAGGCAAAAACTAATTGTAGAGGTGCTTCGTTCAGAGTTGAGATCAAATTTTCAACACGATATCCAACTATAAAAGAATGAGCCTCATAATCTCCAAGATCTTTTTATGTATATAATCTAGAGAGAAAAAAATAAGCTTAATACAGTCCATTCCTCTCCAGCATACCTGCAAGATTTCAACTTAACACTACAAGCTAACATTCAAGGAGAATAAAGAGCAATTGTTTACAAGCTGTTCTACTCATATGCACTTATATCTGGGTCAACTGGACAATTTAAGAATTAAATATCTTTCTTATGAAGACAGTGTTTAGACTGTCACTGAAACTGGGGTACCTAATCTTTGGTCAGTAGAATGATATCACTGAAAAATATATTCAAGAAGTAACTGAGAGGATTATTTACATATAATGGTCATTATTGACTGGGTGGTAATGGCTTCAGACTACAGATACAAAAGATAACGTTTAAACAGAGCAATCTATAAAAATAATGTTGAGTAGTCAGAACTTACTGTATTTATATTTAGAATTAACACATATCATCATCATAATTTAATCTTTATTCTTCATGCTGGTTGGATAGTTTGACAAGAGCTGGCCAGTGGGAAAGCTACCTGGGCTCCACTTGTCTGTTTTGGCATGGACTCTACAGCTAAATGCCCTTCCTTATGCCAACTACTTTACAAAGTATACTGGGTGATTTATGTGGTACAGAGTGTACTAGGTGTTTTTAACAAGGCATCTTTTCTATGTATCAAGCAGAGCCATCTCCCTGAAGGGATCAGTAATTTGTTTTTCTACTTACTAGGACTTTACTCTTTTGTAAATTAACTTTATAGCCCTTTGATTCAAGACCTTACTTCCACATCTGAAATTTCTTCTCTAGTTCAGGTAGTGATTCAGTAAGGTCATCAGTATAGAGAAGTTCCCAAAGGTAGCCAGTCTTAAATTCTTCTGTTATGGCCTGAAGGACTATGATAAACATGACAGGGCTGTAGACAGATCTTTGGTGAACTCTTACCTGTATGCTAAATTCCTTGCTATACTCATTACTGACTTTCATGTTCCTGATAGCATTCCTGTATGTGACTTTTACAGTTCTCACTAACCACTCGTCTCTCTTTAGCTTATGCATTGCCTACCAGATACAGGAGTGGGGGACCTTGTCAAAGGCTTTCTCCACGAAACAAAAGCTAAATACAGAGGTTTATTATTGACTAAATACTTCTCCTGCAGTTGCCTCACCAGAAAGATAGCACCAGCAGTGCTTCTAATAGTAATAATTCATCATAAACAGAGGACAGCAAAAGTCAAAACAGTGATATACACATTCATTCTAATACATTCTGGCAAATTAAAATGCAAGTATCTAATCACTGTTAAACTAACCTAGACAAGAAACTATGTTTAAAATCTGACCATAGAGAGAATGTTTTCCACTTCTTTTTCTTTTTATTTACAATTCAAATTAAAAACCAGTTGTAGAATTAAACCATAATACTTCGTCCCTACTCTAATACATTTTACCACTTGATTCAAACTTTAACAATAGTAAGTAAAAGCTTCCCCACCACCTCTGAAAAAACACAATTTTGGTCTTCATTTTAAAATTATTATCATCATTTTTACCACTGATCTCTTTAGCACAAGGATTCTCAAACTGACAAATATCAAAAACACACCAACTTCCCAAAAGAAACAAAATTATAGAAATTTCAACTATTCTCTTTTATTGATGAAAAAGCATCATATAGTTTGCATCCATATGACTCTTCCTATGCCATAGTGTTGGACAAATTTAAAACTAATATTTTTATCAAAAGATTTTCAATCATCACAGCCCCCACCCATCAGGTCTCTCCCAATGAGAATCACTGCTCTAGAGGCAATAAACAAGTTATGATAATACACTTGGGTTTACTCCTTTTCTACAAAAAAAAAATGTTGGATTTTGTGCTATCAAAGGTAATCATTATCGTAATATATTGAGAAGCAGAAAGGATAGAGAACATAATATTCATTTATTTTGTTCTCCTGCATTCAAATCCTGGGAGAGCCAAATTTACCTTTAATCTTTCCAGGTTAATAAAATAAGTTTCAGTCATGAAGTAGTGATTATTTACCCAACTGCGCTCTTCCTCTAAAAGATTTCTGACTTTTCACCAAGAAAGGAAATAATTATTTTCATCAAGGATATTATTATTATTATTATTATTATTATCATATAATTAGTGTTATTATTATTATTGTTGTAAGGTGGCAAACTGGCAAAATCGTTAGCAGTATTTCGGCTGCCGCTTCATTCTGAGTTCAAATTCCCCTGAGGTCAACTTTGCCTTTCATCCTTTCAGGGTCGATAAGTTACATACCAGTGAAACATTAGGGTCAATGCAACCAACTAGTTCCCTCCCAAAAAATTTCAGGCCTTGTGCCTTTAGTAGAAAAGATTATTATTGTAGTTGTTATTGTTGACTAAAAAGAACCCAACAAGCTGTAATCTAATCATTCATTTCTCTACCAACTTTAGTCCATACATCTACCTGTCTCAGCAGAATCTCATATTTCCCAAATACATAGTTGCTTAAAACATTTAGCAGAGCATGATATAAGAAAACTTCAAAATCTGCAGCTGGCAGAAGCTTCATCAATAAAAATTATTGCATTCATATTTCCCCATTCATTACTTATCAAGTTTCATCTCAAAATTCTTTCTCGGTTTCATCAACACAGACACTAAAAGTAATGGCTACAACTAAGCTAAGATGTAGGTTTTAAGCCTCTTGCAGCTTAAAACATCAGATAATTGAAACCTATGAGGATATTAATTTGTTTCTTATCAAGAAGAGATTGTGTGAGATGTAAATATTGTCAAGTACAGTAATCCCTCGACTATCATGGGTGTTATGTTCCAAAACCTCCCACAGAAATAATTAAAATATAAAAAAATATAAATACCTATTGGCCGCAGAAACCCATGATATACTGAGGAGCCCACGATATAAATTTACATACATTAACCAGAAAAATCCACAATGTACTGAGTGCGCAATAGGTGGACCGTGATGTACTGAGTGCACAATAGGTGAACTGCGATATGGCAAGGGATTACTGTAATGTATCATTTCATTTCATTTAGAAAAAAGCCGACAAAAAAAGAAACTTAAGAACTAAAATCAAAAAATACAAAGGTTAATGGAAGCCACAATCAAAGTAACATGAATTTTAAAAAAACATAATAGACAATCAGTGAAGTGAAAGAAATTCAAAAAGATATATATTCATACAGCCAAATGAGAGCCAAGAGACAGACACACAGAAGCAAACAAGAGCCTGGACACACACACACACACACAGGCAAATGAGAGCCAAGAAAGAAACACATATGCAGAGGCAAATGAGAGCCATGAGAGTGAGAGAGAACGAAAGAGAGAGGGACACAAACACAGCGGTAAACAAGAACCAGAAGACACACACACACATACAAACAATGGGATCCAGGAGACACACACATAGGCAAATGATAGCACAGAGGCAGACACACAGACAAATGGGAGCCCAGAAATACACAAACACAGGAAAATGGGAGCCAAGAAATAAAACACAAACTGAAGCCATGAAACAAATACACAGGCAATGGCAGCAAGCAGCCATTATGTGACAAGGTAAAGAGAGTAGAAGACTGTTAGATGACAGTTAAAAAGGAACAAGACTGAGAACAAAATCTTGAGTGAAATTTGACCATTTTGGTTCCAACACACCTGAGACTGCCCTTCATTCTTTGATGCAAACTTCCTGTCTTAAAGAGATCTAAAAACTTTCCATCAACATTTCACCCTAATTTATGTTTCAAACACCAGCTTCATTATGATAAAGCTATTATACTAAATTCCTCTATATTTTCAAAATTAATTGAAACAGTGTATTTCAGTAGAAATATAACAAAGGGGTTATGCACATTTGAGTAAAGTTTGTCAAAATAAATAAAAAGCTTTTCTAGATTTATTTTTACATATAAATCCTCAATATCTTCTTTTTTTCCCCCCAAGAATGACAGAAAGTTATGGATTTGAATGACAACCTTATGATATTTTTAAAATATTTATCACAAAAAGAGTACAATGGGAAACAAGGACCTGTCGAAGAAAAAGAAGAGAAGTGAAATTTTAAATAGATACTTCAACAGAAGCTTTCAGAAACACAACACCAGCTAGATAATTCTTCAATATTAAGATAACATTACTGTTACAAAATCTGTCCAACCATTAATCATTCCAGAAGCTTCTTGGTGTCAATGACAAGTAATTTATTATTAAGAACCTAACACAAGCAAATTTAATGCATAATAATAATCATAAATATAACCACAATAATAATGATAACAACAACAACCAAAATCAATTTCTAAAACAGGTCCAAATTCCTTGAAATCTGTGTGTAGCATTATACTGAAAAACTTCTAGTTGGGTACATTAACAGATTTAATCCTCCACAACTTGCACCAAATCCATTAAGTCTATTAAAAAAAATGTAGAACTGGCTATTCAGAAAAGTAACTTCACACTTATTTCCAGCTATTAGTGTCATACGTTATATTCATAAAAAATGTACAATATATATAAATTTTGCATAAACATTATAAAATGTACACACCATTGAGACCATGCACATATGTGTGTACACACACACACACACACACACACACGAGAAAAATGGTATTGTTATTTATACTTACTGCTTCAGTTCCTAAATCTGATCATTACTACGAGTAGAATTTTCATAAAGTTTACAATGATTAGATGTTGCTGTAACATCAAGGTGGGTATGAGAGGTTTTGGGAAAGCCATTTTGATGCAGTCTGGTTGGCATCTCTGATTCGATGCTGACTTACTTGACATCAGACATTTTAATGTTACTCTCATTCCCTCCTACTCTTTCTCTGCATATGTGTGTGAACACCAAGTTCTCTTTGTATGTATATGTCACTTTCATACTCGCTTCCTTCCTCTTTCTCACTATCTATCTATAAGTATATATTTTTGCATACCTGCATGTATGTGTGTATGTGCTTGTCTTCATTACTAAAACAGGTGTGAATGTGCATTCAGCCAAACCAAAATGTCAATACCCAAACAGCCACACCCATTTATTTCATTCCAAGGTTTGGAGTAGTAGGGAAGGATAACTTTACTGTAAACATATTAAATATTTGAAAATTTATTGCTACAAAAAGGACAACACACCAACACAGGAAAAGTTTGGCCTCAAAACCACAACTGTGTATCCCAAATCGACATACATGCCTACATGCATGAATGCATGCATATTATCACCATTGGTTTAATGTCCACTTTTCCCTACTTCCATAGTCAATTTTCTTTGGTTGGATGCCCTTCCTGTTGCCAACCCTCATCTATTTCCTAGTAAAGTAATCTTTTTCCCTTGGCTAGGCATGTTTTCATGGAACACCAGAAGTGAATGATACCATTTATATGATGGTGACTTCACAACTATAGCATCTGCCAATACAAAGAGACACAAGTGTACACACATGGCATGAAATTGTAATGATTCTTTAGACAATAACTGATGAGGAATGAGCATAACCAAGCCATGTGTGTGAATTTTCTGTTTGTTCCTTTTGTTGTGCTTCTGTTTAATTTTTGAAACTCTCTCCCTCTCTTGGCAGACAGATAAGGAAAATAAGACAAGGTAGAAAATGCTAAAATAATTTTATCATGAAGTACATTTTAGTACCAATTTCTGTCTTTAAAATTTTTTCAACTAAGAAAAACAATTAAACTGGAAAAAAAAAAAATTATTAAGTGAAATGTTTTGTAGATATTTCCATAGTCTTTAAATAGGTAAATATTTCCATAGTCTTCAGATGTCTCTCTCTCTATTCTTTTGTGAATGCCTTGTAGGTGGGTAATAGTAAATCTGAAGGAATAGTACGGGTACAGAGAATTGATGGTTTAAGCAGGAGCAACTGAGGGTGGAGAATATATATATATATATATATATATATATTATATAAAATCCGTTCTGTCTGTCTGTGTGCCTTCTAGGATCTCAGGCATCCTCCATCCAATTGCGGTCAAATTTGATATGTAGATACCGACAGTATAAGTCTTGAAAAAATTACAAAAATCGATTCCAGGTGAGAATGTGATCGATAAAGCCATAGGAACATGCATTTGTATGCACAAGTACATCAGCTGTTGCAATTGATAATACGTGTATGCGAGAAAAAGTCTATATTTCTTCTTTTGCAGGTGTTTAAATCTTTGTCAACTCGGCATTGGACGGGGGGGGGGGGTTGCTCGTATATATATATATATATAATATATATATATATATACACACACACACACACACACACAGTAGGCTTCTCTCAGTTTCTATCTACGAAATCTTAACCATGTAGTTTGGAAACAAACTTCTTAACCATACAGCCATGTTTGTACCATTATACATATAGAACAGATTCAAAACTATTTTTAAGAAAGGTTGTTACATGTAGACATACAATAATTAATACAACTGGCTTTTACTCAGGTATATACCAGTTCAATTATCATTAATTTTCAGTTTAATAGTTGTTTACAAAAGAATGTTACTTGAGTAATACTGAACTTTTCATATCTACTTCATTCTATAAAACAGTTAGGGTGTACAGGAATTTAATGGTAGTTAATGACTGCCAACTTCGGCTACATACAGGTCAACTATGCATGAATAAATACAGTTTCAACGATTTGCACTAAAGAAATTAGCTACTGCACAATCCACGAAAGTTAAGGTTACTATTTCAGTAGTCTGCTGTTTGGGAATTTTAGCAGATGTCATCAGTGAAACAATTGACTGACGCAATTTTTAGTATGAATATGTAATCATTAGATAGGTAACAATAAGACATATTCAGAACAATAAATAAGACAAAGGTTAACTTCCACTATGTGAAACTTTTATTTTTATTTTTAACATTAAGATTTAGGAATCTGATTGTTTGACAGATAAGAAATGATTAAAGAGGAAAATATTATGTATTTACCTGCATGATAATTAAAATATTTTAGTGGGTGGTCTAATACTAAATTCACATTGTTAGTGGACTGATGAATATATTGCACGGCTAAACTATTACCTGGATCTTGAAATTCTTTAAAAGAGTCTACTCTGTTGCAAGCACTTGGACCAGGCCTTCAGATTGAGAATAACTTCTTCTTAGCAGTCATGGAGGGCATGGAAAGATTCATGGGTGCACCCCTCACTCTACTGACTAAGACATTTAAAAAAACAAAACAAATAAATACTAAATTCTAAATTATCATCATCATTGTAATCATGATCCCACAAATAAATTTCCATAATGGCATCAGATAAACAGATTAAGTAACCTAAACAAGAAAGATGAAATTAATAGCAGTATACCAAAAAGAATAATATAGTTATTTTGATTAATTTAATGAATTATTTTTTCTTTCGCCCTTTTAAAGCCTAGCCAGGCTCATGGGCTTGGTTTCCCGGTTTCAATGGTGTATGTGTTCCCCAGCTGGACGGGACGCCAGTCCATCGCAGTGTTACTCATTTTTGTCAGCTGAGCGGACTGGAGTAATGTGAATCGAAACCACAATCTTACAATCATGATGCTGACACCCTAACCACTAAGCCACGTGCCTCCACAATTTAATAACTTCTCAAATATAACACCAAACAACTTTCATGTTTTGAGACGCATGAGAAATGTTGCTGTTACCAACTTCAATCACATCTGATTTGATATCAACTGTAAGCCTTGTCCAACATATGTGAACATATATGAATGCTCAACACACTATACCTGTCTTGCAGGAAACCACTATAAAGTATATATTAACTTGCTATAAACTGAACTACTCACTGAAGGTATCTGACATACATTGCCGTAATTCTCTTTTTCAACAAACAAGCAAACTCTAGAAGACCAAGAAAAACACACAAATACATATGTTACACATTGTTTGTTGTTGACAGGGAAGTGACAAAAAAATCTTTTATTTCTTACTAATCTAAGTATAGAGTATAGGAAATGAATATGATAAAGTTTGTGATAAATTCCATGGGAAATTAAACATACTGACAAGCAAATCAAAGAAAAACAAGGTCATCAACCATATTGCAGCCAATAGCTAAGTCACAGCTTTACAGTAGTGCACATGTCAAACCACTACCAATGATTCCTTACAGATTTCTTTTAACAGGAAAGCAGTAGTCTATTTAACACAAATTAGTATATCATGTTTACTTCATACATCTCAACAGTATAAACGTCAAAACTGATCTCTTCAGACTATTGAAAATAAAATATTAATCACATTTCCCTCTACCTTTGTCACCATGGCAAAAACCTTGAATGTGTCTCAAAGTTGAAGCAAATGAACCATTTTTTTTTCATCTTACAAGAGTACCCTTTGAAATGTCATAGATTCTATCCTCCGTCAAGCCCAATCCATCACACATATTTCCACACCTTCACCACACATTTACCCAACCAATGTTTGGATCCCCTTATCCCTCACACTTCACCATGCAACTTAACAGCTTCAGTACAGCATCCTTTGCAAATTGCACTTTCTGCTATCAAACACCCACAACCACTCCTATCTTTCCCTGAGTCTTCATTTCTATCCTTCAAAAGGGATTAAAAGTCTACACAGCCTCCTAGAAAGTAACACTATCCACTCCCCCAACTAATCCTACCCAGCCCAGCACTTCCATGTGTTGCCAAAATCAATGCCTTATTTGTCCCTTCATTTCTCATAGATTTCCATACATATCCTCTAATTAGAGGAAAAATACTCCTTACATTTCTACCTATAAAGATGGGCCAACCACCCTTAAAATATATCAGGATAAAACTCATTTATTTTCTGAGTGCAGAGAGAACAAAATGTATTAACAGTTGCTCGCTCTCTCTAGCAGAAGAGCATTATAAACTATAGGTTAATTACTGTGGACTAAATTCATCTTAGATTTTCTGATACATATTAACTATGCATAAAATAATAATTTTTTAATAACACCACAAATTAGTCAGCTATTTCAGCCTTGTCCTGATTTATACTTGATTTAAATAGTGACTGTTATCAAATTCTCTTCATAAGTAGAAGAAGGATGAAATGCACTTATCCTCTAAAGAATGGCTAACCAGCCTTCTTGAAACTTATCAGGATCATCTTTACTTTTTGTGTGCAAAGACAATAAGAAGTATTTACATTTGATTACTTTCTATACCATGGCTGTTATAAACTGCAGGCAAACAAGATTAAATTTAACTAAGATTTTCTAATACACATTGTGATTTAAATATCTATACCCCTCTCTCTCTCTCTCTCCACACACAAACACATATATATATATGTGTGTAGAGAGAGGGAGAGCGAGAGAGAAAGAGGGGAGGTAGGGTGCTGTAATTTGCTTGAAGCATTACAGAACATGTAGAAAGTCAAAGTGTTACAGAAAGATATAGCAACGCAGAGTGAATGTTAAATATCAGTAATCATAATTGCAAAGATATTGAAATGTTGCATTAGAAATATTTACTTGGTCCTGATATTTTGAGTAAAATACCCCTTTACAAAAGCATTCAGTGAACAAAAACCTAGATTGGTAAGAGTTCTACAGGCCTGTAAGGCAATTTACCTATAATGTCACTTATGTAAAACCTACAATTTGCTGGTCACTACAACCACCTTAGCTTGCTGAGCCACTATGGTCAAACCTCCAAGCCAAGTGAGAGCCATCTATCAATCAAACAGTGAACAAAAGGAAGAAAAAAAATTAGACGTCCATTAGGTTGGCATGCTGATGAATTGTCATGACAACCTAATGGACTTGTAATTTATCTCTTTCTCTTGTTCTCTAAATGATTACATAAAGGGGTATTTTACTCAAAATATCAGAACCAAACAAGTATTTCTAAGATAAAATTACAATATCTTTGTTGATGGTGTTATTGATATTTAATGTTCGATCTGCATTGCTACAGCCTTCTATAACACACTGATATATATATATATATATATATATATATATATATATACATATACACATCAGCTTACATTACGTATAAGCTACAATGACATGAATAACTTTGTACATTTTCCCAGCTAGATTGGTTGTTTTCCAACCAGTTCATCAATATGAATGACAACAATCTCTTTGTGAATCACTGATTAGAAACCTGCTTTAAACAATCATCAACCCTCAACATCTAATAACCATTACTAACAGTTACAAACACTATTTCTTATGTAAAACATTGACCTAAAGTCTACGGAATTTTTTTTTTTTATACTTATAAGTAGCTTTTTATTAAAAAAGGTAATATATGACAAGGTAGCATTGTATATACATATATGCAAACATAAATGTGCATTAAAAAAAATATCAGGAATAACAGAGCAGTTTGCTTAGAAATTTTGCATACAAAGTTACCTGATTGATGTTCAACAGGATATTCAACAACCTAAAATTTTAGTCACCTATTTTTAAAATATTCTAATTATTTTCTTTAGCTAATGGACAAATGCAATATGACAGCCAAATAGCATTTAGCAGAGAATCTTAATTTTGATACTACCAAATTAAAGATTAAGAATCTCAATAAATTGTAGTTTGTAATTACATCGATTTCTAATCAAACTCACTGTAAAAGTAATCCTATCAAACAGCTCAGACCTAACACACATTTTTTCAATTGTTTTTTTTTTTTGGTTTTTTTAACCTGTTTTTCTATCAAATGAATTGCACTTCAATTCATATCTACTAATATTCAATATATTTTAAGTTTAATTATTTAATTTTTTTTTTAATCAAGCAGTATGTATGTTTGTGGGTGTCAGTGCATGCATGAATGCTTTCAGCAGATATTACCTACAGAAACACTGCCAAGAACAATAAATAAGCAAATAAATAAATTTTAGAAATTAAAAATAACAGGTTGAAAGTAATTCTGATACTCTCATTAATAAAACTGTAAATACTAGTATCTAAACTTATTAATTTACAATTTAAAAAAAAATATTTTTGCATATTAATTTCCATGCTAATAATATGCGAAGTTTATTTAACTTTTTTTTGTTCCCATATGTCTGTTGAAATAAACTGTCTTTCTTTCAATTAATTTTAAAAATAATGATGAGTTTAGTAAAATAATTTTATCATTATGAAACAGGTGTTTGGAACATAAATTAATGTGGAATTTTAATGAAAGATTTTAATTTGGATCATTTTAAACAGGAAGTTTGTATCTAGAACAAGATGGGTTGGTAATAAAGGGGTTAATACTGTCATATTAAACATGCCAGTTATTTTTCTAGGTTATCATTATGAATACCATACATGTCAGTGTATATAATGGAATCTTAACCTTAAAAAAAAAAAAAAAAAAAGAAACACAAGAGATCATCTTACACATAAGTATAAAATCTGAACCTAAATATTATGTGATTTAGTGGATCCCAGCACCAACAGTCTTAATTCTCAATATTTTCTATTGAAACTTAGAAGTATGTTTGTGAAACAAGAATAGTAATATGGTTTGAAATAAAAATAATAAAAATGTTGTACAAGTCTGTTAAATATACCTTAAGATAACAGCACAGCAATCATAAGCTCACATACACCTGTCAGGTACATTTGACATATATTGTGGTAAGTAGCTAACATTCTTACTGTTACTTAAAATGGACTGCCTAAATTTTGCTAACCAAGACTACTGTCACTTAGAAGTGTACTAAACAGCATCAGTCCACAGTTTTAATAACTATTATAGATAATAATTGTTGATTTTGCTTCAGTGTATACTAAAACATACCTAAAAAAAAAACTCATTAGTATCCATCTTGGGAAAACTTCTCAAACACTGAACCAAAACCAATACTCGTAACACATTATTGTGAAATACTGTTAGATAGTTTATACAGCAAGTATAGCTCGAAACTACATTTTAAATAGAATTTCAGCAAGTATTCGTTCACACACAGTCACCTTATACACTGGCATTTATGATCTAGTGAGTACCACTTCAAGTTTTAACTCTAAAGCTAAGTTGTTTGCAAAATTCATATTTGTCTTTGGTCATTTGAGGAATTTCCTCAACATATATTTCTCTAATTAACAATCATTTTCATCATTTATCTAAAAGATACATTTTGGTCTCCATTTCTTCAAGACTTCCATTCAGCACATACTCATTCTTTTGCTTCTTAAAAAAATATGTTTGTCGTATATGGTATTAATACAGAGTCCAAAGGCATTCTCCCTTTCTCCCCTAAAATATATCAACTTTATCTTTATAGCAATATATATATATATTTATTTCATGTCAGTGGTCTAACCCATGGTACATCTACACATTCATCTCTCTCTCTGCGTATGCACGTGTCTTTGACTATTATAATCACAAATGGTGATCTAACAATGTATGGGAGGCATTTAGAAAACAAAAACTGGCTGATGGGCAAATTGATAGGAAAAAGGAAACTGGACTTGTGTGAACATCATTTTCAAAAACTATCTAACAAGCATGACAACAATCTCCATAGAAACTGTTTTTCGTTTCAGTGGAAAACTATATTTATGATTTAGTTTTGGTTATCTAAAGAAGACAAAGTCTTCTATCATTTTAATAACTAAATTCCAGGATGTTAAAGTAAGTTTCCAGAAAGATGAAATTTTAAAATTTTAACTCAATATAATAATGAAAATAATTAGTGATCACAAAATTAGATTGAAAATTATGAAATGCAGGTATAGGCTTGGCTGTACAGGTAAGAAGTTTGCTTTGCAGCTATGATTTGAGGTTCAGTCCAACTGCATATCACCAGGGTCATCTTAGCAGCAACATTATCACCTGGGCCATCTTAACAGTATTATAAGCCCCTGGGAAAATCAGAGCACTGGACTTTATAGTATTTATTTATTGATAAGCCACAACATAGATCAAAATTGGGTCCCTACATTCATGAAGCCCCCAGGCAAATCAGTGCACTGGGCCTTATAGTATTTATTTATTGACAACAAGCTATAACATAAAGAGATAAGAACTGGGCCCCCAGACTTGTGAGGCCTCTAGGCAACTAGCCAGTGTGCCCATGCCTTAAGATAACAATGCATGTCAGAGCAAGTGTCTCCTACTATAGCCCTTTACCAACCAAAGCCTTCAAAGAGAATTTATAGATACAATTGTATTGTATAATGCGTAGAGGCACGCAATGCTCCAGTGGTTAGGGCAGTGAACTTGTGATCAAAGGATTGCGGTTTTGATTCCCAGAGCAGGCATTTTGAGTGTTTATTGAACGAAAACACCTAAAGCTCCACGAGGCTCCGGCTAGGGGTGGTGGCGAACCCTGCTGTATTCTTTCACCACAACTTTCTCTCACACTTTCTTCCTGTTTCTGTTATACCTGTATTTCAAAGGTCACGCTGAACCCCCCCCCCCCACACACACACAAGAACTACATTAAGGGTACACATGTCTGTGGAGTGCTCGGCCACTTGCACATTAATGTCACAAGCAGGCTGTTACCATTGATCGGTTCAAATGGGATCCTCATTGTCATAACCGATGGAGTGCCATGATTGTATAATGCACAGCATGTATATTAGAGCAGACATGTAAATGTAATTTATTATAAACTGAAACTATTATTTCATGAAGAAGTCTGCAAAATGACCATAATCCTAAGGATGACAAGTGGTTAAATATATTCACTGCTCATACCTCCTGACTTTTTGTTGTTTATATGTATTAGGTCAAGCCATGAATAATGCATTTTTTTCAAATGCATGAACTAAAAGTTGGAGGGGGATGGGATAAACTACCTGTATCAACTTGCTATAAAAGCAGGTAGTAATTTTACCTTGTCCTTAGTCTTAGTACAAATTTTGAAGAGTGCAGTTCGATTTTAACGGTTATTTTTTCAAAGCTATAATGGAAGTGACAAAGGAGTATATTCAGCATATTTTGCTTTATGAGTTCAATAAAGGCAACAACGCAACAGAAAGCGCAAGGAATATTAATGTAGTATATGGGTATCAAACAATAAGCATAAGCCAGTGTCAATGGTGGTTCCAGAAATCCCAAGCAGGAAACTACAGCCTAGAAGATGAGCCTCATCCTGGAAGATATGTAGAGCTCAATGATGACATCCTGCAAGCCCAGGTGGAACAAAATCCCATTGTAACTGTTGAGGAACTAGCAGAGAAGCTTGGATTTGGTCATTCAACCATTCATTGACACCTGTGTGCCATCAGAAAAGCCAGAAAATTGGGTCAATGGGTTCCTCACAAATTTTCCAAGTCTAATCATGTGCAGGAAGTGAATGTTTGATTGTCTTTGCTATCACATTTCATGAATGAACCGTTTTTGAACCAAATAGTGACTGGTGATGAGAAATGGGTTCTCTATAAAAATGTCAAACATCAAAGACAGTGGGTATGGAAAGAAGAAACACCAGCACCCCAAGCTAAAGGTCTTCACCCACATAAGGTGCTGTTATCTGTTTGGTGGGATATGAAAAGTTTAGTCCACTTTGAACTTTTAAACTCAAACCAAAAGATAACAAAGGAGATCTGCTATGAGCAGCTTGAGTCAGCACTAGAAGAAAAATGACCATCTTTGCTTTCAAGACGAAAGGTGTTCATCCATCAGGATAATGCTTGACCATATTCAGCGAGGATGACATGGAGCAGTTTGAATGGGAAACAATGACCCACCCACCATATTTGGCAGACAGTGCCCCATCTGATTATCATTTATTCCGCAGTTTTCAAAATCATTTGGACAGAAAAAATATGAACTCTGCAGAAAAGGTCAGAACAGTACTGGAGGAGTATTTTTTTGTCCCGGACAAGTGAATTTTGGAAGAGGGGCCTTGCAAGTCTACAAGATAGATGGAAGAGCATTGTAGAAAATGAAGGAGAGTATATTTTAGATTAAAAAGAACTTTATCTTAATTTTGAAAAATAAAAGAAGTATTAAAAAACTGCATTATTTATGGGATTACCCTATATATATATATTTATCAAAAGAAAAACAGGATGCAAAGGACTTAGCGGTACATATGTTTCTGGCCTTTATTAGACAGTTTATATCAATGCATAATTGATGTAATATGTATGTCAATAGCTTTCATCAGCCGCGCACAATTACCACACCAAGGACATGTATTACATTATAAGTTTGGGAAAAACTTCAAGTGAAAAACGGTATGGACGCTTTGTTTTTGCTTCGGTGTCTCACTCTGCCATATACGAATACGAGGATTTGCATCCCTAACGAAAATCGTCTTTTTCCCAAACTTATAACGTAATACATGTCCTTGGTGTGGTAATTGTGCGTGGCTGATGAAGGCTATTGACATACATCAATTATGCATTGATATAAATTGTCTAATAAAGGCCAGAAACATATGTACCGCCAAGTCCTTTGCATCCTGTTTTTCTTTTGATAAATATACTCTATCACCTACACCACTAACTGGCATATACAGGTGCTTACAGTTATCAAGTATTCACCCTGAATTTTTATATATATATGACAGAATGCATGTGTGCATGCACACAAATATAACAATGATGACAATGCTTTGCTTAAGCTAAACGGTGTTAAATTTACATTCTTTGGATATATTATGACTGGTCACTCTTAGCTTTTAGAAAGTTAATGGAATAACAAATCCCTTACTTGAAAAATAGGTAAGGGTTTGCAACAGTAAAAGTACCCAGCTATAAAATCCTGCTTCAAATATGTCCTCATCAAACTCATATGAACATGGAAAAACAGCATTAAAAATAAAAACAAATGAACAAAAATAAAACAAAACTAATTATTGTTTTGCCTTTTAAAAATATGGGCTGTAAAAATAGCTTAACTTTACAAAATTCATCAATTAATAAGACATCTTCCTTTTTATAAAACTTATTTATTAAAATCAGTATTTAGCAGGTGATGAAATGAAATGTTTTAAACTATGTCCACAGCACACACACACACATACATGCACAAACTTGCTAGAATAGGTCAGTAACAAGAATTTATGTCACTATATACCATTGGTTACATTGGAGAAAGGTTTAACAAGTACAACTATCCTTGCTAGTTGTTGGCTTTTAAAATGGTATTTTGTTCAAATTCTGAAAGGGTCAACAGTACCACCAACAGATCGTTGTTGAAGAAAACAAAAAATTGCATTTTGAGCTATTATAAATGAAATCTTGAGAAAAGCTAATAGCTTCAACATTTTGTTCATAACATTTCATCCACAAAAAAATATACACATACTGAAGTCTGCATGCATCTAATCACACATGAAACATGAAAGGAAGTGACATCCAAAATGATTCGTGGAAGAGGAATTCGCTGTGTAGAAAATAAGTTAATCACAGCCACTTTTTAAACTTGTTGCAACCCATAACAGAGAGTGGAGAGCAAGTTAGAGAGGATTATAAGGAAATACTCCTCTAAACTGCACTGTCTTTCTATTTGAATGAGTACCAGGAAGTGTAGAAGTTAAAAAGATTTATCAATATAATTATCATTGTCAACATTATTTTTCCATACTGGCATGGTTTGGATGTTTAGCAAGATCCAGCAAGGGCTGTATTGAGCTCCGATGTCAGCTTTGGCATGGCTTCTATGACTAGACACCCTTTGTAACACCAATCACTTTACAGTGTGTGTGGTGGTGTTTTTTTTTTTTGTTTTGTTTTGTTCTTTTTTTTATTTTGTTGGGTTTTTTTCCATTGGCATTAGTGAGGTTGCCTAGTAACTTGCAAAACAGGAAAAGCTAAGCTGAGGTGGGGGAGAATATATTCATATTTACATTATGACATTTAGTTTTTTATGTCTTCAATACATCTATCCTGCAAATGAGAGACTGTGTACAGCCTTCAAATACAAAATCAAATTAACTGTAAGCACATGCATACACTCAGCTGACCAGGAAATCAAGCATGTAAAGAATGCTGGACTCCTTCACATTATCTGCCTAAGAAACAAGCAACCATTTCAGACTTTTCACTTTGCTAGACAAACCTTATAACAGAGTGATAATAAAATAGTTGACCACCTCCACCAACCAGTATTAGCAGAACACTTGACCTTTCAAATCAATGCATTCCAATGAACCTGCATCTTCATTTCACCACTGAGACTGTCCCAGCACATCCCTAACCCAATGGCTGAAACCAGAACAGGTATTTTTACCAATGACAATATTATCAGTTTTTAGACTAAAACTATCACCTTTAAAAGATGATATACTTTTCTTAATTTATATCTACACTAAGTTTCAATTATTTGGTCTCTGATAATAATCAAATTTCTTAATTGCTAGAATAGTATGCATGTAATGCTCAAAGTATTAACTAGTTTTCTTCTTAAATATATCATCATCATCATCAATTATACATCCACTTTTCATGCTTGAATAGGTCACACAGAATTTGTTGAGGTAGATTTTCTAAGGCTGAGTGCTCTTCCTGTTGCCAACCTTCACTAGTTTTCAAGTAAAATAATATTTCCTCAAAGTCAGACATGTTTACACAGAAGATTAGAAATGAAGGATACTGATTGAATGGTAGTGACAAGGAAATACAAGCACATGCACACACACACAATGGGCTTCTTTCAGTTTACATCTGCTAAATCCAGGACCAGGGGTTATAGCAGCAGACACTTATGAACCCAAAACCATGTGGTTGAGAAGCAACCTTCTTAACCACGCAGTCATTCATACATTACGTAATACTGATACTGAAATAATGACTGAGAAATTTACTTTAAGATGGTTAGGTACCAGCTGTTAATATAGCTGGACTTTATTTGGTAATGGTATAGGCTACTGTTTCTATTTTCTTGTTAGTGCTGTCAGCTTCTCATGATAAATGTTCAACACCATAGGCTGCATATATTAGAGATATAAAGTTAACAGTACTAGCTAAGCTTGGCTATGGGCTCATATAAAGAGTACTTACAATGCTAACACGTAATTTACTGACAATAATTAGATGCTAACTTGTAGTTTTATTACTATTATAGCTGCCTGGGGTAGACATTTAACTCTCTTAGATGTAGACTCACACAACAAAAGCTGGCATTATCCCTAATAACATCACAACTATATCAGTATCAATGATTAGATGAACATTGGAAAGTACAGCCATATGACACCAAAACATCAGCAATAAGAGATGTACAAATGACAAGAATGAATAAACCAAGTGCAATGCAGGAAATTTGAAAAGATAAACTACAAATTCATGAAAGATGTTAAGCATTAAGGAGTGCAGCTGCAGTATATGTTCAACCACTGCAATAGTATGAATGCAAGACAATGTTCTGGAACAAAACAAAAAGTATTAGTCACTGAGTAATATTTTTCACCTCCTCATTACATGCTTTCTTGTCTAGTTAGCTTTTTGATGTTCTTTGCATTAAATATGTAAACACAAACTTAATTATTTCCTCTTGCAGATGGCATCTAATAGTAAACTGTTCTCTGAACATTTCTATTTTTGCATGCCAACCTTATACATTTACTTAATGTTTCTCTCATCACTACCTCAGCATATGCAATGAAGTCTATGCTTCACAGAGGAGGTCTAATGAGAGTCAAACATCTCCAGAGTTGTCTCCCATACTTGTCAAGCATTTCATTATTAGTCACTGACTGATACTCCTTGTTTTCCTATCAAGCATAATTTGTTTCTAATTAGCTATTTAATGACATCATTAGTGTGTACTCTTTTCTAGAGATCTATTTTATGACACTATATAAACACTAACTTAACTATAATTCATGAGTCCCTCTCTCTCTTTATTTTTTAATGATTGATACATACATACATACATACATACATGTCACGTAAACAATAATTCATGCAATCCAGATTGAAACAACACTGATAACTAGCTAAACTAATCTACATTGAATATTAATACTATTTGCGGTAATATCTATTTTATTAATAAATTTATTGATTCTCTGTAATATATAAATGTGAATACTCCACATACACACTCACACACCTATATTTCTTATAAATTACTGCAACAGTGGCAGTGTGCATGACCTAATTGATCAGAGGTATTCATTAACAGCTGCCCAGCTCCTTTGGGGAAGGGGATAGAGATAAAGGTATTTATTGCAACGCTGACTTTTCAAGTAATATACAGCTACAATTTAAGAATCAAACCCAGGGTTCAGTCCACCAAGAGCTTAATACCTTTACGCGCAGTATAGTTAAATGTTTATTAATTAACATGGTGGAAATGTACGTTTCATTTTCTATTAAGACGTGGCAAAAGCAAAAAGTAACAGATGTGTGCCGAGATGGTCTTATACCAACCGACAGGCTATTAACACACGTTGTATAACAGCTGCCATCACAAACAAACTAGAAATTTGGCGGTTGATAGCTGGCGTGTCAGAGACAGTTAAACCCATTAGTCAGTAATTGAAAGAACAGTACTGAAACTATATTATTGCTGTATAACAAATACAAAGACTGAACAATGCAATGAATGCATTTTTACATTTAAAAGCGTTTGTGTAGATCCATCTATCCATCCACACATATATATAAACAATGAAAACTATTTTTCTCCAATCTACCTAAACCTGATTTTTTTTTAAGTAATAGAGAATTCCCAAAGGCTTTACATTTATAAAGAAATAGGACGCTGTGACGTTCAACCTTCCCCCAAGAGTCCTTGTATTGATTTCGTCGAGTTTCAAAAGATCGGAAAGCTTAACTGCCCTCGGCACGAAATAAAAATTGTGATTGCTTTAGATAAATTTTTTTTTTTAAATAAACTAATCGGTGGGTAAAATGGATATTGCTATGTTTACACGTTTCTCAATGATTATTCAAATAAAATTGCTGCAACCAGGTTCGAAAATAAGCTACCGAATCGATTCGACAACAACAATCACCTGCTAGATATATAAATATATTTTTAATGGCTAAGGCTATAATTATAACACCGGCGATGTTTCGCCATAACACCATATACGTGTCTATGTATGCAGGGAATACACTACAACGCTTCACACCTACAACTGAAAGCGTAAGTGTTTGATCGGAGATAGTGGGCTTACTCTAAGTGAACTTTTGGCTGAATTATAAATCAGCAAATATCGATACCTTCAATTAAAATAAGAACATTTAATTGATCAATTAAAGAATTTATTCGAAAGATTTCGGATCGGTGAAAATTTAGCTAGGATGTAACAGTACAAACAAAATAGGATATATTAAAATAAAATGAACCAAACTATTCAATGGAATTGGTAAAGCTGCGAGCAAAATGCGTTGCTGTACTTCGATACGTTCTGAGTTCAAATCGCGCCGAGGGTGGTTTTGCTTTTCATTCTGTCTGTGTTGATAAAGTGCCCATACAAGTGCCAGTCATATACGGTGTGGATTGAACAAATCACTACCGTCATTTTAAGCCGAATTTAGAAACCATAATTATTATTATCGGAAGGTGGCGAACTAGCAGAATCGTTAGCATACCGGACAAAATGCTTAGCGGTATTTCATCCATCTCTACGTTCTGAGTTCGAAGTCCGCTGAGGTCGACTTTGCCTGCCATCCTTTCGAAGTCGATAAAATAAGTACCAGTTGAGTGCTGGGGTCGATGTAATCGACTAGTCTCCTCCCCCCCCCAAATTTCAGGTCTTGTGCCTATAATAGAAAGGATTATTGGAAGGTAGAGTTGATTGACCTTATCTAGTGTGTGCGTTACTGGTTCTTATTTTGATCTAAAGAGATATAAACTCAAAACACGACAGCATATATACCGGAGCCCACTAATACCTGCGCTATCTTCAACAAAAATACGAGAAGTCCGGTTCGAATGAATGAAAGAAAAAAAAAACACGCTCGAGAAATTAGTTTTTTACTACTTTAGAAAAAAATAGAATCCGAATAAACTGGTGGTTGTTTGCAGTCGAGTAAAAAAAAGAAGCGGGGGGGGGAGAGAAATAGTTACAAACATTTGTAATACTGAATAAGTTCTTCAATCTCAGAAGGGCCTGCAACCTATAATTACATCGCGAGTGTTACAATGAAAAATGTTGATTATGCGCTTAAAATGTACAGAAGCAAAACACGTCGAGTGACATGTTGCATATTCAGGTAGGCTGAACTTACACTACACCTAGACATTACCTACACATTCTGTACCATTTAGTTTGCTTCAGCAAAAATGACCAATACACTACACACACACACACAATCATACGTTCAGATATAGAGACACTGACATATAGAAGAGAGCGAGAGAGACAGAGTGCTCCTTTGTATGTAGACGTTTGTTCAGCTCAATGTAGCAGCCAACCCACCTCTCGCAACAAACTTCTCACCATACTTAAAATGGTAATTTTTTACGTTCAAATCTCATCAGACCTATATAACAAAACACAGGAAACCCTAATCGAACCGCCTATTATCTCAGCGCTACATCAGCTGGGAAGGCCGGGATTGAGGCATGAAACAATTGATTTTACACAAACACATGAACTGTTTTGTAATGAAAAGAATGGGAACATGTACCGTATTGAATGGATGCCGTATATAACTGGAATTGCGTGGGGATGATAAATAAAATTGACCAGATTAGTACTTGAACTCAAAACGATGAAGCATATCGAATTGAAAAAAATCTAGGTTAAGTGTCGTTTCCATTGCCATGACTATGAAAAGACGCCACAGAAATAGAATCAGGTGCTCACAAGACCGTAAAGAAAATAACTACTTGTGCACGTGTGCGCGTTGGGGGCGGATGAACGATGGCTCCTTAAGCTAGTCGTTCCATGTATGTCAAACCACTGTGGTCATAATGTTGGTTTCTAATATTAGCACTAAGGCGGGGGAGGGGCAAATCTTTAATGTAATAATTAACCCCAGTACTTAATTAGCTGCATATTTTACTGACCACCACCACCATTAACGATTAAAAGCACAGTCGACATCGGCAGGATTTGAACACAAAACGTAGGGTGATTAAACTAAATACTACTAGACATTTAGCTCAGCACTTTGCATGCAGTCCAGTGCTTCAAGTGTGGACAACATTTTGGCAAGATAACGTGAAAAACTCAGCGCAAAACATTGAAACACCCCTGCCGTTCAAACATGAATACCACGGCTTGTGACATAAAAAGATAGAAGAAAAAGTAGGGCAGAAATCATCGTTGTTTTATATCATAGTAATACCAATAGACATGTAATATCTATAAAAAGGTGAGACTACATAAATCCGTACTTAACATTAATAATCTACTCAACGGTTAACAGTTATCAATGCAGAGTTACCGATAAAACCGACCACACACACATACATGCATGCATGCGTATGCCTATATATAAGGATCCAAAGAATTTCATTGTAGAGTTGACACATTTTCACATTTAAACTATATATGTAAAGGAAATTTAACAAGAGAAGAGGGGCCATGATGATAATTAGGACGTGTAGATTTTAAGAGTGTTGGGAGTGACTGAAATCGAGTTAGACCTACCTGTATAATTCGACTGTTTTAAAATCCAGGTTAGCAATAGCTAGTCTAAAACCTAGGTGTTATACATTGCGTTTATTCCTTTAGAGAATGTATGGAGGATATGCATTTATATATGCCAATTCATACACACAGACCCACATTTATATGCATTTGCTTTTAAATAGCTCCATGACAGTTATGAAAAACAAAAACGAGAAAAAATATCTATCACCATAGATACGTGATAAAAATACATTCATTACAGGTGCAAAGTATTAAATTTTTTTTTCTTAAGCTTCATTATTTTTAACGATCCAAAATTATCTAAAGCAACCCAGATTGTTGTTGTATCAGTATCATAAAATGATATACTATTATAAAAATAATACGATTTTTAAGAAGGCAGAGGTGGGGAAAAAATAAACGCTAAAGCAATATATTTACTGACCCCTCACAACATTTATTTCTCTATCATCGTTTTTCATATATACACACCTACTTAAAATTGACACATCAAATATCATACATATGAAATTTTGCTTTGTGAACGAAATTCAAGCATTGTTGACAGAATGAAGACACAAATGAAGTGATGTTGTGTAATATCACCTATTCGCTCTTAACAGGTCCATGGAGGAATCTGTTTATGAGTGTCTCGATTAGACATCATGAGTAACAGGAGGTATAGAAGCACCTGCCTGCTAGATCTACATAAATAAATTGTCAATTATATATATATATATATACAGTATATGTATGTGTGTGTATATATATATATACAGTATATGTATGTGTGTGTGTATATATATATATATACAGTATGTGTGTGTGTGTATATATATATATACAGTATGTGTGTGTGTATATATATATATACAGTATGTGTGTGTGTATATATATATATATATACAGGGGGAGAATTCACAAAAAAAAAAAACAAATGACGAAGAGAGGTGGTGTAGACAACAAACAGATGTATTAGTTTAACGCTCGGGAAGTGAAAAAGTCTTTAACGTTTCTAACCTACGCTCTTCCACAGAAAAAAACAAGGAGAGAGAATAAAGAATGTGTAGTGGCTAGCGATCTATCATACTATATACATACAGTATGTGTGTGTTATATATATATATATATATATATATATATATATATATATATACAGTGTGAGTATATATACACATATATACATATATATATATATACAGTGTGAGTATATATACACATATATACATACATATATATGCAGTATATATAAATATATATATATATACAGTATATATGTATATATAAACAATGAGGGATCACTATATATATACATATATATATATAGATATATACATATATATAGTTTATATATGTATATGTGCGTGACATACTCCAGCCACATTTAAAACACAGTTTAAAGAACCTCTTATGGCAGCGACTACAGTTACTATCTCACTTTCTACAATTATTGATTGCTTTGCACAGGCACAAGTTCACAGATTATTTATACAGAGGAGGTAAGATTATGTGACGTCCATGCCTTTCTCAAAAGGTATCAGAAGGTATTACCAGAAGTGAAGTGAAATGGCTAACAACTGGGAATCGAAGTCAAATCACCAAGAGCTGAACACCATTTCTGCAGCGATTTTCATTTTTCCACAATTATTGAACGTTCGCCACGTTATCAGGAACGCCAAAGCAATCTATGTAATAATAGCAACGACATCACACGCACACAACTGTTTATACACGAAACTGACACAAAATGGGGGAACGTTTGGGATAACAACAGATGTTGTAAAATGAACCTCCACTTTATGGCCACCCTGTTGGTCGTAGGGCATAAAATATAAAGAACTATTTTTTAATCCAACAATAAACACACATCTTTTGCACGTTGAAAGTATGTAGTGCACAAAGGTTTGAGGGAGAAAGAAAAAATTTTTAAATGCAAAATTATAAAAGAATTTGGGGTTTGGGAAAATATTAAGAATTTTCTTTTTACCTCATTTTAATATTTGACTATGCCCACCAATAATAATAATAATCATCATTTGTTTGTCACAGGGGTTGAAAGCTTTGGGGACAGTGAAAGAGCGAGGTTTAAACAACTGAGGGGTTTACATCGGGTAAAAATGAAAGCAACAACAAATACCAATACAACAACCAGCAAGAATAATATCCCCAATATGAGGTGGGCAGCCACCTAGGACCAATCAAGGAACCCCACAGAATCAGGATTACTTTAATTATTAAGGATAGGTGCCTTGTCCTATCTGTCATTCCCCGGTCTACAGGTGCATGTTGACTATAGGCCCATACATTCAGGCCATGCTCAACAATTTCACCCACCATTCGACAGATTTACTAGAGAGCAACATTTCCCTCTCTATTCTCTCATTCTAGAATCCAAAAGGAACTTGAAAAAAAAGTCGATGAGGGCTTGACCGAAGAGGGAAGTATCTATCTTCGATAATTATTTTTCTTCTTTTTTTCCAGTCGCGTCCACCTCACAACCGATTTCGCCCAAAGCCAAACTGCCTCCTGCCCTTCCCGGCCAAAGAAAGACAGAGCAGAGCGGCAGTTAATTAGCATATATAAGAATAATTGATATACTTAGTACGATTTGTTTGTAAGGTTGACACCATAATAAATGAAAGGATAAAATGTAGGAGGTGGGGTTAGTTTAAGCTGGACTTTTCTCACCTGAGAGTTGAACGTCCACATCCAACGTCTGTCTGTACGTCGTCGTCTGGTAGAATCTCGTGACGTCACTGCAGCCTCGATCTTAACTTGACTTGCGAAGGTCAGCTTACCTACCTTTCCTCCTTCTGCTTATCAAACTCTTTCTCTCTTTCTCATCCTCTATCTCTCTACCTTACTCCCTTCTTTCTCTTTCTCACCCTCTCTGTCTCTCTCTTTTCATTCTCTCTATTACTACGTTACTGCCTCCTCTTTCAGTTTGTCATCCTCTATATCTCTACCTAAAATAACCCTTCTCTGAATTCCTCTCTCTATCTCTACCTCACGCCTCGTCTCTCTCTCTATCTATCTATCTATCTATCTATATATATATATATATATATATATATAACAGCCCCTCTCTCTCTTTTTCACTTACTATTACTCTTCCTCCCTCTTTCACGTTCCATTATTTTCTCTCTCTCTCTCCGTGTATAGTAATATCCGAACACACTGGGACAAGGCAGAGTTGGATGACGTGGAGGTAAAAATAAATAGATAAAAAGTAGAGATGACAGAGACGAACATTGCCGAACCGTACCGAGATAAAGCGGATGTGAGCAGATTAGTTTGGACTGTCTTTCCGAAAGGAGGTTTTATACAATTGAAACTCTGTATATGTGTGTACATCTTCTGTGTGTGTATATATATATATATACACGCGCGCTCGCGCATATATACATATATATATATATATGTAGAGAGAGGTGGGGAAGAGGGTATGTGTTACGTTGACAAGCTGGAATATATAGGCGCAGACGTGGTTGTATGGTTAAGAAGCTTGCTTCCCAATTTAATGGTCTCGGGCTCAGTCCCACTATACGGCAAATTGTTTTCTTCTTCAGTTGACCAAAGCTTTGAAAGTGAATTTGGTAGTCAGAAACCGAAAAGAGCCCGTCGTGCGTGCGTATATAAACGTGTATACACACAAGTATAGACAGATCGATATATATGTTGTATGTGTGCGTATCCTTGTCTTGACATCGTGGTTGAAAACGAGCACCACCTTCAAATGAGCGATGTTGTTCGTTTTCAGTCTTCCGTAAAAACATGTCTGGCTTTGAGGGAAATATTACCTGACTTGGAAATAATTGAAAGGGCATCTGACTAGAAAATCTGCTTCAACAACTTTTGTCTAACTTATGCAAACATGGAACGTGGACGTTGAATGATGATAATGATGATATATAAATTATTATATACTAGGTTAAAGGCTTGCACTCCGTGTGGACTTTAAAGCTAGCTCCTACACAGGGCTAATTGGACTTGCAGCCCAAAATTAAAGAGAGCTAAACAGCATGACTGTAATAGGTCTATAATGGTTATATGCCCCAGTGGTGTTTGATCAGCGGTTAACGAAGGGGTGAGAATTAATTCTGTAATGCAATAATTCTGTTGTTCCAGTCCGAAGTTGAATTCCAAACTGTTGGGCAATTTGTCCCACAGTTCTTATCTAGACTTAAGATTAACGAAGCAAATGTCATTTATCTACCCCAAGATGGCGCGTGAATCAACTGAGCTTTACTTGCTAGAAATAGCAACCCAAATGGTTTTAAATCAGATCACAATGCTGGATGTTCGAGAACCAAATGGAGAGCAGATTTTCAATCCCGGTATCATCCTGATTCCCAAAGTTATATGTCTATGTAAAGCAAATGTAGACTGAGATACAGAGATCCCAGACAGAATTATGCATTTATTATAATAGCTTTCAAATAAATTTCATTATATACACATATAATGTGTGTGTGTGTATATATATATATATATATATATATATATATATATATATATATATGTTTATATCTATATATGCATAGACATACATGTTAGTATGTGTGTGTGTAGATATACTGATAGATAAATAGATATGAAGGCTTAGTGGCTAGGGTGTTGCACTCATAGTTGTGAGATCATGGTTTCAACTCCCAGACCAGGTGTTGTGTTCTTGAGCAAAATACTTCATTTCACATTGCTCTGCTATCATTTTGTCATCTGACACTTGGCATGTCATGCACCTGTACAGGTAATCTCAATTTGATGGAGTGAGCTTATGTGAACACAAGCATTTAATTACTATAAACAAATTATCTGTATAATTGTTCAGCAAAAAATTGCAGGACCCTCGTAAATCATCTAACTACAGGAGACTGCATGATATAAATGCGTGTGCGGTTGTGTGATAAGAAGCTTGGTTCTGAGTTCAGTTCCACTGTGTAGCACCTTGGGCAAGTGTCTTCTACTATAGCCTTGGACTGCCTTGTGAATGGATTTGGTAGATGGAAACTAAAAGAAACCACCATATATATATTTATACATGTATATATCTTTTTGTGTCTGTGTTTGTCATCCCATCACTGCTTGAAAACAAGTGTTGGTGTCTTTATGTCCCTGTAACTTAACAGTTCAGCAAATAAGACCAATACAATAAGTACTAAGCTTAAAAATGTAAGTCCTGGGGTCAATTTGTTCAACTAAAATCCTTCAAGGCAGTGCTCCAGCATGGCCGCAGTCAAATGACTGAAACAAGTAGAAGAATAAAAGAATGTGTGTGTGTGTGTGTGTTGGGTCATCCCATAAATAATGGGGGTTTTTTTGTCTTTACGAAGGTAGTGGGCAGAAAGATAGATTCTCTTTCATCATGCGTCAGCAACGAGAGAGTCAAGGAGGAGGAGTGAGAGAGAGGGAACAATGAAGAGAAAAGGAGAAGAATAGGGAAGGGTGGGAGAGAAAATGTGCTTATACTGTCTCCTTCATAAGCTCGTCTTCCTAGCGCTCATAATAATTTTTCTATCGTCTTGGCTTAACAGCCCTCACCGTTTGTTTTTGCTGTTTTGTTCTCACTGTCCTGTTCTTGTTACCTCTTTCACCTTCCGCAAAAATTCCCAAATTTTATTTAATTTGCTTTGCGGGAAGGACTGTTTCAACGAAGTCGCGTCTTGTCCTTGCCTAAGAAATGCTGAGTAGATGAAACAGGGACCACTGAAGAAGGGGAATATTCTTTATGTTGTATGTCTCGTTTCTCTGTTTTTTTCATTGTTCGAAAAAACGTTCCTTTCTATATTTTTGCTTTTATGTTTTCGTTTCTTATTGTGTTCAACGTTTTTTGATGTCCTGTACCCATATATGCATGTATATATACATATATATTATATATACATATATATTATATATATATATATATATATATACACACACACACACACACACACACACAGGGTGTGGTGAATAAACTGTTGTGTAAATTATGCAAAAATGAAAATAACATTGACATCTCATTTTAATAGATATATTTACCAAAATTACATAAAAATATCTTGAAATACTAAAGAGTAAATTTATTCAATAAAATCACCATTGGTTTCAACCACGGCCGCCAGACGACTTCAAAATTCCTTGCAACTCTTCTGTATGGTCTCCTTGCTTAAGTTGGTGAATGCTGCCATAATCCTTACCTTTAGTTCATCTTTGGTGTTATGAGGATTTTTGTTGATCTCTCACTCAACTGCTCCCCACACATAATAATCAAGGGGGTTGCAGTCTGGAGAGTTAGGTGGCCAGATGCTAAGGGTAATGTGATTGCAGAAATTGTCTGACAGCTATGACTGAGTTGTCCTACTGGTGCGGAGTCCCATTGCTAGACATAGGGTCTTCCAGCAGCCACCCTCTTGAACCAGGACAGAACTACCTCCTCCAGGCACTTGATGTAGACCTCTATGTTGAGTTTGGTGGTAAAACATTGCCATCAACAGTGATCACTCTAAACACCATGATGTTGACTGGATGTTTGATTTTTATCACTCTCAGTACATGTTCTCAGATTGCACTGTCCTGAGACTGAAACCCAAACACTCTGAATTATTTGCATTGGAGCTTCTGGCACAAATGCCAAGCAGTACAGCATGTCATTTCCAAATTTCTGGCAAAGCAAATTGTGTCATGGTGCTGTTTTTCCTACAGATGGTGCCCAACTGACCCTACCATACTCTGTAGTTGGCAAAATCAAAAATAAACAATGCGAATGTGCAAAATTGAAAATATAAAATGGTGACAATTTACCCATTGCACCCTGTATATATATATATATATGTACAACTGGCTTCTTTCAGTTTCCATCTACCAAATCCACTCATAGGGATTTGGTTTGCCTGAGGCTGTATTGAAGATACTTGCCTAAGGTTCCACACAATATATAGATTGGTTGACAGAAACTGAAAGAAACCTGTCATGTATGTATGTGTGTATGTGTTTTTATGTAAGTGTGTTTGTGTTCTGTGTGCATGTATATATATATATATATATATATATACATTTATAGTATGTGTTGTGTGTGCATGTATGAATATATGCACCCATTATAAATTATATAAGTTATTTTTAATATGAGTGTTAAAATCACCATCATTTGCACAAAACAATTTATAAATCACAATTTTGAATTACTTAGAATTATTGTAGAATCTTCTCAGGTCAAAGAGTTTTCTGTTTTCTGAATCTCAGGGAAGTACTAATATCATAATTAAGCAGCATAATTAAGAAGTATGGCAAAGTACACAGAAGACGGACACAAAACTGGCATTTCAACCTGTTTAAATCCATTACATATAACAATTTCTTCAGAATTTTGTTCCTTGAAGATGACCCAAGCCCTCATATGATGATATCCAAAAATTCTGGCCAACAATCCAGTTTCTACAAGTTTTCTTTGCAAATGATGTCAAAGGTCTTTGCTATGTGAACACAGATTTGATGCAGAGGCACCAGCTGCTCAATACTTTTTCTTGAAGTGGTCTCACAGGGACCATGTTCTTAGTGCTTCTTCCTGAACAAAAACCAGATTTTGTTTCAGTTGAAGCTGATGTCATTCATTAATCAAATTCACCAGTGGTCACGATAAAACTTTACCAATGACCTCTAAGAGACATACAATAAGAATTATCACATTCAGATTTATTATAGACATAAATCCTATCAATCCATCCTAGTGACATAGGAGTTTCTTCCCGCTTGTTTGTCATCAAATTAAGTATGATAGATGAAGTCTTTTTGCTCTCATTTGAAAGGATGTTCTGTAGGCTACATATAATTTATTGATGTGTTGCCAGTGGAAACCTTATCCATCATCATCATCACCATCGTTTAACGTCCGTTTTCCATACTGGCATGGGTTGAACAGTTTGACTGCGGACTGTCAAGCCAGTAGGCTGCACTAGGCTCCAATCTGAGCTGGCAAGGTTTCTACAGCTTGATGCCCTTCCTGACACCAACCACCCCGAGAGTATAGTAGGTGCTTTTTATGTGCCACAGGCACGGAAGCCAGACAGGTGACATTGGCATCGACCACGTTCGGATCCCAGTATATAAATTTTTGTTTAGGTAGTTAGTTACTGTGAAGTGGAGGCGTAATGGCCCAGTGGTTAGGGCAGCGGACTCGCGGTCGTAGGATCGCGGTTTCGATTCCCAGACCGGGCGTTGTGAGTGTTTATTGAGCGAAAACACCTAAAGCTCCACGAGGCTCCGGCAGGGATGGTGGTGATCCCTGCTATACTCTTTCACCACAACTTTATCTCACTCTTACTTCCTGTTTCTGTTGTACCTGTATTTCAAAGGGCCGGCCTTGTCACTCTCTGTGTCACGCTGAATATCCCCGAGAACTACGTTAAGGGTACACGTGTCTGTGGAGTGCTCAGCCACTTACACGTTAATTTCACGAGCAGGCTGTTCCGTTGATCGGATCAACCGGAACCCTCGTCGTCGTAACCGACGGAGTGCTTCCCCAGTTACTGTGAGAAGCTGTGTAATGGCAAATCAAGAAGTATAGTCGATATGTTATTGATCTGCATTATTTTGTCTGAATAAAAATCTATGAACGGATGATTGGTGTCTGATTTTCACAGAACTATTACAAATAGTTAACATCTATTACAAATAGTGAACCATATGAGAATTAACAACGTGTAATTTAGTAATTCCCTCAGGGTGACGAGCTGCCAAAATCGTTAAAGCGTAAGTAGGGGAAATTCTTGGCAGCATTTCTTCCAGTTCGTTAAATTCTGGGTTCAAATCCCGCCGAGGTCAATTTTGCCTTTAACTCTACTGGGGTCGATGAAACAAAGAGCCAGTTTAATACTTGCGACAATGCTATCGATTAATCTGTAGCCCTTGATCTTAAATTAAAAGCAATTTTGTTATTCCCCAGTCTCTACTATGTTCAAAATAAAACCTAACTTTAAATTTCGAGGAAGATTTCAATAACCAGAAGTAAAATAAGATTGTAAGGGCAGATAACTCTAGGTGCTAGAGGTCACGTTTCTACAAGAAAAGAAATATGTCGGCAACTAATTTATCTGATGAGACTCAACAACGTAATGTGAGTTCCTGTGCATTAATTATTAACATATCAATTTGTTTTCGGTATCCAAAAGAAAAGTCCTCATTACAGTTATCTTAGACTATCGATTGTTTGTATTTTATAACCTAATGTTTGTTGAAAGTCTCCGAATATTCCCAATCCGTCGTGCGCAAGCACTATTCTTAAAATGTTACTTAAGATATTTTGGTTGAAAAAAGGAGAATCGTTGAGAAAAACAATTATTATTAGCATAAAATATTCATATTGTAGATTATTCATTTTCCGATGGACACTAATTTAACAGGTTAAATTCAATTTGTTAATGAATTCAGATTAAAATTCAATTTTTTCATTAGGTATACTTAAAATTGATAGACATCAGCTAATTACTTGTATTACATGCGTAATAAAAGGTCAGACAACACCACCGGTTCCACAGACCCTTGTTTTATATAATTTGATCGTTCCAGTACTTAATGGAAACAAAAACAATGTATGTATGTAGGGTAGGGTATTCTTGAATATTTATATCCGTTTACATTAAAGTCGACCTCGCCCCTAGGGATGATAAAATAAGTACCAGACAGCACTGCTATCAACTATATTGCTTAATCTAAAATAAGAAATCAATATTTAATTTAAAAGATATTAAATGAATGAACTATCGTCGATAAGAATTTAAAATTTCCACCAAGTTGTTCTTGTAGCCGCAAATTTAATCTTTGATTTATAATGGGAAACTCACCTCAACCGTGTTGTTTCATTTTGATCTCTCTCTCTCTCTCTCTCTGCCCTTTCATATAGTTTTGAAATTAAAAATGCAGGATGTACAAGGTAATCGAAAACTAAACGAAACAATGAAAAACAAAGACGATATACAGATAAATACAACACACTCCCAGAAATCAACACGTGCATTTAGCTAGAAACATCAAAGATATATGCTATTCAACAAAATCAACCATCAGCCCTGTTGGCATCAAGGTGACTAGGAAAGTAACAGTATGCAAGGATCAGATCCCCTTTCTAGCCATGTCAACTGCCACACCTCTTAACGGCAACCTTTGCTGAATTTTTGATACCACGGGCAGCTAACTGACTAGGCCTCAGATGCTGCAGTGCAATGGTGGTGGAGTTCAAATCAGGTGAGCTAGGAGCCACATATTAGGGGTTACATGACCTTGGAAAGTTGGACTGCAAGTGTAGTGGAAGAAATAAAGTGCCATTGGATCATACATGTCTTTCCCCAGGGTGATTCTATCAATCTGGGGCTTTGACCATCATACCAAGTTTGTCAGTGTAGATGATGGCATTGGCCCTAAAACTTATCAAGAAGAAATGTGGCGGCATGATATAGCCCTTGTGGCTCACAACCCCATCAGAGATGACAGGGACTTGATAGGTATCACTGTAGGTACTTGTGTGTGGTTCACACAGAAACTCCCTTCACTATTTTCTAGTCCTGGTCAAGTTCTTTTCATCAGAAAAAAAACTAGTGTAACATTTCTCAGGGTTCTTAAGCTTGGCCAGACCACACATTAACTGCCTTCACCTCATTATGCAGAACTTGTAGTTGGTGCTCTTATGCTGACCTTCATCAGACTATTTGGGTTGTCATTAAAAGATGATGATCTGGTTCTGCTAAACAAACTCAGCCATCCTGAAAACATTTCTTCTTTTGACTAAAGATGCCACACCTCCTCCAGCTCTTTTCTAACACTGAACATGAAGGACCCTATCCTTCAAGAAACTAGAAATCTCTGAGTTGTTGTAGGCAAAAGATAGAGCTACAAGCATAGCACTGCTTCGATTCCAGTGTCTGACTGAAATGTACCATCTTGATGCTGTTGATATATCTGAAAGAGAAATAAGAAAGTTAGTTTTGGCACCTAACACCTAACATTACAATTGGTTAACTTCCATTTACGATCCTCTACAGTTGTGTTCCCAAATATCCAATGTATCCTTTATGTAACCACAGCTAATAGAATTTGGAAGCATTGAAATTTTGAGCTCATAACCTTTTAAGGATTGATTTCCAACAACTCTTTTGCTGAGGCATATTTGATTTAAAATTTCAAAAATTATATATGTTATTAAACAGAGTTCATTTCTCTAAAATATTAAGTTAGAGGAGTATTCTACATTTTCAAATTCTATGGTAATAGCTGTTTATCAAGTTTATGCAAATTAATACTCCCACTACTTGTAACTCACAGATATAAGAAAACAGCACCTGCTTTTTTATCATTGTTGTCAATATGTGTATGGTAAAGCATGACAGATATAGTTATATTGCCAGTTATAGAGTATTTCATTACATCCATTTTTGTTGAGTTAAAATCCTACTAGATTCAAGTTTGCCTTTCATCCTTTGTAAGTTGGTTAAATATTATGGTCCAACCTCCCTTACAAATATGTAGTCTTGTTCTAAAATTAGTAACCATTATTATTGTTAGTCAAAGAATAAACACATTGTTTCCCACAATTGTATTGCTCTGTCTGGAGTAGGTAAGAACAGTTCTTTTCAAAAAGAATATAGAAACAAATAGCAAGAAGGATATAATATAAATTGTTTTCTTTTTTTTTTTTTTGTTCCTTTGTCTTGGTTCTTGCTTAAGTAGTATACATTCTCTCATTCATATTGCTGCAAGTAAATATAAATACAAGTCTAATCCACTATAGTTGGTCTTAACACTATTCTTTTACTTGTTTCAGTCATTTGACTGCTGCACTGCCTTTAGTTGAACAAATTGACCCCAGGACTTATTCTTTGTGAGCCTAGTACTTATTCTATCAGTTTCTTTTGCCAAACCGCTAAGTTACAGGGACATAAACATACTAGCATCAAAATGTAGATTACTCTTCTAACTTAATATTTTAGAGAAATGAACTCTGTTTAATTACATATATAATTTTTGAAATTTTAAATCAAATATGCCTCAGCAAAACAGTTGTTGAAAATCAATCTTTAAAAGATCATGAGCTCAAAATTTCAATGCTTCCAAATGTCTAGTGTTAAGACTAACTATAGTTGGTCTTAACACTAGACATTCAATTCAATACTGTACCATTGTTGTCATCCAGTGTTCCTGTGTCTGTCAAACCCATCTATGCAATAGATTGAGTTATTATTTACTATTAACACTTTATTGTTACTGAGGTTTTAAAAAATAATTATTGCTTAAACTTTCCAGTGTATTTATTCATTATATATTTTTCTATATTATTTTATATATTTTAAAGGTAAAGGATTTCTTGTTACTGTATAACAAACTCACTGAGCAATGTTTTCAGAATTGTGTGTCAATATTTTTTGAGAACAAAATCGAACATTTTGAGGTAAGAATTTTTTTTTTTTTTTTACTTTGTATGGAGAAATTTGAAGTGGAATTGATAAAATCAATTGTTACTTCATATACAATTTCAACCCATTTAGCCTTAGTTTTTCATGTCTTTATGTCATATATAATTTCAACCCACTTATTTAGCCTTCATTTTTTTCATGTGGGTATACATAAGGCACAGGAGTGGCTGTTTGGTAAGTAGCTTACTTACCAACCACATCGTTCCGGGTTCAGTCCCACTGTGTGGCACCTTGGGCAAGTGTCTTCTACTAAAGCCTTTGAGTGGATTTGGTAAACAGAAACTGAAAGAAGCCCATTGTATATATATATATATATATATGTGTGTGTAAGTGTGTGTCCTCCCACCATTGCTTGACAACTGATGCTGGTGTGTTTACGTCCCCGTAACTTAGCGGTTCGGCAAAAGAGACCGATAGAATAAGTACTAAGGCTTACAATCAATAAGTCCTGGGGTTAATTTGTTCAACTAAAGGCAGTGTAGCAGTCAAATGACTGAAACAAGTAAAAGAATAAGAGCAAATCTAAAGAACACCAAATCTTCACCTAATTCTCTATATTCTCCGTGTCTTCTTGGGTTTATTTAATCCTTATTTGCTTCTATTAACTATCCACTCTCCACTATCTTTCTCATTGATATACTTATATAGATTATGCATTACCAGTTCATAACTCAACTCCATTCTAATATTTGTTGTTTGTTCCTTCTCAAGCCACACCTGGTACATAGGGCCGGTTTCCCGGTTTCCTTGGCATATAGGTTCCCCACCTGGACGGGACGCTGGTCCATTGAAGGTGAGCTGCAAGATGCAGGAGGAAAGAGTGAGAGAAAGTTGTGGTGAAAGAGTCAGCAGAAATTCGCCATTGTCTTCTACCAGAGCCACGTGGAGCTTGGGTGTTTCGTTCATAAACACACACATCGCCCGGTCTGAGATTCGAACTCACGATCCTTCAACCACGAGTCCGCTGCTCTAACCACTAGGCCATGTGCCTCCACATTCTAATATTTACTTTTGCTGAAATTGCTCTATGTTGAGTCATTTGATTAGTTTATGTTTAAGCCTGATTAATCACTTACAGTTTTTGTTAAAGTGTATCATTCATGTATAAAGTTTAATGTCATAATAACTGATACCACATCACAGATTCTGTTATAAATTCTTCAATACAATAGTTTACTTAAATGAGAACACATATGAAAATTAGAGATCTGGATTGACTGCAATGTTGACTAGAAATACAGTTTAGCAATTCAAAGCTAAGCCTTGCAACTATGAACAGAAAAAGAGCTAGTGGCCTCCCTTCCCTAATTATATTTTGTATCAGCAACTATAAAACATATTCTAGATCAGTGGTTCCCAAAGTGAGCCGTATTGCCCCTCTGGAGGAGATGGAAGTTCCAGGGAGGTGTTGAAGAAAAGTGGGACGATAATGGGGTAGCAATTCATGTACAAATTGGGTGGCGATTCATGTAAAAACAACAAAATAATGGGTTCATTAGGTTAAGCTTAATTTGTGAAATACAGTTATTTTGAGTTTGCTTCAGAAAGAGGTCTATGTTTTGATGGTTAATTGGGGTGGAGACTGGAATGTGGCCTGGATGTCAAGGGGGTGGCAGCCCAAAAAAGTTGGGGAACCACTGTTCTAGATATTTAAACAGTTCTGTAAAATACTTCAAAATGTTAACTGAATAGTTTGTCAGCTGTGAGTAAATTTTTATATACTTCTAATTTTTTGTAGGCTAGCTGTTTAGAATCCTGCACTGACCGCTATGTTGCATTTAACCAACGCTTAATGAAAGTCTTTATGGAACATCAGAAATCCAGACAAGAACAGACTGGTGGAGCGCTCTCTCCTATCACAGCAGGAATATCTCCAAACCAATCACAGAACGAACCTACTGAATCTTGACATGCCTGAACCATGAAATTCATGTGTATAAAATTTTTTCTTATTAGTATAAATTCTTGTTTGTTCCAAGTAGTGCCTTGTTTTTTACCTTATCTAAAGTTTCTTCAGAAATATCTTCCATGTTTTGGAAAAGAATCTTAAATCTGGCAATGATGAAGATAAAGGTTGCATATTCTAATGAAAAACAAAAAAGGAAGGAAATCAGAGAAGTCACATGATGTTCTTCAGGTTTTTAACTCAGATAGAGGAGACATCAAACTATATTAATTACTTTTAACAACACCATTTGGAAAAGAAGAGCAAAACAAATTGAACTCAAATATATATGTGGGTATAGAAGTAAATGTAGGGATAAGCAAATTAGACAGATCAATTTATAAAATATATTAAATACATGAAATACAAAATATGTATATATGTATACATATAAAAAGGTCCAACTTACACAGAGTACAAATGATATAGAGAAATAAAGGGATGGAGGAAAAGTATTACAAATCCAACAGCTGTTTCTGGGGGCTTGGTGGTCCAGTTGTTGGATTTGTAATACTTTTCCTCCGCCCCTTTAATTCTCTATATCATTTATACTCTGTGTAAATTCAATCTTTTTATATGTATACTTATATATATTGATGTCTAATTTGCTTATCCCTACATTTACTTATATATATATATATATATATATGGGTCAGTTGCTGGTGTGGTTAAGAAATTTAGTTCCCAGCCACCTGGCTTTGGGTTCAGTCACTTTGGGCATGTGTCTTCTATAGTCCCAGGCCAACCAAAACAGAAAGCCTGTTATGTGTGGATCTATAAATGTGTCTCCTTATCTTGACATTGCATGATAATTGTATCATTGATATTCATTTCCAGTATTCTGCAAGAACATGTCTGCCATGAAGAAATATTTCCTTGCTTGGAAACAGGTAAGCGTCAGCAACAGGAAGGACGTCAGTCCATAGAAAATATGCCTCAACAAACTTTGTCCAACCCAGGTATGAATGGAAGAGTGGATTCTAAAACAATGATGATGATCTATATAACATCATCGTTTAACGTCCGCTTTCCATGTTACCATGGGTTGGACGATTTGACTGAGGTCTGGCGAACCAGATTCCAATCTGATCTGGCAGAGTTTCTACAGCTGAATGCCCTTCCTAACACCAACCACTCCGAGTGTAATGGGTGCTTTTATGTGCCACCAGCACGAGGGCCGGTCAGGCACTATTGGCAACGGCCACACTCAAATGGTGCTTTTTATGTGCCACCTGCACAGGAGCCAGTCTAGCGGCACTGGCAATGACCTCGCTATATATATATATACATATATACATACATATATATATATATATACATACATATATTTATACGTTTAAATATTTGTTGTGCAAGATTTTTTATGTGAAGTCGTGTGTTGAAACAGATATTGTTATATTTCGGAATGGTCATATTGCCAGTTTAGCCAATAAAAACACATGCACTATATATTTGGTGTTATTTTGCTTCAGTGATATTTATTTTTTACTTTAATCTTAATCTTATTTTGGCCAGAGTTCTTTCGT